>NW_025336142.1:4532944-4608519 GCF_004798865.1 Varanus komodoensis
TGCAGGTATGTGAGGGGGTGTCACACGGAGGTGGGCAGAGACCTGTTTTCGCTTGCAGAGGAGGGCAGGATTCATTCCAATGGAGCAAAGCTCAGGGAGCCAAGGTTCAATTTGGCTGCCAGGAAGTACTTTCTGACAGTTAGGACCCCGAGGGTACAGAATTGGCTTCCACGGGAGGTGGTTGTGGTCCTATTGGTGAGGGTGTTCAAGGATAGGCTGGACATGCACATGGTAGGCATATCATGAGCAGAGCTCGCTGGAGCCAGGGGTCAGACTAGATGGCCCGGGGAACCACTTCTGACTTGCTCTGTTTCTATGTCTCTATCTTACCATTTATGTTACCTTAGAATAGATGAAGAACATGTATATTTTAATGGACAGAATGCATTGTTCAGTTTGGCATGCGCATTTCAAATGCCTGCATCCCTCGTCATTTTCATTATGTCTGTTTTTCAGGGCTGCCATTTCTTTCCAGCACAGCACTGCTGTCCCTCCACTTTTACCTTTCTGGGTGGAGTGAATACTGGTATCCACATTTTGAGCTCGACCAATGACTCTGCATAAGCATTCAAATTTCATTTTCCTCACTGGAAGCACATCCATATTTTTGCTTCATCTTCTCCTGTAAGAATTTGAAGGATGGCAAAGCAGTTTTCAAAGAGCTGGGTCAGTTGGCATGACATATTTCTGATAAAGAATTCTTTGCTGTGTAAAACAGGAAACAAGAGGGAGCCAACTAGGGCTCTGTGAAATTGCTCCTTTCTTTGTAATAAATTGTTTTCTCAGAAAACATAGGGAGCTTTTTTATTATTAAACCTGTAGGAGGTGTTAGCAAGTTCAGGGGGGAAAGACAGCCATTCCTATTCTTCTATTAAAGCTAATAGTATATTTTAAAGTCCATTCATGTGTCAGCATACACAGAACAGAATTCACTCTTGGGTATCCAAACCCTGGAAAAACACAATAAATGCTGTAATTTCCCATCACATATAAATTTTAAAAAATTCTACTAGCTAGAATGATCTTCCAAACTCTTTTCTATTAAAGAGGCAGTTTTCCAAATAAAATAGCAGCCATCGCTAATAATTGTGTGTTGAAAGAGGTCACCAAAAACATTTCTGACTTTGAAGAGTGTGAAAGTCTGGCGAAGAAAAGGTCAGGGAAGCAAAGAGCTTTGGCTTGAAAGTTGGCAGTGAATAAATTTAGGAAATGCATCAGTTAATGAGCTTTTACCTGGTGCCTCACTTTTGTACAGTGTTGTTTCAGGCTTTCTTTCCTTGCTCTGTTGAATAAGCAACTGTTGCATCCAAGGATTTTCAAAAAACAGGTACCTTGGAGACAAGTGCAATGGCTCAGAAAATCTCAATCAGTTCAATGAATAAGTGTTGACAATATGCTGGAGGTGAAACAGATTTTTGTCTGATCTTAAATGTGCTCATTCCTTGCATCAGGATGTGAGGTGACCAAAAGGGGCTTTTTGATAGTATCTGATCAAGCAAGGATCAGGGACTAGTGGGCCCTAGAGTCAAGCGTGGACCTCCAAGCCGTGAAGACTTTCCATCTGCTAATGTAGATGTGGGAGAAAAAAACTGGGGAGGGGGTGGCGGTGTGGGGTGCATTGCAGCTTGCAAGCAAACTATGTTTAGGATGCATACATGGGATAGCAATTGGCATTCTATCCTACTCCTCCAGGAAAACTATTTTCTGGCAAAAGAGTTAGCAAATATCATCCAGTTATCTGAAGCACCAACATGTATTTTGTGATTTTATCTATTCTTTTCCTTTCCTAGGTATTTTGCTTTCATGGGTAGTTTGCAGTGATACCTTGTCTACCCTTTGTCTAGGTTCCATGTATGGTCCCTTTTATTTGGTTGGATATAGAAGAAATGTTTTAACCTTTCATAGTGAAATTCTGTCCTGAAATTGAGACAGCAATGGTTTGCATCCCTGCCCACACAACCTAGAATAAAATTTCTGGGAGCTTTGAACTGGCATTTCATGGGAAGAAAGTTTTCCTTTTGCACAGCTTTGTCAGGTTGCACATATTCTGTGCAGACTTTTAAGTCTCTGTGGAAAGGACTCTAGGAAAGTGATAGCATGGATATAATTGCAGAAAGAGAATGGGGGTAGATAAAGTGGTGTCTTGGCTCACGAACACCTTGGTTCACAACCAAATTGGGTCATGAACAAAAATTTCATGATAATTTTGACTTGGGTTGCGAACTCTGCATTGGGTGGCAACCAAGATTGTGGCCATCTCCCCCCCTGCCCCCGAGTGGGGAGATGGCCACAATTGCAGTTGCGTTCGTGCAGGGAAGACATAGAGGAGCTGATGACAGAAGAACTTGCTGAACTAGAGTGAGCAGCAGAAGGCACTTGCTGAGGAGGATTCCACTGAGGAAGAGGAAGGCAGGGAGGAGGTTAGCTGTGATGTGATACAATCCATTATGAAAAAACAACAACCTCCCCCCCCAGGTTAGTGTTCTCCACTGTACTGTACTGTACTTTGTTACTTTTTTGTTCTTTGTCACTTTATTTCAAATTTTTCTGATTCAAAAATAGCTACAGAACGGATTAACCTTATTTACATTGAACCCTATGGGGAAATTTGACTTGGGTCACAACCAATTTAGGTCACAACCAGAGTCATGGAATGGATTAAGTTTGTGAGCCAAGGTACCACTGTATATCTTTCTTTCTCCAAACTTTCCTCAAATCCCATCTTCCTCATTTACTTCCTGGTTCCAGCTCTCTTCTCCTTAGTAGACCTGAAATGAATGGCTGTAATTTTATACTTAGTTACTTGTGGATTACTTCATGGAACACATGCAATCCATGTTCCTTCAGAAAATCTTGGGGCTGCCCTACTGCATTTCTTATGCTGCTCTCTGCTTGGAGATGGGCCAATCTTTGGTGGAGACCAGAGCGTGGCTGAGGTGCATCAAATTCTGGTTAAGAATCTATTATCATTTTGAGCAGGGTAGCTTTCTGTATTATCTACTTTCAGACTCTGACACTCGTAATGAGCTAACCCATATTGAAAAGAAAATTAGATCTACAGATCTATTGCTGGATCTATTAGGATCACTCCCCCAAGTGAAGGCATATAAAAGGATCAAATGTATTGTTGTAAGCCGCCCCGAGGCTTCGGCGAATGGGGCGGCATAAAAATGTTTTAATAAATAAATAATAAATAAATAAAATGCAAGATTTTATATATTAAATTGCAAAACCTACAGAGTGCAGCAAACAAGGTTTGTTCACCTTGTAATTTGATGATCTCCATTAAATATGGCTGGTTGGTCCCATCTCTATATTATTTACAATACCCCCAGAAACGTAGAGCATTACCTTGGCCAGATGTTATGTTATATCTTCAGCAAATCTATATGGAGGATTCCATAGGATGCCATATAATGAGTGATGTTGCTTCTGTGAACTGCGGGGTGGGGGTGTGGTATTGATGTCAATATCACATATATGCTTATGCTGCCCACTCTACACTGAGTTGCTCATAAGTATTTGGACCCAATCCTAATAAATATGAGGGGTAGATCAGATTCTAAAACAATTTGCCATATTTAGAAAAATGTCATGGTAGACACCACTGAGAAGGTAGCATCTATTTTATCCCATATAGTAAAGTCTAGTAGTAAATGAGCTAATTGCATCTGTATGCTCTGGATATTATCCAACTTCTGTTTTCTATACAATTCTGTTTTATTTCTTAAAATTATTATGCCAATAAAGTTACTAAATCCTAAACACTACTTAGTTAATTGAAAGTAAAGCCCCATTGAATTCAATTGCACTTCCATATGAGGAGACATGTATCATTTTGCACATAATTAGATTTGCGCCATTTATCCAACTATGGCTCCGTCCCCTTTTTCCCTGACTTGTCTTGCACACAATCGAATTTTAAATTATTAATTCCTTTGGACAGGGAAGTTACTTTGTAGAGTGCTACATACATTCTTAGGACTAAATTTAATCACAGTGAAAACACTTAATATTGACCCAAGTAAAGAACACACACACACACGCGTGCCACAGGAGTCTGAACTTTGAACAAGCAACCTAGGTTAAGTGAGCCAAAAGGAATCCCCCGGATAGCTAGAGAACAGGGCAAGAAAACCACTGGAGGAACTTTTTGAAAAAGTGAAACATTTCGAGGATGTTTTATAATAAATAGTTCCTAGAAGTAATCAAAACAATGAAGTTGAAGTACCACAGAAGTTAGTAGACATGACTATCAAAAAGACCTCAAACTGAAAAGTGTGTGAATTATATACAATAAAGCACTTAAAGTAAAAACTACATATGCAAAATACACATGCTAATCTAACAGTATTCTTCACTCATCGTTTTCAGGGTCCAAAAATGTTACATTCTGATCCTTGTAAACCAAATAACTATCATCTCCTTGCCAAGTATCCTGAAAATGCAAACTTTAAGCATCACTTGAGCACTAACTACATGGAAACTGAAAGGATTCAGAAGAGAAACAAACAGTTGTATAGATTTACGTATTATTGAGAAACAGCAGAAAAGAATCTCAATCTCTCTCGATACCATTTTTTGACCACAGGAAGGCCTTGCTCCACAGATTCAAATGCAAAATTTATCAGCGTATTGCAGCAGATTTAGATATAATAAAACAATAATATGGACATGAAAATAGATAACATTTACATCAAGAAAGGTGACTACCCTAGAAATTCCTGGACCCCAGTGTGGTTTTGTGCCAGTTCCTACTCTGGTCCTTGGTACCATCTCCAGAATGACATGGAAATATTGGAATTGAACACTTTTAATAAATAGAAAGCATAAAATTATTTCTTGGATCTCCAGTTAGGTTCAACAGTTAGCACCATCACCATCTAGAATTTCTTTGCATCCCATTTCTTTTTTCTCTCATCTAAGAAACCCAAGGGTTTCTGCATAGCTCTGTCTTAGCCTCACAACAGTCCAGTGAGGTAGGTGGGCTGAGAGACTGTGACTGGCCCAAAGTCACCCAGAGAATTCTGTGACTAAGTGGGGACTGGAACCCGGACTCCTGGGTCCCCTGTCCAACACTCTGTCCCCCACTCAGGCATCAGTAGTGCTAACCACAGTAGATATTGCTGTAACCACAGGTCCAACAAGATTCAAGTATGCACAAATATACAACCAAACAACTAAATACCAAGTAGCTAAAACCAATTATAGTCACAATAAATACAGAAAGGTACATCCTAAAATGCTCTTTAATCACCTGACCAGGTTCGTACTCCACTTTTTACCTAGGTGTAGAAAATAGCATGACAAAAATGGCCACTGGATTACTAACAAGGAGACTGCATCCAGCAGAAGAAAATTAATACATTCCACTTCTAAAGTAGGGAAGATATCAACCAGCTGGTCAAATGTCTTCTCCTTCATGGTATCATAAAAAGGGCACTTCAGGGGGACCGTGCTTCAGGTCCTTCACTTGTCCTGGCTGAAGAGCCAAGGCGCTGTTCCCTAAAGCTTTGGACTCTGGTGGCCTGTTTTAAAAGCATAGAATTGCAACTGGCTTCCTTAATGCTGCACTAGGAATGAATTCTAAATAATATGGAATATATTTACCTTTCTCTAGAACATCCTTCCCCGACTATGCATCTTCCAGACACATTTGGACCACAGCACCAAGAATTCCCAGCCAATGGCCCTGCAGGATGGGATTTCTGGAAGCTGTGGTCCAGATGCTTCTGAAGGCCACCAGGTTAGGCAAGGCTGCTTAGAAGGATACAGTGCACACATCAGCTACTGAACTAAAGTCGTGTGTCATCAGGTATTCCATTCAAGTAACGCCCTGGGTCTTTAACCTGTACAGTATTGTTAATACAGACGTCAAATAGGAAGGCAGCTATTAAGCAGCAACTTGATAAAGTCGGATAAGGATGCTTGGAGTACAAATACATTTCCAAACAGATGTATGTATGCTTCACACTATAAGGAAAAATGTTCCTCTCTAACAACAATGCCTGGACATACCCCTAGCAATATGCTAGTCCAGTTTGATCGTAATGATACCTACAAATGCATGTGGCTCAGTCAGAACAACCCAATAGCCATCTCACATTTAAAATCCTCTTCCCAGCTCTTCAGTAGACATGTTTCCTACATCTATCTATCTATTTAACTAGAGAGAGGGAAAGCTGAGCTTCCTGCCGAAGATAATTTAGGGGTAGTTAACATCTGGGCATTTCCAGCTCTGACTGATTCTATGAAACAACTAGGTGGCTTGATACTCATAGCAACAGGATTTTTAGATGAACCACACAGCCATGGCACATTTCAGAGGGCATCATTCAACTGCTCAAGTGGAAAGACTATAAGGTCTGATGGATGGAGGGTTGGTCTTTGTAAAAGACTTTGGAGAAATCAGATATAAAACTTGGAAATATTGTTGTTTCTTTCTTTGGAAGACTGATATCCTGCTTTTTGGTCAAGCAATCTTTAAGGTGGCTTAACGTACATTGCAAAAGTTGAAAAGTGTCAGCATATGTCTCTCCCTTCGGTTCATCTGATCATCTCATGGTCCAAGCAGTGGTTGTGGCTGATCAAAACTGTGCAGTAAAATTCAGTGATGAATTATTCCATACTGCATAGCATTGATAATACTCGGAACGAAGATGGACCATGAAAACCCAAAGTTCTTTGTGTGGACTAACAAGCCTAAATTAAGAAGTGTTGGGGTAGCCAACACTTTCAGCAAAACGTCTCAAGGACAGACCAACCTGAAATAGAAGTGATGCCTTCAGTGTTGTTGCCAGTGAGAAAAGTGTGATGGAGAAGCATTCAAAGAAGTACAAATAGTATCCAACATTGGCCTGGCAGAAGCACAATGGTGTTGAATTGTTATAAAATGCAAATGTCACAAGGGCAATGGGATATAATGGAAATTAGTCATCAAAATTAGGCTGCTGTTCCAAATTACCACTTTCCCCCATGTTCATTATGCCACAAGAGCATAATTTCACAGAAGCACAAGGACAACTTTGGATACCACCCTTTCTGCAAACATCACCCTAACCAAATAGGAGAATAATGATTACACCTTATTTTGGGTAAACTCAGTATAAGAGATAAAACAGTAGATTACAACAGACTGAAAAACAAATCACCATCACAGCTTGTGTTAAAAGTTGCCATCTCTGTCTCATGCAGAGGGATGCAGATATTGAAAAAATGCTAATGAAAAAAAATGAAATCAAAGTAAAACTTACACTTGGAAATGACTTGCGTCTGGAAACACAAAACAATATAGTGCTCCTTTTAACAGTGACAACAGGAATTGTTCTGAATAAATAGAAGCTAAACATAGAAGGCGACACAAGCTATCATTCTTTACAATGGGAGGGCTGTCATTCTAGGGAATATCACATCCCCAGCTAAATATGCAACAAGACTCTTCTGAAAAAGGTTATTATTGTTGTTACTTTTCTGTTATTAGACTGCCTTTGAAATATGTCCCACTGTGATTTCCTGTGCTTCTATAAAAACACCGATATTCCACTTCCCCACTCTGTCTCACTCACCGGTGGTTTGCTCGTATGTGAATCCATAATAAATTCCTCGAATTGCTTTGTGACAATTTACTGTGTCTCCCACAACTGGGAACTCTCCAACTTCCAGAGTAACATGCACCATTTTATTGTATTGGATTTGCATGTGTGTATAATTCACTGTCTTTCAGAGTTCTTTTCTTCTGTATCATTAAAGTTATCCAGCTAGAATCTTTCTGTCATATCTCATTAGCAGAAAGTCTATTCTGTCAGATAGGCAGAGAATTCAAGCTTGTCCTATGCTAAGCAGACCTTCTTACTCATTAGAGTAGTCCTGACACCATGAGTTCTGCTCATTAGAGAAGTTCTGTAATGTGCAGATCAGAGTCCATGCAGGGTCTGTCGCCACTTTTGTATCCTAGTAGGACTTCCATGGAAGTTTGGAATCCTGTCACTATCTTTTCATGAGTTTCCTCTTTGAGTATAAATCAAGGTTTTTAGCAAGCATTTCACATAGTCTATCAATCAATCCCATTTACATTTATAAAGTGACCTTCATCTAAGCACCTCTGGCACTGTGCAGAGCTAATATAAAACAGATACAATAAATATTTAAAAGGCTTAAAAAGCAAGAGTGGTGGTTATAATTTCCAGCCTCATGGATAAGTATTAATTCTGGGGGTCAGGGGTGCTTGTGCTAAGTTCTATGATTCACTGTTTCAGGAATATTTATTGTAGTATTAGAGGTTTGTTTCCGCTCAATGATGTCATCATATAGTCAAATCTGACTGGCTACTTATCAAAAACTGCATGAAATAATTCAGGCAGCCATTCCAATTGTCATTCCAATAACCCCTCTGTGAATGGGCATTATTTACCATCAATAACAGAATCAACCAAAAGATAAAAATGTGACTACTCAAATGGAGATAAAAATGGCACTGACATCAGCCCAGATGTAATGGTGGTGGAGAGAAGGATAGAGAGTTGATGAAATCTGGCTATAGGATAGGGTCTGGCTATAGAAATCTGGCTATAGGATTTGGCTATCAGTGACAGCTACCATAGATGCTTTGGTGGACTTTTTCACAGAGGAAAGTTGACATATTGTTGAAAAGGAAGTTCTTGGCATGCGCACTGCATACACCCCACAACCAGCTCAAAAATAAATTCCACAAAATAAGTCTGAAGATCACAAGGCTCACAAAGGTGGTAAAGGCTGGAAAAGGCATGTTGAGTGGAAAGCAAAACACTAAACCAAGGTCATTCTTGTCGTTGGATGGCAGTGAAAGAAACACACTGGTTGCAGGTTTTCAGATGGACTGCCTTCAGGAAAGAACTAATCAATAGCAAGTCAACTTAAAATATATTCCTATTAAAACATTTATATGCAATTAAGCCAAACAGGAAGCTCTTGTACAAATCTTTGCAAGATCTGTGTGTCATCCTCATGTATGTGAAAAGAAGAGCTACAATGGGGCAGGAGAGAAGTAAGATTACAGTGGAACAAAATGAGAAAAGCATGATAGCCTCCCCCTCTGTGAACAGTGTTCTTTTAAACCAATTAATTATTTAATTATTTAGCTACATTCAAGTACATTTATCACCAAATCCCCAAAGTATGCTTGAAGAGCACATGCAAAGTTAGATATTTATTTGAGAGAGGGGAATAAACCCTACCTCTTATTTCTTCTTTTTAGTTCAGTTGAGTATTCTTTTTAAAGGAATACTCAAGTACTCTCCACAAGTAAAAGTGTCTTTCACTCACAGGATCATCCGTTAATCTTGTCACTCACCCATTTCAACTGGCTTGTTTTTTGCACCATTCTGCCTGAGATGGATATATTGCCTGGGTTCACACATCAAGAGAAGCCATGGTTATTTCTTACCCTAGCCGGTCTGTTGTGGCACTGAAACCCAGTTGTGGAGTTTCAGCATGGTACACGTGCTTCATGATCTCATCTCATGATGTCTAGCCACCCGAGTTCCACTTTACCACTGGCGGTGAAGAAACACTGTACAGTCCTGTGGAAAGAGTGGCTACATTAAGGGACTGTTCTAGACATCTGATCTCTACTACCCACAGTTCCGTAGTAATACACACGTATCATCACTCGCTTTGTTCCAATAGGCTGAGTGATGTGCCTGCTACAAGGTTCACTCTCTGAAAAAGAGATTGAATGCACAGAGGGAGAAGAGGGAGAATCACAGCTCCTCCTCCTCCTCCTCCTCCTCCTCCTCCTCTGAGCCATAGAATGGCTAGGAAGTGTTACAGAGATGCAAGTACATTTGGGAGGCAGAATAGAGAAAACCTTCCTTGAAATTTCAGCAGATCAATGAGGAAGAAGCAGCTGAGGAAATGTTGTAGTAGAAAAAGAGATTTTGCCCTCGGGGGCTGCTGGGATTTGTTGTGAGAGCATGAGCATGGAGATGGAAACACGGAAACCACACTTCCATGGAAACTGTGTGACTGTCCAGACAATACCTGCATGCCATGAAAAGCACGCCTGGTATTTTGCCACAATGTGGGAACCCAGTCATTGGGTTAAAGGAAACTTATTCCTGGGTAATGATTGCTGATTAAGAGCAACCCTATGACCTTTCAGCTCAGGTTGCAAAATTGAAGGGGTTTTGCTTTCCTGTGCCTTACTGGCAAGAGAATAGGATGGAAGGCAGAAGAAGGCAAAGCTTTTCCTCCAGCCATGGGCCAAGAAGAAATCGTGGAAGAGAAACATCTAGACACACTCTTGAGTTGGTCAAAATGTTTCCTGGGATGGGGATATACTTGGAGTCAGAGAGAGAGATGAGCTTTCTGATCCATGGCTTCCTCCCACTTGGGATGTTACTGACACCCATTTTCCCCACTCCCATCTATGGGAAAGGGAGCTATCATAGACACATCCACAGGGTCTGGACAGTCCCAAAAGGGTAGGTTTCCAAGAGTCAAGAAAGCTCTTCTGAGACTGGAGATGTTAGACTCCAGGGGAGTTTTCCTCAACAGGCCTATGGTCCCTTGTTATTGACCATACCATTGCTTTCCAGTTCTCCTTAACACTGCAACCCTACTTTCTTTAGAAATTTGTGCAGTAATATCCTTTCCTGAAGGATGTAGCACCTACTGTGACTGAGCAAATGTTGACTGAAAAGTCAGTATTATGCAAGTGATGACTCAATTTCAACCTTAAAATATTGGGCCTATCATTGCCCACCATCTGTGAACTGGAATAATTTCTTTCTGAGTAAAGTCGCCATTGACAAAGCACTGCTATTCTCTCATCACAATAGTAAACTACATCACCACTTTATGTGGGTGAGATTCCATACCACAGAAATACCACAGATATTTAGTTTAGATAACAATATCATGCTTATGTGGGAAGAAACTGAAATGTTGTTTAGTATTTTGAGTAGTGACTATTCTGATCATAGGAAAATGTAAAATGTCTCTCCAGTTGTGTTCTGTTCCAATAAAAGTTTTGGAAGCTGTGTCCCATCCTATGTCAGACTCTACCCACTATCAGTCCCAGCCAATGGGCAGAGAGAAGTAATCATAGTTCCACATTTGCAGTTCTATGGGTTTCTACCCATGTTAAGGAACAATATTATGCCCTATAATTATTGCCAAGGGAGCCATGGGATACTGAGGACTCCCTCCTCCAAGGCCAGAGAGATCAAGGAGGAATCAGCGAGCTCAGCCACTTCTTTTGCCCCTGTATCTGGCATGGAAGGAGTACCGCTGGCTTCCCTTCAAGGTCGGACAGGTATCCTTGGAAAGGGCTGGAGAGAGATGTCTGGGGATCAGGGACAGAAGGAGATTAGAGTGGCCAAGATACAAGCTGACCTGGGACCTCTCTGAATTCCTTCCTTCCCACTGTGAAGACCCATTGCTAAAAAGGCAAAAAGGTGATCTACCCACTAAAAGGGCAGGCAAATTGGCAGTGCAAGGAAGAGCAAGGGAAGAGTTAGACAGATGAGAATTGCTTTCACCATTCCTCCTGCCCTTCACTGGGTCATTGGAAGTCTCCAAACCTGAGCCAAGGATGTAATCAACAGGATGGTGCCATTAAGGTATAGAATTGAATGCATCTGCTGAAAATGAAAAATCCCTAGAAGAGGCACGCACACATTGCTCCCAGCTTTGGTTTGGTTCTGACGTTTGATCACAGATTTATTTCCATAATAAAATCTTCACAGCTATATGCTCTAAAGACCTGAGCATAATTCACTTCAATTAACATATCTTTATCCTGCAATTTGATTATTCTCAAATTATAAATTTAAACAAGCTTGCTCACTCTCTCACTCACTCAGATGTGCATGTGTGCATACACACACACACCCTTTTGTGGCAAACAGGCACCTCTTTGCTCCCCAGCTAAGGTTCTGGAAGCCTCTCCTTCAGATGAAGCCCATCTGGCCTTCCTGTCTCTTCTTGTGAGGAGAAATTCATGGCTTACCCCACGGAGAGCTCAGAGCTGCTGTTAACAGCTTTAAAGCAATTTCCTCATTAAGTAATAATGTAACCTGGTCAGGAGCTTTTTGCTAAGTGATAACTGTTTAGCTAGAATTAATTAAGAAGTTTGGCTAATCTTTAGTGAAAAAGAGGAGTGAATGGTCTACAAGACAGGCAAGGCATCGGAGAGATGGCATAAGGATACCGGGGCCATGTTTGATCCGACCAAAGGGACAGCTGGACCAGGATCCTCTCTTCAACTTTTGCTGGCTGGACTTGACCCTTTGCGGAAGGGCATGAGGATAGTTCTGGTGGTGCTGCACTGTAGCTTAGAAGAACCCCTAACTTAGAGGCTCTCACATCTCGGATGCAACTCCATGCAAGAGTAAACCTGAAACAGTGTAGCAACTGCCAGCATTCCCAACCAGCCATCTTATTTCTTGGCCTGATTGTAGGGAATCTTTGTCAGCAATGCCTGAGGTGTGGTTGTTTCTTCACACACTGGTTCTGGGTCTGCTAGGAGTTTGACATCCCTTGGTGACATGCCTGGTTTGCTGCCAGCAGAGGCCAGATGTTAGAGGAGATGTATGACCCCTAGACGGCATACTAAAACACAAAGCCATCACCCTGCCAACAAAAGTTTGTAAGGTCAAAGCTATGGTTTTCCCAGTTGAAATGTATGGCTGTGAAAGGTGGACCACAAGGAGGGCTGAGTGCCAAAGAATTGATGCTTTTGAATAGTGGTGCTGGAGAAGACTCCTGAGAGTCCCTTGGATTGCAAGGTGATCAAACCAGTCAATCTTGAAGGAGATCAACCCTGACTGCTCTTTAGAAGGTCAGTTACTGAAGAGGAAATTCAAATACTTTGGCCACCTAATGAGAAGGAAGGACTCCCTGGAGAAGACCCTAATGCTGGGAACAATTAACAGCAAAAAGAGAAGGGGATGGCAGAGGTTCAGGTGGCTGGATGGGGTCGCATCTCCTGTGAACCCAGGCAGAAGGGGTTCTTTGAGAATTTAACAACTGTCACACAACCTATGGATTGTTTGGGATCTTTTGATAAATGTCTAATCCTTGAACTCGTGCCACCGAGATTCACAAGACACAAAAAGCCATGGCAAATTGGGTGCCCATTTATACCATTCAAAAATGGCACTGGTGAGCACACAGCATGATGTGGAAGCCCTGCAGGTAAATTAAATCACACTGGCTGTCATAATGTGCAAACAAGTTCATAGAAAACACATATGGTAATTGGTGCTGCATCCACCAAAACCCTTGAAACTATTTAGGCATCTGGGACCTAACACTAGCTAAAAGTTTTCTCTAGAAGTGTTGGAACAAACAGTATTGTCTGGACCATATGTCTGTAGTTTCACATCAGAGACAGCGTGTGAAATCAACGGTTGCCCACAGGAGATCAGGTGAAAGCATCAGTTGTACAATTTATCTGCTTGCTTGCTTGGAAAGGAAGGCAGGCAGTCAGGCAGGCAGGATCTTTACTGCCTACAGCCAAAGACCCCTAAACAGCAATCTATGCCATACACTAAAATACAAAACAAACAAGAACAGCAAAATGGCATAAAATGCCAATACACAGGCCAAAACAGTATTTAAAAGAATCTGACCAACTAAAACAAGTTCAGGTATCTCTCCCTAGAAGCGGTATTTCCCAAACTGAATTGGGTAGGATGAACTGTGAGAAATGTTTAGGGAATGAAAGGAGACTTTTTATGCAATACCAAAATTCAAGAAGAAACAGGGTGGACATTACTCCTCCCTGTTTCCCGCTTCTGCAGAACTGCGCTTTGCTGACTTTGGAATTATTTTTTCCAAATAATTTTTGGAATTTTTGCTGACTTATTTTTTCCTAAAATCCAATTTACTGAAAAGAGAAAAGAAAAAAGTGTCCCACAATTGCTTTGAATGTGACAACAAATGCAGCAACCTCAGCTGATTAATGGATTAATGGAGGTCAGTGGGCATTTGAATCCAGCCTGGATCACCAAACCACTCACCAAGCTTCACTGCAAACACAGTGGCCAACGATCACCACGAATAGGAAGAGCACCACCCGGCTGAGAAGGTCCATGCTCTTCCAAAGTGGAGAAGGCAGAGCAGTGCCAGCCATTTTCACCTCCATGCTCTTCCTGTTCTGCATGTTCACCTTGATGGCCTTTTTGACCCTCTAGCAAGGCGTCTCAGAGACGGTCAGTGGGAAGATGGAGCAATTTCAAGACTTCTCATATCCTGGCTAATCTAGGCTCCTTCCCCACTCCCTGCAAAAAGAAAAAGAAAAAGAAAAGTGCCCATTTCCACATTGCTCTTCCTACTAGAGCAGTAACCCAATTTTTCTTCACTGACTGCATGAGAAGGTCCCCAGCTCTCCAAAGTTGTTCAACCTCAGAGCTGAATCCAAACCAAGCGCAGATAATATCTCTGGACCGTAGCATCCTTTCCTCCAGGGAATGCCTGACACTTTATCTGTGAACAAATCTATAGAATGAAGGGGTTGGAAAGAGTCACAGCTGCAGAACCTCAATTATTTAGAATATCACGGCAGTATTCTGCTCTCCTTCACCCCCTGCCAAAGGTAAAGAAGGATTCACCATTTCACCTGCAGCCTGTAACACTAAATTGAAGCTATCTATTTAAGTCCATATGGTGACACTTTGGGATTCATGATCTTCTGCAGACTTCTCAGAAGCCAAGCACTGCAGAACTTTCCATTAAAAAAACCAACATTCTGGCATTTGAATTCAAGCCTGAAGTAGCTTTGGTGCCTACAGGAATATGCCTTTCTGAACACACACACACGCCTTCGTGTATAAGATAAATGTAATTAAAAATCAATTAAAATAAATTGGATTGTGCAATGGAACACAATGTACTTGAAGAATAGAATATGACGTTCACAAAAGAAAAGTGTTTCAGCAATGCCACTTGTAAAGTCCTAAATGTAGAGCTGGTTGCAAAGTTATAAATATAGGCTCTTCTGCACAAAGAGCTGATCACTGGGTAGTCTGCTCACGTGAGCACTGACTGCCACAGACCACATCCACTCCTCAGTGAGGAAGTCTGGATTTTGCAGAGAAGAACACGAGGCCTTCTATGCAAGAACCCTCTTGCCAGGTCATTGTGCTCACATGTGCAGGTCACAGACACACAAACAGCCATTTGTTTGTTCAAACAGAACACCCGTTGACTGGCATTTTCCCAGGATCAATGTCATGCAGAATCCGACCAAAGGCCTAATTACTCCAACCTTCTGGCACACAGTGGCCAAAGCCCTCATGCATGACCCAAGCAGGGCTGCCAGTGGTAAAGAGGCATGTTGCCTCTGATACCAGAGCGACTACATAGTCATTGCAGCTAGTAGTCAGTGGTGCCCTTACCCATGAAGGTCCCAGCTCCAAGTGAGTGGGCGATCTGCCATCATTCCATGCTATGTTGGTGCAGAAGGATTGTGCAGGACTTCTGATGCTGAAGCAACCACAGAAACAAAAATCCAGCTCAGTCCATGGTCTACTTTTCATGCTTGGTTTATTTTTACGTATTTTGGATATTATCCATACCTGGGTATAAAATATTCATGTCCCCTGTGAAATAAGACATGTGCAAGAGTGTATTTTTCTAGGCTTATCCCATTAACACGCACACACATCAGCAATTGGGCAAGGAAAAGTCTTAATTTTCTTTAAGTGGATAACATTTGCTTAAATGTTGGCATCTTTATTTTGTATTGGGATATGTCTTTCCTTGCAGCTTTCTTGCAATTCCTGATACTTATGAAGTGCAGTGAGAATGCTTTTCATTCTAAAAGTCTGTTTCCAAGACTGTAATATTCTTTGGTGTATAAATTATGGACATTTTTAAGGTTGGCTTTCCAGAAATCTATGAATGTAGCATATAAGTAATATTAGGGTTAGCTGTCCCCTAAGTAGGGTCAGTGTTTCAAACTTCAATGCCTCAAGTGGACCAGAAGGTTCCAGTATGCAAGCAAAATCTGGAGAAAGCTTCGATGGATGGATTTAGGGCTTAACTGTTGGAGCGTGCCCCCTCTGAAATAACCCCACTGAGTTCATGCCCAGGTACAATCTTCCGTTTTAAAGAAAATGTATTCTAACAGCATCTCTGTAAATATTTATTGTGCATATTACTTAACTATTTCAGGGGCACATTTGGAGGAGATCAACGTGCACCATCAAGCCCTCCAGGGGACTGCATTAGTCCGATAACTTCTCACAAACTCCTGGGTCCACACTCTAGGGACGCAGGTTGGGTTTGCAATGGAATTGTGGTTAGGAAGTAGCACAGGGAAATGGCTTACCCTGAGCCAGGCCACTGCCGAATCTACTTCAGGATGTCAAACCTGACAGCGGATCTCAGGATTTCCAAGGAGGGTCTTTCCCAGCCTAAATTGGGAATGCCAATTCCTGAACTTGGAATTTTCTCCATCCACAGCACCCAAGCACGGTTCATCTTGTGCTTCACGGACAGCAGTTCTTTCTGCTTCTGCCTCGATCCAGGCAAGAAATCCCACTGGGAACACGATAGCCTTTAGGCAAGTCCCAATCCCGGTAGCTATTATTGTTTGTGAACACTTGATCCTGGATCAAGCAATGCTCTGAAAGGCTGTCCTGTTATTCGAAGCCTCAAGAGACCAACTGTTATTTTTTTAAAGTGCACCCTTTCATTTGTTCCCTTGGATGGCTCTCTTTGTAATACACGGAACATCCAAAACCAAAAAACTATTTACAGGGTGCAATTATACAGCCTGCTAAAGCTCTGTTCCCCATTACCATTTGGCTTCTCTTCTCCTTACAAGCTAGACATTGGAAAGACAAGCAACAGAACTAAAAAGAATAAATCTTTTGTTGATCTTGAGACAAATAATGATGGTATCATTATGAAAATGGAGCTTCTTTTTTTAAATGTCACACATAATTGTGCATAGCCAGTGTTAAATGAACCAGTAAATGGATTGGCGTTAATAATTGTATTGGATATGCATGCGATTTCAAGTATTAACTAATAAAAATGATTGATAATTTTTAGATAATTGTGCGAAAAAAATATGAAAGAAGTTTTAACAAAATGTGACTTGTCACTATTTAGAGGAGTTAATTAAATACATGTTAAACATAATAATAATTTATTAGATCCATGGGGGTTTTATGAATAAAATAAAATACAAAAGAAAGCAATTTATATACATGTTTTAACAGCAGTGAGTGTCACAGACCTGTAAACATCCATCTTCATTTTTTATGTCTATTACTAGCTTATTTGGCTTTTTAGAATTTATTTTAGTTTCACTCACATTAATCTACACAAAGAATCCCACATTCAGTTCTTATTATGGGCTTCTTGCTGAGAGAGCTGATAGTAGCAGTGGCAAAATGAAACATGCTGAAATTACTGAGCATTTCAAGCCTTTTGACCCTGGAGCTTTATGGAGACACTCAAGATTGAAGTAAAAAAAAGGGGGGGGGAGTTGAAAAAGCAACACTTTTGTTATTGTAATAAAACCCAAAAACATTCTTATCATTTCTGTTGGCACTCCGAATGTCAATCCAGGGAAGTGATAATTGCTTCGAATAATGGCTCTAATTTTCACAGGATATAAAACACATTTCAAATATCAACTTTGATTAATAATTGTGCACTAGTCCTCTAAAGCAGTTCTTTGTAAACTTCTGGTAACCACAGCTTGCTATTTGGAAAGCATAGAAGTGTGCAAGAGTAAAGATTTCTTTGAGATTCCTGCTTTCTGACTTTAAAATACACATCTCAGGAAACTCTGAGATCCAAGTCTGAGATCCATCTCAGAGCCAAACTCTGAGATCTGGGGTCCAAGAAGAACTGAAGGGTGGGCTTATGTGCTCAATAGATCGATCAATTATTGATTTTCAGCCCACCTCATTAGCTACATGGTTCCCTGGGAAGGTTGAAAACCTGAGAAAGCTGAACCTTCTTGATTCTCTTTAGCAGAGGTGTTTGAATAGCTGAGTACTCCAGCTCAAATTTTCCCCACACTCCTATTTACACATCCATGGAATGCGCTCCCCAGAGAGGTCCGCCTGGCACCGTCGTTATTTGTTTTTCGATGCCAGGTTAAGACCTTTTTATTCCAGCGGTATTTTAATAAGTTTCAATATTGTTTTTTCTATGTTTTTAATTGCAGCCAGTGTGGCTCGGGCATTTTATTTATGCTATTACTTTGTAAGCCGTCCTGAGGCTTTTTTGTGATTAGGACGGCATATAAATATTTTAAATAAATAAATAAATAAAATTATTTGCTTATTTATTACATTTGTAGCCTGCTTTTCTTCCATCAGGAGCTCCAGGTGGCCACATGAGGTTCCTAGGCAGTCTTGCTTTCAGGCACCACCCAAAACCAGATCTCCAGCGCAGTGGCAGCACCGTGTGCTTTCAGAGCCTATTGTGGCACATGCTCTGGTCTGACTCCACACAGCTGCTTCCACTTCACTTCTCTGGATGATTGGGAACACTTTAATTGTGGCCATACTTTGAAATATTAGAGTATGACCTAGGCAGAGTTATGCAATGTTAAGTACCCTCGATCTGAAATTGGAAGACTTATGCACATAAATGCCTTCCTCACTTAACACAAGAGAATGCACAAGTGCTTAGCTTTGATTGGATTGTGCCCCTTTTCAGACAGAAGTGTCGGAGAGTTACATTTATAACTGCTGTGCCCTCTTGTGTCTGATAAAAGACAATAAAGGCACAAAACATACTACATCAATAAAAAAAATGTGTTGCTACTTGCATGTTGGAACCTATGTACAGTAGCGCAATTGTTAATAAAAATAGCTGTCTGTAAGGAAGTCTGTAAGGAACTTGTGCCAGATGCACTAAAGGAAATTGTGTTACTATTTTCAATGAGCCCAGAACAATGGACTGAATACAGATTTATCATTCCAAAGAGAGATCAAGGACAGTTTCATTGTAGACCATTTCTCCCCAGCAGTGCATGATGAAAAGGATATGTATTGTGTGAGTGCAGAAAATATCATTGCAAATCAACTTAAATGCTGATCTCAGTGCAGCCAACTAACAAAGGGCAATTAGAAGATATTCCATCAAAGACTTTGCAAACTCTATTTTGTCTGTGTTTAATTTACAAAAAGTATATTATTGTATCATATTTCAAACTACCAAAATAGGAATCATTACTGGACACCACTCCTTCCTCCAAACAAAGTAGTCCTGTCCACAAGGAAGGTCAAATGCACAGATATATCTTATTATGGACAAAAACATGACCGAGACTCAGTTGAATCTGCTTCCAGGTGTGAACACTCTTCATCGAAAATCCTCCTGCCGTGTGCTTCCATTCTTTCTTTTTCAGCTGTACAGAATTTTTGTGAAAATATTTGCATTATTTACTTCTTCTTATTTAAATTACCTTTATTCTGATCATCTGATTGACCATGTTGTGTTGTGACATTATCCCTTTCCTACGGTCCCTGAGTGGCTGGTATATGACTAATCCAGGAATGCGGTGGGGAAAAGGTGGGACTGTGGATTGTTCACTTAAGGGGAAAAATGACATGGAATTATTGACATCGTGACATGGAATGATTGCTTAAAGAATGTTGAAATTAAGCACTTTTACCTTCCCTCGATTTCCATTTGGGAGCATTAAATGGGGCATAGAGTTTATTTGGACTATGAACAAAGCTGTTGGGATTGGTTTTAGATGTTTAAGACAACTATTAATCCTTCCTGTGAACACTATGTTTGACCTGAAAATAAAAGCAAACCAATAAGTGAAATGGCTCTAAGACCAACTGATGTTCGGATGGCATAGACATCGGTTAGTTCATGGATGCTATTTTACGGTTCCAATGAATTGCAAAACATGAATTAAAAATGATGCCATTCCTTCTGAGTGCCAAGAGATGAGCATACTTAATGATGCAAAATGGGAACGTGGGCAACATCCAAGTGGCAAGCAAGGAAAACAGGGTGATGCCTGTACAATTAGGGTAGTATGCAGAATACATCAAATGAAAATGGCCAATAAATTTAGACAATGTAACTGCAAGGGCCAATCTAAAAGGCAATTGATTGTTATTATCTATTACATAAATGGAAACATTCCTTATTCAAATATTTAACCATGCAAAACAAACAAGCAGACAAACAAAACCATCATCAGAATGAGAACAGAATAAAACAGTGGATGTATAATATGCTTTACAATGCATTACTGTCTTCTCAGAAAATAGAGATATCCCATGAGAACACTGAAAGCTATTGCTGAAAGTCTGAAATTCCACTAAAATTAGAGATACATGGACATTTTGTCTGGGTTTATTTTTACTATGATTCCCCCCCCCCCCATCCACAAGACTGAACACAGAGAAAATTTTCTGGAAATGCTCACAAGTTCCTGAATTTATGACTGAATGTGAAAAGTGTACCACTTTTTAGAATCTACATTTCTAAGTATGCCTTTTAAAAGTGTTAAAGTGTTAGTTTAGTGGAGAAAGTGCACATTTTCAGTCTGAAAAAGAAAAAATTAACCCTCACATTCAGAGATGGAAATAGACAAGCTGAGCTCAGAAGTGAAAATAACAGAATCTTGACCAGTTCGAACCTGCTGACCTCCCATCCCTAGCTCAGGTCCCTGAAGATGCAGGCTAATTCCTGCTTCGGGTCTCCAGATTTCTTCTCCCTCATCAACTGAGTTTAGCAACTGAAGATGCTCTCATTTGGTAGGCAACAGACAAAGAGATGCTGCCGATGACCTTCAGCCCCTAAGTTTGCCAGTTGCATTTTGTTCTGCAGGCAACTTTATTTGAAATCTCAAGTTTTTCCCCTTTCATATGGAGAAGTTTGAGAATTTTAGCAAATTCAAAATACTACACATGTACTACCAATATATATTAAATTCAATCAGACTGCTGTCCCCTTCAGGGACAGGATCTGGCCTATTGTGGAAGTGTGTGAGGAATCCATTTCAGGAAGGAGGTCCTTTGGAATCTCTGGGACCACCTGTCTGGACTCTAGCCTACTTTCTTGGGGCTTCCTGGTGAGTCCCACAGGTGTTCAGAGCCATGTGTGACTGATGCACGGGCACGATCCCTCTTCCACACACATGCTTGCTGCTGCTGCTCATGCTGCTGCAAATGGCTAGAAGAAGGTTGCTGGGTGTGCAACAGGGTTCCCCAAGGATTCATGGATTTTTGCCTCATCTTGGCTAGCTTTCTGAGAAAGTGCTGACCCACCAAGATGACAGAGCTGGATTCCAGACAGCATCATGGAAGCCTAACCCATAGGGAACATCGGGACCTGCTTTGTCCTAGTCATCCGGTTCATCATCCCCAAGCTTTCTAGCCCTGACTGGCAGCATCTCTCCAGGGTTCCAGGCAGCAGTCTCTTCAGGCCCCACTTGGAAAAACTGGACTCTCACCTGGAACCTTCAACACGTATATGCAAAAAACGTGCTCTGGCACTCACCTGCAGCCTTTGCCCTGTTGAAAAGATGGAAAAAAAGAGGTGGGGACCCTCACTAAGCCCTGGAATGGTTTAATACAGAGATTTAGGAGCAACACCACAAAAGCCATGGCTTTGTGTGGCCAACTCTGTCCGCTGGCCTTCTCCGGCACGCCGGTGTTTTTTCCGTCACGTCAAGGGGACCATGACAAATACGGAGATGGCTGTGAATTCCAGTAAATCCTTTTCAAACCAGAACTCACAGTCTCATCCATCCCTATTACTAAGTGAAAATCTAGCTATTTATTTGTTTGTTTCATTTTTTACTGCCCAATAGTCATGGCACTCTGAGCAGTTAACAAAAGTTAATATAAAAAAAAACATACACAAATACACATGCAAGACAATGTTAAAACCACAATAGCACGTGCAATTGAATCAACATAGAGCAACAGCAGTGGTGCAGAATACAGTGCAGCATTAAAAAATTAAGTGAAATTGTTAAAATGGTGGAAGAATAAAAATGTCTTAATGTGGCTCCAAAAAGAATACAAAGTAGGCTCATTTAACCCCCAAATGGCCTGGGACCAAGTTATCTGAAGAAACCTCATTCCATAGGTAGGTCATCTTTGAGGTCCTTCTCCAAAGGAAGTGAGGCAGGTGGCTGCCTGGAGAAGGGCCCTTTGGTTATGGCACCCCACTCATGGAATGAGCACCCCGAGGGAACTTTAGTCTCAGTTATGTCATATCATTTCTCATTGCCAGCCCAGCTAGAGCAGAACCTGAAGAACTTACTCATCACTAAATCTGGATGTGATTTCCTTTTTTCAGAGATTTAGCCCTCATATGAATGGGGAAATTCCTCATGAAATGCACCTAAAAATACGACAATTCCCTACTATAAAAGTTATTAGAGGGACCAAAATGATTTGTTAGTCCACACTCCAAAGCAGCCTTTGAAAAATCTTAACTTCTCCCATTCCTCTAGTGATTTCTTTTTAACAAAGAAAAGTAAGAATAAAGGGAGCTGTGAAGGTTAAATTTCTGCTACACATAACACACTTTGCTGAGAAAGCAATGCCTGCTTGGCATCTCTGTGGCCGCACCTTGTTTTCCTGGAAGTTTTCTTCAGGAATCTCTTTTGTCTCTTGAATCCTTCCCAGTACTGATGTCAGGTAACTTCAGATTGTGGACTGAAGGGAACTCTTCACATGGTGGTGTGCACTATTGCTTAACTCCAAGAAATGGCAAGGCATCCTATTAATTCTGCTGACAAGAGCCCTGGAAGGCTTTCTGCAAAACTCGTCTTGACAGCACTGTTACTCCTTCACTTTTACTCTCAGTGGGAATCATGCAGTCCAAGAATGCTCAGAATTCTCAGTCCACTGCACTTTTTCCTTTGTCTGCCCCATTAAGAGGAATGGAAACCAGTTCTTCATTTCAGCAGCATGAACTTTTCAGAACTCCCTAGTACATTGTGCCCAGTTCTTTTTTTCTTCTCTGTACATTTAAAGTTTTGATTATAGGTTTTAATGGCATTTTTTCAATATTGTTTCCTAAAGAGACCTAACCCCTATAAATGCAGTGTTCACCTTCAAAAGTATAACCAGTCCTACTCATTCCAGTACATCTTGTTTCAAAGTCATATTATAATTTAGCTTTTTAAAGAATTCTTGATTGCTAGCATTTAATTTTTTTAACATTCTTTAAACAGGATTTCAGAAGGCATCTTTCTAAAGAAAGCTAATCCATATAATTTACCATTCACCTTCAAAGCATATTAAGATCACCCTGTTCTTTTTGTTACAGAACATAAAAGCATAATGACAAAAATGACTGCACAGTATTTCAGTCAAGATTGCCTTTGGAAACGAAAGAAAATCCATCACCATTATGAAAGTACAGTTATCTGGACAATGGGGAATTCAGGAAAAGATTTCCAAACTGTGCCTTTCCCCCAAAGAATACAATGCAATAGTACCATAAATGTACCACACATACTTCCATTGGCTTTAAGGATTTTGTAAGGAAATAATTGTCTGGAGTTTCCTGTCTGAGATCAAGCTCACAGGATTTCACAAAATGTCAATGTATACACAGCTGACTGTAAACAAGAAACAGATCCAACTAATCCGACAGGTTTCTGGAAGGGATCCCGGCATCCAATGTCTGTAAGGAAGAGCTGCCATCTTCTGACGGAATTGAATCCACCAGAAGGAGACGATTTGTAGAAAAGCAGGATGCTGTGTGTTTAACTAGGAGTACAGGTGCTTGTTGGCTCTTATTAGGGAAATTCCTCTAATTGGGGATTTAAGATTCCTGGGAGCAGCAGAAAGAAAGGAGAAGTAGAAGTGAGATGCCCATATCTCTGTTTTGTGAGTGCAGGGTCCATTCATGAAATTTCCAAATGAATAAGGTGGGACTACAATAATCAACTTAGCCACAGAAAGGAGTCACATTCCACAGCACATGAAGAACATGGAGAAGGGGAGGTCATTCCGTAGGGAAGGCTGCTTCTCCATTACAGGATGCCTCCTTATTTGCATAAGAATAAGAGACCCCGTGGAACCTCAGGACCAATCTTGCTTGAGATGTATGGAAGCAAATTGTATGTGGGTCTTTCCATCATCCTCCTACATGTAGTAAAACCTCTAAGAAGCAAGCATGATATTCAGGGGACTGATATAGTTATTTCTCACATCAGCTTCATGGGGAGGGGTAGGGGTAGGGTGCAAGTCATTAAGCAGAAGTTGCATGACCCTGAGGACTAGAAACTTGTTAGGGCTAGGGCTAGGATGAGGGAGACTTTACCTGGAGACCAGATCGCAGTAGTAATTTCACCCCCCAGGGTCGGAATTCAGACCACCTGTAGCACCTGCAACAAAATGCCTCTCATCCCAATCAGAAAATGGACACCTTGCCTCTTCCATATACATAGTTTAAACTCTTTCTGAGTGCATTAACAAGGAACTCTGGTAGCTCTGGAGTGTAAGAAGGGAAGTCTTAATTCCTCTGTTAGGAAACATGCACAGAGATGGAAGATAGAAGGTAATGCAGAGGTCTTTAGGTGTTTCTTCCCTTTGGGACTATATTCTGCCCCCAGTTTTCTTTATGAAGGATGCATTACTTGTACTGTTAACAACATGAATTTTGTCTACAATATTCGTGTGCACTTGAGCGATCCATCCACAGGTCTTCATTTGTTGTTGCAGCTCAGTTTAGAAAAGTATATTCAGAACCCAGATGTTCACCTTCTTTCATACTGGGTGAAATTACAAGGGGCCGTACGCGATCTCTCATGCATGCATGCTAGCAGCATCCAATGCAACCACAGTTGCGAGAGTTTGGGAAAGATCGGGGCTACTCAGCTCCAGGGTTAGGCACGTCAGTGGAGTTTGCAGAAGAGAACACAGCTGCCCTGGCCCATGACACAAACAAGAGTCTCTGTTGGCTCTTGAAAACATTTCAGAAAGCATCAGTTTGTGTTGGGGGCACAACAGAAATAGCAGGAGCACAACAACAGTACTGGACTCTGTCCACTTACAGTAGATGGTAAGGAAGGGGAAACATCAGTCTGACAGGAAGGGCTGGATCCTGGATAAGTGATGTGGAGACAACATTCATCTATGGACCCTTGGGACCAATCCATATGTTGTTTGAGTCGCTTGGGAACTCTGTGCCACTCTTCCCCACATCATACTGAGAAAATCTATAAGAAGCATGAAGTTAGTTAGTTGAAATCATTTGGGTCCCGTTGAAAAGGCAAGTCCTGCTGAAATGGCAAAGGGCCACGGGTGAATGGTAGAGCCAATTCTTTGCATGTGAAGTGTCGCAGTTTCAACATGCACAATTGCAGGTCATGCTAGAAAAGACCCCCAACAAACTGCAAAAAGACACTGCCGGTCAGTGCAGACAGTACTAAATGACGTGGGACAGTGGTTTGCTCAGTATGTCAGCTTTCTACATCTCTAATATTTACAATTAATTCATTAGTGTTTATTAAGTTATGAATCCCTTAAGTCTCATTGCTTTTAATGGGCCCTAAGTATGGCTGAAGAAGTCTTGATCCAGGCCATTATATTTTGTTTCAAAGCCATTTCCTTGGCCAAAAAGCAGAACTGTCAAAATGGAAGCAAATCAACTACCATTCTTGTTACTCTAACAAGTCATGCTAATGTAACAGAACGTATCTGCTCTGAGTGACTATTTCAACCATTCTTCTGTTTTGACCTTTTCCTGAAAAAGAAGCTCCTTATGTCCCACTTCTCAGAAAAAGATCCAAATTGGGGGGCAGGGGGGGGGAGGCAAGAGTACACAAAAGAGACCGGACGAAGGTACAAAAGGGTGTGCATCGTGCCCTGATTCTTCACACCATTTATCTTTCATTTGAATGCCTTCTAAAATGTTTGGGGATAATTCTTCCCTGATGGGGTGCCATTGATTTCAAAAGTATCACATCAGGGATTAATTTGGTCCCACATTTTCACAGGAACACTCAATTATCACTTCTGCTAGCAGCCATTTGTAGGATTAAGAGAGTTATGTTCTTGTAAATCCCACACACCTCCTAATCCTGCTTGTGACTCCATTCCAAAATTGCACAGAAGTTATCACATTTTGTTGACTGAAGTCCTGTGTGATTGGTTGTGCTATCTCAAAAGCCTATTAATCTCCTGATAATTCCTTTTAATGTCTAGTATAGTGAGTTTTTTTTTCTTTTTTTGCAATTAAAAAAAGCTAAGATCTAAGACTGACCATAACATTCTAACCTTGTTGTTGTTAGTCGTGAAGTCATGTCCGACCCATCTCGACCCCATGGACAAAATTCCTCCAGGCCTTCCTGTCCTCCACCATCCCCCGGAGTCCACTTAAGCTCACACCAACTGCTTCAGTGACTCCATCCAGCCACCTCATCCTCTCCCATCCCCTTCTTCTTTTGCCATCTATTGTTCCCAGCATTAGGCTCTTCTCCAAGAAGTCCTTCCTTCTCATTAGGTGACCAAAGTATCTGAGTTTCATCTTCACTATCAGGCCTTCTAAAGAGCAGTCAGTGTTGATCTCTTCTAGGTCTGACCGGTTTGAAGGGACTGGCAGGAGTCTCCTCCAGCACCGCAATTCAAAGGCCTCAATCCTTCAGCACTCAGCCTTCCTTATGGTCCAGTTTTCACAGCCATACATTGCAACTGGGAAAACCATAGCCTTGACTATATGCACTTTTGTTGGCAGGGTGATGTCTCTGCTTTTCAGTATGCTGTCTAGATTTGCCATAGCTTTCCTCCCCAGGAGCAAGCGTCTTTTAATTTCTTGGCTGCAGTCCCCGCCTGCGGTGATCTTGGAGCCCAGGAAAATAAAATCTGTCACTACCTCCATTTCTTCCCCATCTATTTGCCAGGAAGGGAGAGGACCAGATGCCACGATCTTAGTTTTCTTAATGTTGAGTTTCAAACCAACATTTTCGCTCTCCTCCTTCACCCGCATCAAGAGGCTCTTTAGTTCCTCTTCACTTTCTGCCATGAGAGTGGTATCATCTGCATATCTGAGGTTGTTGATATTTCTCACAGCAATCTTAATTCCAACTGGAGATTCATCTAGCCCCGCCTTTCTCTTGATGTGCTCTGCATATGAGTTAAATAGGCAGGGCAACAGTATACAGCCTTGCCGAACTCCTTTCCCAATTTTGAACCAATCAGTGGTTCCGGTTCTCACTGTTGCTTCTTGACCTGCATATAGGTTTCTCAAGAGACAAATAAGATGGTCTGGTACTCCATTTCTTTACGAACTTGCCACAATTTGTTGTGATCCACACAATCAAAGGCTTTAGCATAGTCAATGAAGCAGAAGTAGATGTTTTTCTGGAACTCTGGAGCTTTCTCCATGATCCAGCATATGTTGGCAATTTGATCTCTAGTTCCTCTCCCTCTTCGAAATCCTGCCTGTACTTCTGGTAGTTCTTGATCCACATACTGCTGGAGCCTAGCTTGTAGGATTTTGAGCATAACTTTGCTAGCATGTGAAATGAGTGCAATGGTGCAGTAGTTTGAACATTCTTTGGCATTGCCCTTCTTTGGGATGGGGATGTAAACTGACCTTTTCCAATCCTGTGGCCACTGTTGAGTTTTTCAAGTTTGCTGGCATATTGAGTGTAGCACTTTTACTGCATCGTCTTTTCAGATTCTGAATAACTCAGCTGGAATGCTGTCACCTCCACTAGCTTTGTTGTTGCTCAGACTTCCTAAGGCCCGTTTGACTTCACATTCCAGGATGTCTGGCTCGAGGTCAGTGACCACCCCATCATGGTTATCAGGGACATTAAGCTCTTTCTTGTATAGTTCTTCTGTGTAATCTTGCCACCTCTTCTTAATCTCTTCTGCCTCTGTTAGGTCCCTGCCATTTTGGTCCTTTATCATGCCCATCTTTGCATGAAATGTTCCTTTCATATCTCCCATTTTCTTTCCCTGTTCTATTGTTTTCTTCTATTCCTTTGCACTGTTCATTTAAGAAGGCATTCTTATCTCTTCTACCTATTCTCTGGAATTCTGCATTCAATTGGGTGTATCTTTAACTTTCTCCCTTACCTTTCACTTCCCTTCTTTCCTCAGCTATTTGTAAAGCTTCCTTAGACAGCCATTTTGCTTTCTTGCATTTCTTTTTCTTCGGGATGGTTTTAGTTGCTACCTCTTGTACAATGTTGTGAACCTCCATCCATAGTTCTTCAGGTACTCTGTCTATCACATCTAATTCTTTAAATCTATTTTTTACCTCTACTGTATATTCATCAGGGATATGATTTAGGTCATACCTGAGGGGCCTAGTGTTTTCCCTACTTTCTTCAACTTAAGCCTAAATTTTGCAACCAGAAGCTCATGATCTGAGCCACAGTCAGCTCCCGGTCTAGTTTTTACTGACTGTATACAGCTTCTCCATCTTTGGCTGCAGAGCACATAGTCAATCTGATTTCTGTGTTGACCGTCTGGTGATGTCCATGTGTAGAGTCGTCTCTTGGGTTGTTGGAAAAGAGTGTTTGCTATGACCATCGTATTCTCTTGACAAAATTCTGCCAGCCTGTGCCCTGCTTCATTTTGTACTCCAAGGCCAAACTTGCCTGTTATTCTGGTTATCTTTTGGCTTCCTACTTTAGCATTCCAATCCCCCATGATGATAAGGACATCATTTTTGGGTGTTAATTCTAGGTGTTGTAGGCCTTCACAGAACCGGTCAACTTCAGCCTCTTCAGCACCAGTGGTTGGGGCATAGACTTGGACTACTGTGATGTTGAATGGTTTGCCTTTGATTCGAACTGAGATCATTCTGTCATTTTGGAGATTGTATCCCAGTACTGCTTTTCCTACTCTTTTATTGACTATGAAGGCTACTCCATTTCTTCTGAGGGATTCTTGCCCGCAGTAGTATACCTGATGGTCATCTGAATTAAATTCACCCATTCCTGTCCATTTTAGTTCACTGATTCCTAAGATGTCAATGTTAAGCCTTGTCATCTCTGGTTTGACCACATCCAGCTTGCCTTGATTCATGGATCTTACATTCCAGGTTCCTATGGACTATAGATCTTTACAGCATCTGCCTCTCCTTTCACCACCGGATACATCTGCAACCGAGTGTCCTTTTGGCTTTGACCCAGTCGCTTCATTCTTTCTGGTGCTATTAGTACTAGCCCTCTGCTCTTCCCCAGTAGCATATTGGACACCTTCCAACCTGAGGGGCTCATCTTCCCCCGTCCTATCTTTTTGCCTTTTGGTACTGTCCATGGAGTTTTCATGGCAAAGATACTGGAGTGGATTGCCATTTCCTTCTCCAGTGGATCACGTTTTGCCACAGCTCTCTGCTATGACCTGTCTGTCATGGGTGGCCCTGCACAGCATTGCTCATAGCTTCATTGAGCTACGCAAGCCCCTTCACCACAAGGCAGTGATCCATGAAGGAGAACATTCTAACTAGGCAGAGCCAAAAACAATCTTCAGGACTGTATGGACTTTCTGCTAACCATGCAGAGATACGCATGATTGTTTTATTTCTTGAATTAAAACAAGACGGGGGTTTAAGCTTCCTTTTCCCACGTTTGGTCTGAAAGTCTACTAATGCTTCTAAAAATGCCAGGACAGGGCAACAGAAAGAAAAAGAAGAAGCACAACCCCATTGATTGCATACCAAGAAGTGGGCAAGCAGACAAAAGCCAACATGGTCACTTGCTCCCAAACAATCCATGGATAACGAACTATGGGTTGTTTCATTGAACAAACTGGGCTTGCAGTTTATACAGAGCTATGATACATTGATCTGAGGAAGTTAAGAAAATCTCAGTACATACATGGAAAAAATAACATGCCCTCTGTCGTTAATTAGTTTATGTTATGTTAGATATTTGTATTTTATTTGTGTAAGCCATCCTGAGGATCTTGCAAAGAACAGCATACAGATATCCTAAATAAATAAATAAATACTTAAGTGTGGACTTACATTGCTATGCAATTCTTAATCGCTTCCCTGAGATATCTCGAGAGAGCTACCTGTTGCAGAAACTGCAGGATGCCATGTATATTCCCCTCTGCTGTGCATCATCCACCTAGGCCCTTTTCTGGTGGCAGCGCTTGTCTTTGGAAATGAATGGTGATCAGCCCTTACCCATGATCAGTTGGAATAAATGGAGCTGGGCTGAGGCCAGTGCTTCCACTTGCCGTTTCCCCAGTTGCTGCTATATTTAAATGCTCGTGTGCGCACACATTCCATCAAGTCATACTACTGTACACTTAGGAAGAATGCTGAGCTGAATTTAGCTCTGTGGAGAAGCTCTTCTGCCAAGTGGGGCCATTCAGTCTTTCTTGCCAGCTTTGATCTTTGGCCAGCCAGCCATGTCTTTCCTGTTCTGTGCAATGCTTTTTGTTGCTGTAGCCTTGGAAGAGAAATAAACCCGTACATCATGAAAGAAGAAGAGGGAAATAAAACTGGACACAGAAAGAGTTCTTTAAGAAATCCTGGCAGAAGGATTGATGGCATCTCTGTATATCTATTACAGTTATGGATGTATCTGTTTATGCTGTCAAGAAATAACTTGGCAAGTGTCAGTCAAGGAGAATACATATTCCTACAAAACTATGGAGTGCATCCTTAACATTCCCATAGACATCAGCCTCTCTTAAAAGTGCTTTGCTTTGATTGGAATATCTATACTTTTGATCAAATCCTGGCTTCATCATACCTAGAAGAGAAACATTGAAATTATTAGGATGCAAAGGAGTCATGACAAAATAAAGTCTTGTTGACTTCAATGGGTCCAAGCATGACTAAGCCTGAATTCAACCATATGTATATGGTTGAATATATATAAACTCTGACCACAGTAAAGCACTTCTAATCTCCATTGATTTAAAGTGAGAGAACTAAGCCATTCATCTCACATTTTTCTGTTTACTTTGGAAACATATTTAGCTTGACTTACTCAAGCAACTAACACTAGAAATAGCAATTGATCATTGCTGATCATTATAAAACAATCAGTAATGAAACGTGAAGTAGGCTTTGGACAATGAAAATATATGCTGCAAAGAGATGTCTCCAAGGTGCCACAAAACTCTTATTGTCCCACTTGTGGCAGAATTGTAACCATGTAACAATATAACAGAATATAGTTTGAATTTAGATCCACTCATTTTGTTACTAGATGATAGAGAAAATTCAAATAATTTCAGTTTTGGTGTGCAGCTTCATTTTGGTTCACACATTGGTTCAAAGCTGGAGATTGCGTACATTTGTGTAAACTCTGAGATGGAACAAATTGTTCACCCATTTCTAGTTAGCAGGTAACTAGAAGTACATAATGAAGTAAGAAATGTGCAGTGCTGATGTGGACCAAAGCATCTTATCTTTGTTAAAATAAATCCTGATTTCAAAGGGGAATCACCCCTTAGAATGAGAAAGCAAATTCAAAACAAGGCAAAATGTTTACCTTGAGCTAGTGAAAATTCTATGAATCAAAGAAATGTGTAAGGGCAATGCAATATCATAATGATTACTTAATGAACATACTTTTCGTTTAGAGGTCAGTGGGCCCCACATCCCGAAAGGATACTAAAGAAAGATGTAAAAAGCTAATGTGACTGTATTAATTAGGTTGTTAAAAAGAGCAGACCTTGTCAGTTTTACTGCTCTGCTAAGGACCATAGGGTATTTATGCCTTCTGGTCAGCATAATATTGGTGAAAGTAAGAGCTAAAAGCACTAGCCTGCAGACAAGTAAGTTGTGGTTGCCCAGTAAGTCCAAAACAGTGACTTTAAACTTTCAGGAAACCAGGTCTTCTCTAGAAGGTCATCAGAAGAAAATCAGCAATGGTAACATACTTCTTTGCTCCTTCCACTCAACATTTAAACCCCTTCTATGAGTTAATCACAAAGAACCTTTCGTGCAATCAGCAATTGCGTGGGACTCTTACCATGGGAAAACGTTAGGTATGTTGTAAACTGCAGCGGGTTTACAACATGCCTAGGTCAACTGGGTGTCAATCCGGAACAAAATTCAGAATGACTCCTATGAAGAGACGTCATGTAAATAATTGTTGTTCGGAAATGAGTAAAGACTTGGCATGGTTGTTGGGAAATTATAATGTAAATACAGGATGCACTGAAGCCTAGCATTGCTACTTTTCAAAAGGCTGTTTTGACTAGTAGTTGCCTGATGACCATTCTGAATGGGAAGACAGAGAGATTCTTGTTTTTGATGTTTTGATGGACGGCGAACAGATGCATTCTCTTTTGACCCATCTGGGAAACATCAGAGTCTCATTGTCTGGAGGTTCTAAGTGGCTGAAGAGAGTAACTGGGAAATGACTGTCGACTATTACATATTCAGTTTGTCAGTCAGTAGTCAGTCTGCAAGGGGGAAAGTCGGTTAATTGGAGGACGGAGTAATGAAAGGAGAAAGGTAAGAAAAAAGTGAAGAGAGGGAGAAAACCAGAAGCTGTTTCCATTGATGCAAATCTTTCAAGTTGTATTCCTGTTCTGAAAATATCGGCATGCATTGCCCATTGCGACTACAAATAAGGGACCTGCTTCTCAAGGGTATATTTACCTATATGCTTGTATCCATTTTCTTGGCATCGCTTTCCCCTATGAATCCTGGGAATTGCAGTTCAGTAAATGTAGTACTGAAGGTGAGAAAGAGCCAAAATATTTGCACTGCTCAAAAGTACAGAGCGGACTAATAGCTTGTGTTTAGCTTTGGCTTCCAAATAACTTTATTAATAATTGTCTAGATAAGCATGGTGTGACTTCCTTGCAACAGGAGGAAATTACTCAGTCCCTAAAAGCAGGTAGTGCTTTTGAGGTGTGGGAATGTGGAATAATCAACCCCCCACACACCCTAACCACAATACAAATAAAAATTTAGAAATATAGCATGTCAGGAGGAACACTAGGCTGAAATCTTGCTAGTTTTAGGTGAGAGACGGTCTATTTATGTGATGCAGTCCAGGAAAACATACCTAATAGAACTGTACTAACTGATCCTGACAGTGCAATCCTACACATCCCCAGGTTTTCTGGGACTTACTCCTATGTGGGTACAGGATTGGATCTTGCAACCTTTTCAGCCCAAAGCTCTCAACAAGCAACAACACTTTCTAAGCATTAACAGAGTGCCTGTTCATTAAGCAGAGAAATGAGCTAGTTCGCCGGCAGCTAAGAAAAACACAGACTAGCATGTGATCCAGGTTGTCATTTTCTGGGTAGGTTAACCAGCGATTGTGTCTGGGTATAAAATACTTTGAAATATATCTGTTACAGTCCTGTCCACGTCACATGAATTTCCCTTCATATCATTCCTGAACTACTTTAAAGCAACAAACGTTGCATTCCTTCAACATGTTAAAACAGAAGGAAGCTATGTAGCAAATTCACCGGATTAGGCTAAACTAGATGATAGGCAAGTTTCAGACTGCCGCAAGGGCTGCTGATTTAGTCTTTGTTATGTGAAACAAGGAAAGGAGTGCCACCAATCCCTTCCAAACTGCTATCTTTCAGTCCTGATAATGACAATTCATAGCTCAACCCTGTACTTGTCCAATCAAGTAGTAAGTTCCATTTCATTCAATGGGTTTGACTTTCTGTCCACCCAGTTTCCCCCATGCTTGGGACACTGGGCTGCCCTCACTAGGACTTCGCCTATCACAAAAGAGCCACAGCCCTCTTCCATCATCTGGCAATTACAGACACAGTGCTTCTCACCATGGAGACACCCTTTAACCCTCATAGCCAGTTAATATGCACACAACCATTGATAGACATTCTCTCCATTAAATTTTGGCTGCAACCTTGGACCGCTTTAAAAGATTAGACAATCTGGCCATCGTTACAAATGATCTGCCTCACTGTTTTTCAGCTGGGGACATAAAATTAAAGCACAGATCAAGTGCTTCTTCTGCTATGAGAAAATAGACCCTTTGTTCTCATTTGCCCTCCCCACATCCCACAGTGAGCTCTTGTTATTTGCAAAGTATCCCCTGGATCATTGCCACCACAGCGTCTTTTCTATTTTATCCCGGTGCTTCTGAGAGCAGTTCCTGAAAAGCGGGGAAACTTGCTCCGTATTTGAATGATGTTTTGGTTTTCTTTCCTGCAAGAGAATTTCTTCCTTCACCTAAATCATAGCCAAAGGAGAACGACCAATTTTGGGCAGCATGAATGAAAAATAGTCCTTCTCAATCCAATCTCACCCGAAGGGTTGTAAGCAGTGGTGTCGTTCTATCAATGGGAAGGAACAGTTAGCACCATCGATTCCAAGTCTCCCACCCACAGTCCCCCATATGGATTCCAAATCTGCCTGGAAGGCACAGATTTGGGGTTCATGCGAGGGACTGCAGAGGGATATGAGGAATGGGAGGTCCCACCACACAAGCGAAAGTCCCATTCCTCGAGCCAGCTTCCACACATGCACGTGTTCATTCATTCATTCATTCCATTTATTCATTATGCTATGATACCACCAACTGTCTGGACAGTTTACAAAAACTCAGATCTCTAAATGCAGCACAACAAAACATCATGTAAAACCTTTAATGTGCAGAAATGTAAATGAATTCGAACCAGCTGAAACAATAGCAGTGATATATCAGAACCTGATAGAAACAACACACATGTAAAAGCTCCATCATGTGCCATCAAATGCTTGGAAGTAGGAAAAGGTTTTAGCCTGATGCCAAAAGGATTTCAGGTGAACCTTTTGGGGAGAGCGCTCTAAATCAGGAGAAGACTTGCCATCCTTCTACACTGCCTCCAAGGAAAGAAGCAGAGGAAGGCTGCAGGTGTGGATTGCAGCATACGGATAGGTTGATCCCAAGAAAGATGCTGTATCAGGTATGGCAGTCATGACCTGTGAAAGGCTTTGGATGCCAAGAGCAGTACCTTGAATTAGGACCAGAAATTTACAGGAATCCAGTGCAGGTAAACCAGGCTTGATAGTATACGTTCACAACTTCTGGTTCCCACAACCAGTCTGGCTGCCACAGTACAGATTTCTCAACTGTCTTCAATAAACAATATAGGAATCTTACTGGAAGCTCAGCAGCACATAGATTTTTGGAACCAAATTACTCCTCTCCAGATTTAGTGGGGTAACAGCCAAATATGGTAGAAGGCATGACATGACATGGAAGACACCTGATTGTCGAACAAGCAATGTCTGCACAACAGCCCCCAAGCTATGGGGCTACTACTGCGGAAAAACCCAACTCCATCCAGAATAGGATGAGTTCTCCCCATTGGGTCAGAAGAGGCACTCGCTGAAAGCTTCTCAGTCTTGTTTGGACTGAGCTTCAACCTTTTGGCCCTCTCTCAGTTCATTGGCACAGCTAGTCATTGTTCTAGTTATCCACTTACTTGAAGGGGATGAAGAGGAAAGCAGAGTTGAATGTGAATAGTGTACGAACTGCAATCCACTCCACAATTGTAGTGGATCTCATACAAAACCATTGTCAAATAGCAAGGAGACAAAACCAACCACCATGCTGGGAATCTGTAAGGACAACTAATCTTCTTCCATGCTGGATCTTTTTGGATCCAGCTATTCAAGCAGGAGAGAAACCTCTCCACTCCCAGTTCACTTAGCCACTCCAGAAGAATATCCTGGGCAGTGGTCTCAAAAGCCACCAAGACATCAAGGAAAATTAGCAGGGCCACATTTCCTCCCTCTCTTTGTCTCTATCTCTCTCTCCCAAGGTGACCAAGATGGTTTCTATGTCCAAGCTGGCCTGAATTCCAGCTGGATGTATCTAGGTAATTGGTCTCACCCAAGAGCATCTGGATGTGGTTGGCAACCACCGCATCAAGGATGTTTCCCAGCAATGGAACATTTCCCACTGCCCATTTCCCCCTCATCACCCTGGGCCAGCCAGATGTTCAGATTGAATAAGTCAGAATGAACACATATCCTATGTGGACATGGTCACACAAATTGGTCCAATCCTTTGTCAGGGACCTTATGCTGCAGCCATGGACACTCTTCCAACACAGCAGACCAAGCTCCAATCTGGATCCCACCAAGGAAGTCAGCTCTTCAGAGGAGCTAGAACATACCTCAAAGCCTGCCAGAAGCCAGGTTTCCCACTCTAAATTCCTATTATTGTCCCAAAAGATTACCTCCCCTGTGGAGAACGATTCCACTAAACCCAAAGCAGATGTTCTTCTTTTTAAAATCTCCCCATGAGTATGGGAGAGTAAAACTGGGACTGTGTACAATTACTCTAAAATAAAGCCATTGTGCATAACAGAACATTAGACATATTAGAATAAAAACGAATTAGAAACATATTACAATTATATTCTATTCTAATAGAATAGAAGAAGCATTAGAATATGTTTCATCTTTCAACCTGCCTTTTTTCAAAGCCTTTCTTCCACAAAGCCTTCCTCTTCTTTATCTGGAGCCTTGACCAAAAGCTAAGCCCATATAATTGTTTTGTGGCACTTTTTCCTCCTCTTACACGTTCTTCTTTCTTCCCCGTCACTCTGTAATCACCCCATTTGTCAAAACCTACCTCTGGGGCAAGGGTCTAGCTCCTAAGCCAGCTGGTACGTTGTTTATACAGATCGAGAGGAGGCAGTGGCTTTCTACTCACAACTGGTGCCTTTAGTACCACTTGTCCAGAGGGCTGTAAAAATATGTAAATGTTAATGAGCACTCTCCTGTAATATTTTTAGCAGATAGTGGGGAAAGGATTCATACAATTAGCTTCTCAGAGTTTTTGCAGTTACCTTTGCAAAATGAACAAGTACTTCAATATAGCTGTTTTAGTCTACTCACAAAAGTCAGTTAAGGAGTTAGGAAATGTTTGAAAAATGTTCGGGCGGAGCTAAATGGCTTCCCAGATTCTGTTGATACTAATTAGAGGGAAAAAACAGGGTATGATGCAGCCTTAATTAAGCACTTTGAAGCATCATTGATTTCAGTGGGAAAGTTGATTTGGTAATTAAAATGAGCCAGTGCTCAAACTGCTTTATTTCAACTGGATGGATACCGTAGAAATTTTGATTTTTCTTGCTATAAAATTGAAATATTAGCTTGGGATTTGAACTGTTTTAACAATGTTCAGCTTCATTTAAAAATTGCAGAAGTACAGAGTTCAAACACCTGTATTTCTTGTTTTTCCCCCAGACATACCAAAGTACAATTTTATTCTTAAAATGAAGCACCCTCTCACTATTTTTAACCCTATAAAAGAAAATGCAAACTTTGGGAATCTGAAAGCCTGCCAAAGCAAGAAGCTGAAAAGAGTATAGATAAGGTTGGCTAAAGTGCTGGGAGATGCAGGGCTAAATCCCCACTGAACCACCAAGCTTAAGTCAATTATTTCATCTCAGCCTAGCCTACCTCACAGGGTTGTTATCACATTAAGGTGGGGGGAGTGTGATATATGCAGCCAGAGCTCCCTGAAGGAAAGATGGGGCAGCCTATAATAAGAGGAAGAATAATTAATATACAAAAAGATATGTGAATTATGTTGGAAGCTGAGGAACTGACATCACCTCATTCAGTGTAGAAAGGCCAGCAGAAACCATCGCCCTCATCAACACTGACCAATGCTTCACGAAGGATGCCTTCGTCGTTACAAACGCTGTTAGAACCCTACTTATAGGTAAGGGTTAGGTGTGGCAGTCAGTGAACAAAAGACACACAGTTTGAGGCCAGAGGATTTGGGCCTGGGCCTAACGCACTTCCACAAGCACCAAGGAACTGTCCTGATTTTCAAGCAGATGTTTTAGGCATTCCATAGTATGACAAGTGTCTGTATGGTCATGGTTTTACTTCAGTGCTTAATTATGCTGTATGTTAAAGTTTCCCCTCAAAGCAAAATTGACAAAGCTGAAGCTGTCATACTTTGGGCACATCATAAGAAGGCAAAACTCCCTGGAGAAGACGACTGTGCTAGGGGAAATTGAAGGCAGGAGAAAAGGAAGCCCAAAAATGAGATGGGTTGACTCCATAAAGGAAGCCACAGCTCAGATATGACAAGAGCTGAGCAAGGCTGTCATGGAGAGGACATCTGGGGAAGCTTTCCTTCATCAGGGCACTGTAAGTCAGAGACGGCTTGTTGGCACATCACAGCAACACACACTGTACTTGGGGCTTTTGATTTGCTGTTAAGTGCCCCCAGAGCATGGAGTATTGGGCAGTGGAAGGAAGGAAGGAAGGAAGGAAGGAAGGAAGGAAGGAAGGAAGGAAGGAAGGAAGGAAGGAAGGACAGGGCTTGTGAAAGAATCAATGGCTAAACATGCCATTTTGTTGAAGATGCCATTTAAGGACAGTTGCCACCTTATGTGACCGCAGGAAGGAAACCCTAGCCATGGGTTATTCAGGGGCTTTGCAGTTGATCCTAACTGCACAATGAACCTTCGAATGAGCAGCTTCCCCTTTGCAGGCACCAATGGCAATGTTGGTGGAGCAGGAAGACTCACAATGTCAGGATGGGTCCAGGACACGAATCCCAGCAATGCCCTCCACTTGTTGGGCCTGCAACTAGAATGACCAGGTGACCGAAGGCCAAGCCGACTCAGTCAATGCCAGCTCTGAATTCCGCTGTGTTCAGACAGCCCAGATCCCCAGGACACGTGTGTAGACGCTCAGCCTCAAAGACAGAAAACCCAAAGGACAGTTGGTAGGAGTTGGATTCCTTCCCAATAGAACACTAGTATAGATGAAGACACAAATTGTCAATTTATACATTTACAATTAGCTTAAGGGACTTTCTTTTTGCTGCCCTCTAAAACAGCCATTGGTAAGTGCTGAAAGATAGTCAGTGTGCAAATCTTTCTCAAGAATTATTCACTGAACGAGGTTAAATAAGACTCATAATCATATGGATATTTGCATTTGGCATACCACAGCATTAAAATACGCTGTCCTGAGATTTTTGTATAATAGGGCAGCATATAAAAGCTTTTAATGAATACATACATACATACATACATGGCCTTTTACTGATCAGTATTCCATCCAGCTCATTATTCCATCTATGGAGATGGGCAGTGGCTCTCCAGGGATTTGGATTGGAGTTTTCCCCAGAACTGCCTGAAGGTATCTGGAAGCTTCCTCGTGTACTGCAAGTATGTTCTACAACTATGGTGCTTGCTGGTTAGTTGGGAAGAGGAGATCGTGTTTCTCAGGTGGCTTCCCTTTTCCATGGATGGCTCAAAAGTATGGATGTTCCAGTGCAAACAAAGAATATAGTTTCAGACCTCCTGCAAGGAAGTAGTGGATTATTGGGTTGGTTTTCAGGGTCCCTTCTCATCCCTCTTGCAAAGAAGCCTTTCATAGCAACCTGAGAGGATCCTAACTGTGGTTCCTGCCCACTTTAGCTTTGTTCCTCCGAGAAACTGGGGTGATGCTGGCATGCAGAGAAGATCCTGCATGAAGGCCAAAGCCTAAAGCTTCCAGCAGCTTCGTGGAGGCACACTGCACAATGGCTCTCATGTCTGGAAAAGAAGGATTGGGTTCAGAGAGCACATCCACCCACACCCAAGGTCTGAGTATGGGTTAAGGAGACTTGCCATGAAACCACTGGTTGTGGTTGAAACATGGGTTATTGTGTTGTTTGAACCCTGCTGAGATTAAAAAGAAAAAAATGAACAGCCCACCATTCACAAGCCAGAAACAACCCATGGCTTCTCTTCACTGGTTTCCTGAACCCAGTCTTTGCATGGTTATAGGGGAGAAATAACTCCACTCTTTCCCTATGTATTCCCATTGCATACCAGGATTTGCATAATTACCTGTGACAGTGAAGGCTGTTGGGTCCTCTCAACCCAGCCAGGCTGGGCTACTGGCTTGGGTAACAACCTCCCCAGAGCCAATGGGCTGTTATGGGATCCGGGCTGGCTTTGCACAACACAACTGTGCTGCCACAGGGGCTTATGCTAACTATCCCAGAACACACTCAGCGGGGTCAGTGGAATAAGCCGCCAAAGCGTGTCTCCTCTTCAAGATTGTGCAGAACTAGCAGATGTGAGAAGGTGGCCTGGATCTACCTGGGGTTTATACTGGATGTAGGAGAGGGTGCCAGACTGTGCACTGTTTCCTTAAATCTACTGTGGGCAGCAAGGAATACATGAGCACCAATGCACTACAACACTTTCCCTGGTGCACGGAAGCACGTTCCCCCCTCTTCCCAGGATGTGGTGTGCTTGCGGGGGGGGGGCAAGTGGGGGGGGTGTGCCTGCATGCGTCTGTAAAAAGATGGCAGGATGGCTGTTCTCCTAGAAGGGGTGCTGGTAGGCAGGGCAACCCTGTCACTTGTGCTTGGTATGCGGGGCAGCTCTCAGATTTCGGTGTCTGCTCATGGACCCAATTAAGGTTGGAGAAACCTGCCTTAAACGGAACTGCCCCAGCGAGCTGAGCAGTCAGAGTCTATGTGTGAATTTACCCAGCTCTTTCCTCACTCAGTGCATCTTCTCGCCAGTCACCACAGCGAGGAGGGGACGCTCGCTTCATAAAACCTGCGCTAGAAATTGAGAGGAAATACTGTAAGTGTAGGGAGTTAATTGGATTAAAATGAGAAGCCCGTCTTTCATTTTTTGTAATTGCTGCCATTGAACAGAAAGGCCATTCTGGAAAGATAATTACTGTGGACAGTTTTGAAGACTTGCTTTGATTTTCCTTTGTTATCATCTTATATAACGTAAAAAGCTAATGATAACAGATTTAATTTTTATAAAAGGTTGACATTCGATCAATGTAAAATATCATACACTCTCCAGGACCTCTTCTGTTTGGCAATAGTGTTGGCCCAAAAGTGTGGGGGCGGGCGGAGTAGGAGGGTCGGAAAGGTGAGGGCATGCAAAGGATGTGTTCTCAGTTCCTAACATGCAGCAGTCTTGCGAAGGCATTTAACAGGCAGATTAATTCCTGCATTAGTATCACACCAACTGTGTACTAACTGCACTAACCACAGTTACCATTGGATGCCTGTCCAGCTCCAGAAAGGAAACAAGATATTTGCACGGACCACATGAACAATCCTGTCTGTATATTCCACTCTTTTGTTGCTGGTTGCATGAAAGAAAGAGAAGCAAAGTTGGCTTAAGGGAGAAGCTTTGTGTTTGCTTACACAGCTGATGTGCCACACTGGAGAAAGTCCATCCCCTCAGACCTACTGGCATCATCTCACACGTAGGTCATTCCCCACTGATCCTCATGTTTGAGGAGGGAGATATGCAAACAAACCATCCTTTGGGAATCCCAGCCATGAAGAGTGTTGCAGATCAAAATTGGCACTTCGAACTCTGCCCAAGTAGAGTACGAGCCAAAGTGGTTGTGTGCATATTGGTGTAATCTGGGTTAACTTGCCCGTTGCTATTTATCATGTAGGTCAAACAACAGTCCTAAACTATGGAGCTGCTCCTTCAGATGGACGCAGCTCCTGCCAGGATGGGGAGAACATCATGACTGATACACCCATGTGCAAGATGTTTTACAGTTAGAGTAATATTACACTTATGAAAAATGGGATTCCTGCCCTAAAACGTTCACCAGCCAGATTCTGGCCAAAGGGGAGAGGCGGGGCTGTGCAGACAGAAAAGGGTAACAGGATAGACCCGGTATGTCTGCCTGAAAAGATGAAAATTGTGGGAGCCAGCAAGACCCTCCAGCAGCTCATGTTTCTGCTGTCCCAGTTCCCTGTTATTCACACCTGTCCCACACACCTGTTATTCAGCAGAAACATAGAAACAGGGCGAGTCAGAAGGGGTCTCCCGGGCCATCAGTCTGACCCCCGGCTCAGAATGTCTGCAAAGGAGCCGTTCTGAGAGAACAAGCGGAAACACATGGGAATCTGGGGGTGAGCACTCCTTTGGGGGAGACTGGGCAGATGAGCTTCCCAACATGTGAACTACAGCACAAGGATGGGAAATCGTGCCTTGCTGGGTGGGACAGGGCGAAATTCACAGAGGGAGAAACATTGCTGAAAGTGCCAATGCCATTTCGGCTAATTCATAGAGTATTTTTAATCAAAAGAGGCAGGCAGGCAGGCAGAAATATATAAGCCTCGGATTTTAACGGAACAGTTCCATTTTACATTAGTGGTTATACTGCTGTATATAAATTCCTCAACATCACCACGGTAGATGTTACAGATTTTCCTTTACATTATACTTTATTATGTGCAGGTTTTCCTTTATATCATACTTCCTTTACATTATATTCCTTTATATTATTAAGTGTGGAATGGAGGGGGAAAGAAAGCAATTATCACATGCTCCCCTCCCACTCCTTTTGCATGCATCTCAAGGTGGCTTGCAAAACATCCTCTCTGTTTTATCTTCACAACTTCCCTGGAAGGTAGGCTAGGCTGAGAGTCTGTGACTGGCCCAATGTGAGCTTTAGGTTTGAATGAGCTCTTGACCCCAGATCTCCTGAGCCCTGGTCCCACACTCCTAACAGCTACACCATACTGTTATTCATGCATTAATGATAGATATAGAAAAACTTTATTACGGTCAAACATGCATTAACGCACACATGTAAACACAACACACATGCATGTACATGTGTGCACACACAGCATGCATGCACAACACACATACATACACACACATCCTAAATTTGAGAGAGCAAGAGAATTGCTCACTCAGTGAAAGCCTTTCCTATGCCATATCCATCCAGAACTTCATGCTGATTTAAAATCAGTCAGATATACCGTTGGGTACCTGATGATTGGATAGGAAAAGTGGCATTTTGGGGGGCTGATGATAATGAAGCAAGAGTGATGAGAGGATCTTTGTTGATTGAGAGAGAGAAAATGTTACCTTTCCACATTTTTGCTAGGAGAATAAAAGCCATAGATGAGATGTTAGAGCTTTGAAGTAACTTCTTCACAGAGGAAAATGAATAATGACACTTTCTAGTAAGGCAGCCCAGAGATAACACTAAGGTGGTAATAAGCTGGTGCAAAATGTATGACAGGCCGGAGCAGCAAAGCCAGAAAATGGGGCAGGGTTTTCTGGGGAGAGAGGCACATTTTTAATGATCAATGCCTTTCCCACAAATTATTATTATTATTTGTTTGTTTCCATGGAAAACATTTGAACTAGATGAAACCATCTCTGCATGACAGATTGGAACACTTTTGGGAAGGTGAATTGCAGAATGATGTGGTCACACAAAACCAGGAAATCCAAGAGGTTTGCTTGGAGGGGGAGGGAAGAAGGAAACCATACAATTACGCTTTCCCAACATGTTGGCAGTCATGAGAGGAAAGGTCTTTTTTTGGTTCCAGTGGAAGCAGACGTGATCCTTGCAGATTTTCGACTGTAATCCTGTGTCTGTGCATCTACTATTGCCTTGCTTTGTCCTAAACAGGGATTTTACTGGACTGCTGTATATACTCAACAAACAAACAAGCAAACTCCTATGAATTTCCCCCGAATAGTTAAAAATTTATATGGCTTTTAGCTAAGCACTCAAAGGCAGATAAATTGTGAGCTAAAGCGCTGAAGCTCTAACCCCACAACTTCATCAAGTGCAAACGAAAGTCCCATTAAATATAATTACATGTAAAAAAAGAAGAAAAGAAAAAAAGAAAAAAACTTGTTTCAAAAACTAAATGAAATGAAACTTTTTTAAAAATCCACCAACTTCAGTACAAGAATAGAAAACCACGTCTTCTTTAGGTAGAAAGCCTTTGACCTTTTTATGATCTGTGGCTATGCAAAGTTCATCAATTCATTTGTAAAAGACACTTTTGACATAGGAACTTTTATTTTTTTCCTCTTCTTCTGCATCTGAACTACTCTTCCTTCCTTCCTTCCTTCCTTCCTTCCTTCCTTCCTTCCTTCAACTTCACTGACTTACAGAAAGGTTCAGATGAAGATTTGTTTCAAGCATTATTTCAGAATGATCAGCTCATCCAGTTTGATTTAATGAAGGTTAGAACAACCCCATCATTCCTTAACATGGTGCAGTGCAGTTTACTCACATTTCTTAACAAAATTGTTACTGCTGAGAAGACTACAGCTAGGCATGTTTTAACTGTGATTATTTAATCAGATTATTATTTCCCTTACTGAGCTATAGCTTACTGTTTAATGCCATTGTTGGCCTGCATTAGTGACAATACAGCTTAATACTGCAGTAGTTTGATGGAAGATATCTTGGGAGGCCGGATCCCAAAAGGGAACCTATGGATCATAGCTGCACACAAACAAGAAACAGACTCAAGGCACCCTACAGAAGAGCAGTGCTGGGGCTAGTGTAATGTCCCCTCGTCCTCAATGCAGCAGCATCCTGTTCCAAAACCCGTAACTTGAGAAGGAGGGAGGCCATGTTACAGAGCAAAAGGAAGGCAGGAGGGGGGACAGTGGGTTATGGCTGCTGGACACTACACTGGACTCTGCCAGCTACTGCAGTTTCCACCCCCCCTTGGAGACGCTTCATTAATAAGCAAACTTATGGAACTAAAACAGTTGTGGGTGTGCTTCAAGGTGCCTCTTTGGCACTTCAATGTCACTCCAGCTGTTCCAGAAGGGCTCATGCAAGTGTCTTTCCGAAGAAAGTTTTGAGACCACATCCCAAAGGTTCAAGCAAGTACCCTTCTGAGCAAGCTGAAGTAGGAGGAGGAAACAAGGAACTGAGTAAAAGTCTTGGGCCACAAAACATGCAGTTGTGAAACAATTAAGGAAACTATTGCAGTTTGAATGTTAATATCAGTAGGCTTATATTAATGTTAGAGCATTCTTGTATTAAGAAAATGAAACTAATTCATCAACTTGACAGGAGAGGCCTTTAAGGAGAGCAAATATCATGTAAAGGAAGAATGGCAGCAACTGCTCTTTAGTGAGTTAATGAAGACTTTTGCTGTTTGTAGAACATATGCTTTGCAACAGAGAGAACTTTCATATCAAAAAGGAATATCAGAATAAATGGTGGATGGACATAGGTACCAGTTTATCAGTATTCCATAACTTCTCAGGCAATGCTGACATCTTTGAAAAAAAGGCGGCCCTCACATTCAGCTTCTGATAACAGGGCATGTTTATCAATCTCACATCCACCTGACAAAGCACAATATTCACATTTCGACAATACTTTTATCTCCAACTTGTATCTATGAGCTGTATTTGTTGACAGAGGAAAGTTCACTCGATTTCGTTAGGAAAAAATGAGGAAATTTTCTTTTGACAGAGTTTTGGTCCTTTGGTAACACCTTGTTTTTGTCATCTTCCAGGTGGCTGGATTTTCTCCCTGTCCGTATACCCCCCATGAAAAAGTTGACTTCACGGGTCTCTCTCATACACTCACCTTATCTGAAAATTGCTTACCTTTGAGTAAAGGACATTTCAGCAAGGGTGCTTATTAACTGACATTTTCTAGTTTTTACACTAATCTCCCCTCCCCCAGCTGTGCAAGCAAATCCAATTGCATGAGTTCCACCAACATCTGTGTAACTTCCAAGAAAAGCAAATGAATAGTCCGAGGTCGGGAGGTTTCCATTACTATGAATCCACTCCACCATGCATTTAGTGCCTCCACACTGGTCACATGAGCAAAGCTAATATTATGCAGCAAAAGGGCCAGTTTGTTTGTTCTTACGCATTCAGAGGGAAATCTGATGAAAGAAATCAATGCACGGTGATCTCTCAAGGTCTTTCCTACATGGCTCAGTCTAGAAACCTACCAGAGGTGATACACAGCATTTCCCCCTTTCATTCATTAAATCAAGTGCTTTATGCCATTTATATTTTTGTAATCCACATCAGGAAGCTACTGAAAGACTTGGCAAAATTATAAGAAACCTATAACCATATAGGCCCATTCATCAGATCCTAAATAGAAGTGCAAGCTTTGAGTCTTCAGACTGAGTACACACACAAGTCCAAAAAGGCATGTGTACATGTCTGTTGCTAAGACCAGAAGCTGCAATCACTCATGATGCTAAGGCATCCTTTGAGTGCATTCACCCAAAGACGCAGTAGCCATAAAGACTGCCTGGCCAAGATGGGTACCATTCCAAACTTGTTACCAATTCACATCTTAGTGCTCACTATCTGTGATCCATCGACTATTGAATGTACAAAGATGGCATCAGAAATGGAAGATATACACACACAAACACATGTTCCCCATCCAATCAGGAAAAAGCCCCTTTCCAGTGAGTGCTGCAGGACAAAAATGAAACCAAAAACAAAAACCAACAGTTTCCAGCAAAAAGATAACAGGCGCATCAAGAAAAAAAATTGCACCTCTCTCCCTGACACACCAGGGGTTCTCCCTGCCCTTGAAGGAGGTTTACAATCTGGCGCCTACAATTTGAAGTGATGCAGGCCCAAGAGTGATGCCTCACCTGACTATCCTGAATGCACCTACCCACACTTAACCTTTCTATATGCATGAAAAATGATTTCTGTACCATTGGAAAGGCTACATGCTAATCTGTCCATTCGGAAGAGTCGTGTGACAAAGGGTAGAGGCCACATAGGAACCCGCCTTGTCAACTTAAAGATGCTTCTGTTTTTTCCCAGGACAAAACATCACAGCACATCAAACACCAATTCCAGGCTTAAGATGTATCTGTGCTCTGCACTGCTTGAGGGGAGGGAAAGAGATAAACCAGATTTATTGGCTATGTAGTGGACTTTACAGATCTCTCTTCTTGTGTTCACACTAAATAATTGCCGTGGCTATTGCTACAGTCCCGAGTTTTTCTCTGATGGTTCTTCTTCCTATTAGCAGCCTTTGATGTTAGCCTTCCAGGCTACCTGCGTAGAAACTGTTCAAGGCAACATTTCTACACATTAATCAAAACTAGATGTCCTCTACAGTATAGAATAATGTTTAACCCCACATCTTTGTGAGAGGCATGTGAAACCTGCCCCTTTATTTCTATGGGTCCGTCTCCCTTTCCAACTTATCCATTTCTTTTAACCAGTTTCACCACACAGTGCTGCCAAAAAAAGCTGTCAGAGTGGCTTACATAAGAACAATAACTGGAAAAAGACGGCATCTGCCTGCAGGCATAAAAGCAAAAAAGGAAAAGGGAAGGAGGAGGAGGAAAATAAGAAAATGCAAGTAGGAATTGCAATGTTCTATATGACCGGTTTGAACGGGAATTAATGACACTTCAGAGAAAATGGATCCAATGAAGCTGCCCCATTTACCATCTCTGTTTCTGCTTCTAATATCCTGCAGATGCTCCTACAATATCAGAGATAGCCCTCTTAAGAACTATGGGTGCAAAATCTGGACATCTGGACATCTGGGTACATATTCAAATGCGCGTGCTCTCTGCTACTCTGAGTAGGATGCATGTTCAGATAAGCATTCAAGATATGCATCCGCCTTGCTCAGACATTTGTGCATCCTGTCCCCAGTGACACCCCTTCCCAGATAAGTCAGGCAGAAGGCAGTTTTGAAAGGTAGGACAGAGATAGCAGAGCTAAGACACCTGCTACGGAAAGCGGCTTTGGGGAAACCAGTGAGGAACAGGCTTGCTGGAACTCTCTGAGCAATGCATTCCACAGCGAGAGGACAACAGTCCCAAAAGACCTGTCCTCTTGGCCTCAGAAGCAGGAACACCCTTACATGACCTTAAAGCTCTAGGGGGGAGGAGACATGCTTCTCACTCAAATGTATCCACGGATTGTGATGTTCTAAATGACACGGTCTTGTTCCCTAAGTGCAACCAGTGTGTCATCAGACCTCTCTTGTCCCAACAGTTGCTGTTGTGGAATTTTGACGGATTGATGCCCCTAGAGGTTGGATGTTATCAGGACATTGCCCAGGCGCCTGCCATCTCAGACCCGGGCAGGTTCAGCCACTTACTTCACATGAGCCAAGATCAAATCAGGGCCACATGTGCATACTGAGTAGGGAAGGGAGAGGAGAGGATTCATTCACACATTATGCAATTAATGCAACATAGAAACATAGAAGCAGAGTGAGTCAGAACGGGCCTCCTGAGCCATCCAGTCTGACCTCCGGCACCAGCCGGCTCCTCTCACAACATGCCCACCATGTGCATGTCCAGCCTATCTTTGAACACCCTCATGCAACATGTAGCATGACCTCAAGAAAAATCAGATTCATGGTGGAGTGAGCCCAGAGAGCAATAAAGTTGCCATAAGAGGTTAGGTGAACAAATGCAGATTGAAATATTCCCCAATGTGGGGTAAAGTAGCTGAGCTTTCTGCTTGAACAGAAAGCTCAACCACTTCTGATAAGAGAATATATAAACAAACATGTGTAAATTGGGTCTTCATGATGGGTGTTAATTTCAAAATAGTAATTAACATTAATTTAGTAGAATTCTTTCTGCTTTAAGAAAAGTCTTAGGGCCACATTATGTATTGCAGGCCTTAGGTGTATATCAAAGCTTTTTCAGTACTCAGTAAAATGTGAATACATCAAATACAGACATGCAAAAATTCAGTTTAGAGAGAATGAGGGCTGATTCTGATATGCATGTTCATCTCTCTGTGATGATGAGCACGTGTGAATAGAGCCATCAGAGATAAAACATTATGCACAAATTGTGTGTTTCTTTGCATCACCTGAAATGCAGTACTTTTTAGTGATTCAGTTCACACATTCAGCTGTCACTTCTCAAGTCCTGGTTCACAAATGCATCAGTTGATTTCTCTGCATCTGACCATGGATGGCTGAATTAATCATCCAGCTCCACAAAAAGTGTGGTATTTTATGAGAAATGGAAGCATTCTATAGGAAGGTATATTCACATGTGCAAGCCATTTTTAGAACACCCTCAACAAGTGATTAGCGATTATCTATAAATCAGCCCCACATCTACATAACTGAATGAAGAATTAAAGGGTACCTTATACTGTTACTGCTATTGCACCCCATTTGCTGCCTACAATTCAGAGATATGACACCCCGAACAGATTGCTGTCCATCACCCCTCTAGGTAATCGGTTCCATTGCCAATCTAAGAAAGTGAGGATGAAATAAGCCCCTTTGTTCCTCCACAGCTGGAAAGTGAAAAAGAAAAGGAAAAAGCTGATGTTCTTCATTGCCGTATAAAATGATGCATTGAATGTTGGTGGGTAGGAAAGAATCCATGAAAAAAGAACTCTTGTGGCCCCATCATTATTTTTTCCATTTCCTGGCGACAAGAGAACATATAACACAGCCGACAAACACTAAAACTCGGGAACAAAAAGGAGGACTTCCTTATTTTCAAAAGATGGATGTGGTGGGGGTGGGGAGCAAAGGAATTCCAAATTAAATATTTCATGGGTGTTTCAATGGGCATCCTAAAGGAGGAAAACAGAAAAAATATTTTAAGGGCTATCTCAGGAATGTTCAAGATATAACCTCCCAAACAGTGGGAGGGATTGGAGGAGCTCTTGGTTTGGTTTGTGCTATAAAGCAGCTTCCTGTCTGAAATAAATCAAGTTTGTTTAAGACATTCTGGGTAGATGGAAAAGCCTTTGTTTCCTCAATTTTTACTGATTGCTATTTCTGCACTAGCCCTGCACAGGTCTTATAGTTGCACCACATTAAAAAAAAATCCAAAATATCACCCACCACAAAATTGCACTGCTGGGAGCTTATCATGTTTTATTTAACATTCATTTGAAAATAACTAAAAAGCCTTAGGGTTCGAAATATCTGCTCAAGCCAGGTCCTTCCAACTCAGCCTCAGCAGCGTTGACTGTTATTGATGCGTCAGAACAAGCTTCAGCTGAAGCTGAAGCCATTCTCAAATTGGAGATTTGGGGACAGGAGGAGATAGGGAGAATTTATGGTTGGAAAGGAAATCTTTTATTTTCATGCTCAGGTAGATTGGCTGAAGGGATTTCTAGCTCATCTGACATACGGACAGTTTGAGTTGCACGATATTCAAAGGCCAACCTCATTAGATACTGTGACTTAGGCTGCCATTGAAAAGCAGTAGCTTCTTTCAACCTTGGAAATGATATTTCTCCAGTAATTAACACTGAATTGAGCTGAATAAACATTAAAACAACAACCAAAAATCCTTTTGGAAATGTGTTCCATCCCACCTATTATCTGGACAGGCGGAACTAGTAAATTTAACTAATTGCTTGTCTAATTATTCCCTTCCAATATGGCAAATGAGTGAGAAGCTTTTCAGAGCATTCATGCTGACTTCGACTTTTGCACCTTGGATGAACTGCATTGTTCTGAACGCAACGCGCAGGAGAGGACAGCCATGCGTCCCCCAGCGTGACACACTGGCAATGCAAACAAAATCTTTAGGATAGAAAGCATCACACTGCCGATGGGCGATGTTTTTGGTTCTGGGCTTCTACCTGAGCACACCTGCACTGTTGTGTACCTGTGCACACCAGATCACACTGGTTCTTCTTCTCAGGGCAGAGGGGATCTTCCAAGGAGAGGTCTCTGTAGGCAGAGGTGCCGGTTTGTGTAGCTTCCTGCGAACAGGGGCTGAAATCCTTCTTCCTATCTATCTAAAGGCTGATCCTGACAACAAGGTGGTAAGGAATGACATGTAGAGACAAGCCAAATGTTAATCAGAAATGTTATTTGTTTATGCTGGATGATGGACAGTTGTCATTACTTATGGCTGATGCTGTCATTGTGGGCCATCAACTCATCTCTGATGGATGGATGGATGGATGGATGGATGGATGGATGGATGGATGGATGGATGAAATCTGTCCAAAATATCCTATCCAATGCAACCCTGCACTACTTTTCTAAGTTCAAGGCTGTCGCTTCCCCTTATGGCTATTATCCTTGGCATATATCATGTAAGCAAACCCAGAGGACTTAGAACATGTCTACATGACAAATTTAAACTGTTTTCAGATGTATTTTAATGTTAGCATTAAAAGATTGAATTCTGCACTGTTCAGACACCAGGAAGTTCACAGGCAGGTGCAATGGAGAGAAAAGGTTCTCAAAGGAAAAGGAAAGGAGTCAAACTCACATCAAGAGTCAAATCCAGAAGGGAGTCAGTCAGCAAAACTTGGAGAAGGGACTTTCACTAACCTGCCCTGTTCTGGTAATGGGTGTTTTGACTTGCTTCCAAGGGTGCTTCAGGAAGTGCTAGTGAAGGTACTGTTCTTGCAGCAGAATGTGTGGAGACATACTGCCAGTACTGGATGATACTGCTCAAAGGAAGATTTGAAACTTGTTGTTTTGGGGGTGGGGGGGGGACAAGAACCACAGCAATGCCATTCAAGTTTGACGTTAAATCAGTATAGATCCATACCAGAAGCAATTCAAGAAATGTTGCTGCCTGAACTAGTACCTTCACATCATATCCCCTTCTTGCAGGGGCTAAACTGGAATTGTAGAAACCTAAATAGTTGTATATGTACTGAAAATTAAGCTAACCCAAATTGGCAGCTTTGACCCGCTTTGGCAGGTCACCTCATTCTCCTTGATGAAGTTGGCCACAGTGAGAAGCTTCTCCCATTTGCCTACCTGTGGTAACATTTCTTTTATGCTGGTGTTTAGAATGCTTCCCAATGATGCAGGAGGGAGGGAAGAAAGATGATATCTGTAATGATATATTTATTGGTGACCCAGCCTTATTTATCATGGTCACTCCATAGCAATGGTTAAAATGTTTGAAAAACAGATGGAATTTGATGTGACAATTGTGTAATCATTTGACTAATGACTGAATGAAAACTCACTTAATTTTGGGGGCGGGGGGGGGGGGTCATGTGCCAGAGCCTGCAATGGCAAATTTTGAAATTGAGTTAACAGTAACCTAACCTCACAGATCCTTAGACCAAAGACAAGTTCCTACCAAGAAACAAATAACTTCCAATTCTAGTACCAGGCACAAATTCACTTAGCAGAATTTCAGCAATGAATTCCCAAGTCACACCTCTGTTCTTAGTGACTCATACTGTCCAAGTTATTCTGTGTTGCTGATTGTATATAATGTGGACAGCTTTGGGTTTTGTGGTCACTCCAAAGAAGAATAACTATCAAGCTAGAGCTGTGCTTCTCCATCTTTATGCCTGCCACAGACTCCTTTCCTCATTCCTTACAAAAATTTTCACTGATGCTGACATCTTTCTCTCCCCCTCATTTTGGGGGGTGGGGGGGTAGGCAATAATCTTTTTGCAACATCCAACATTAGGGTTCACAAAAGGGATATGCTTTTATTCTCCAGGACATTTTATCTAAAGCACTTAAGTATATTTACTTATGACCACACCTTTTCTTTTAAAATGTTGCTTTCCTTTGGTGTGTGTTAACCCTGTTTTCAGATTATTCTCTTCCTGCTGTTTTGATATACTCTATACTCCAAGCTAAAATTGGAACTTTTAAACAAAAATTTTTCTCTTGCAGTGGAAAAAAGACAATGCATGCTAGCATTTAACTTTAATATTTTATTATGGGGTTAAATCTGAATCTTTTAAAGGTTTCAAACTTGGATTTTTTTTTATCATCCTACTTATGTTATGAGTCAGTTCATCAGTGGGGAAAGTCTTCAGAATGCCAAGATGATAGACAAGAGTTTCAGTGTATTGCGAGAGAGAGAGAGAGAGAGAGGTTTTCAAGGGGCCAGGCCAAGTTTTTCATAGTTCTGAGCAGCTACTCAGCTGTCACTCAAATATCTTGTTATACATCGGCAATCCGACATCATATGAATTTTTTACATGCTCTTTGGACTGCTAAGACAAACTATTATACACACATCTGATCCCCACGCATGACATCCCTTGTACAACAACTGCCCAACGTTGAGCTTTTGCCATTCAAATCAAGTCTTAGCATCCCTTACAAAAGTTTCCAGAGTTTGCCCATGCTGACCATGGGGCCATGAATATCTCTAGTTGCACTGGATAGAAATAAAATGCGATGTCCTTGTTTCTTGAAGCTTGCCAGCTAGCATTTTATGGCTGCATCACAATATTCCCTTCTCATTCTTTTTTTAGTTCAGGAAACAGGATGTCAGCAAAGTTGGATTGAATGCTTTAAACATAAAATTCCTACATTCATGTTTTCATATATGGATGAAAACATCCAGTGGTGTGACCATTCTTCTACTCACACCATGCTACTTGAGTTCATCAAGAAGCTGGCACTTTTAAGGAACCCCAGAAACTAGTATTTCAAAAACTCGTTGGGTCAATGGAGCTCTTTTCTACGAACCTTGCAGATTTGTTCTGTTCCAGAAATGCCCATTTCCATTCAATTCCAGTGGCTCTCGGAAGCATCAGAATGCGTCCCGTTGTGCCAGTGGTAGTTTCTGCTAGTGAAACAGCCGTTCTGGACAATATCCAAAGCGTAGTTTTCCTATCTAACACAGAAGCATATCCAGCTTCTCGCCATCTGTACGCTGAGCAGGGTCTCTGTATCCTACAAGCAGCCACTGAATTCCAAATCAAGGCAACCTGATGTTGGGCAGTATACACATCCTACATATTTTTATTTGTACATTGACAATAATTTACATCCGAAAACTGCAGTGTACTAAGCAGATCCGTAACTTATATAACAGAGGATATGAGTATATTTTGCCACAAATACACAGACGAACAGGCACACAACCAATGCATGCACATGCCAGAACAACTGCGCCATATTTCTTACACATGCAACCCTCCCTAAATTGTTAGCTCAATGCACAGAAAACATCTCTTAAAGAACAGCTGTAAGCCTTGGTCAGCAAACCATAGTTGTATTTTATTTAGCTGTGAATAGTGACTTGAGTGATAAAAGCTTTCTTTTAAACAGTGGGAATGCCAGCTTTTGTACACCATCCACTACCAAATGGTCTTGGGACATTACCATAAAAGAATGTGGAGCACTTAGTAAAGATGTCTTCCTTTCATTGCCACTAGAGAGTAGAATTTTTATTTAGAAGCAGCTTGATTTCGTATTTTTATTTCTTGTTTTCATTTTCTGCAAATTAGTGAAAAAAAGGTCAGGGTTTCCCTCATTCTTCTCCATGAATTTGCTGAGCTAACTGTGTTAGCTGAACAACTTTATTACCACTGAATCTATTTCAAGGTAGCTTTCACTCAACATTTCATATATTTTGAGATAAACTAGGTAATTCACAATAGCTCAGACAAAGTTTTGCAAAATATTGCTAATAAAAGGGAGGAGGAAGCCAGTAAAGTGCAGGCAACCAATGAAAGTTCTTAGCAACTGTTCCAAACGATCTTGTTTCCCAGGCATCTTATGCTCTAAAAGAGCAAAATTCAATATAGAAACATAGAAAACAGAGCGAGTCAGAAGGGGTCTCCCGGGCCATCTAGTCTGAGCTCCGGCACCAGCCAGCTCCACTCACAACATGCCCACCATGTGGACGACCAGCCTATCCTTGAACACCTGCACCTATGGGGCCTCAACGACCTCTCATGGAAGCCCATTCCACACCCTCAGGGTCCTAACAGTCAGGAAGTGCTTCCTGGCATCCAAATGGAACCTTGGCTCCCTGAACTTTGCTCCATTGGAGTGTGTCCTGCCTTCCTCTGCAGGGGAGAACAGGTCTCTACCCATCTCCATGTGACATCCCCTCACATACCTGCATGTCACCAACAGGTCCCCTCTGAGTCTCCTCTTCTCCAGGCTGAAGAGACCCTGTTCCCTCCCTCTCACCTCATACAGTATCCCCTACAAACCGGCCATCAACCTTGTGGCCCTATGCTGCACTGACTCCAACCTGGCTATATGCTTTCTGTAATGAGGGGCCCAAAACTGAACACAATACTCCAGTTGCGGGCACACTAGAGTCGTGTAGAGTGGTAGTAATACCTCTCTTGATCTAGTAGCCACACTTCTGGCTATGCAACCAAGGGTGGTGTTTGCCCTCGTGACCACCGCATCACACTGCTGGCTCATGTTTAGCCTGCAGTCCACCAGTACCCCGAGGTCCCTTTCACAAGGGCTGCTCTCCAGCCACTTATCACCTAAACTGTACTTATGACAACTATTCCTATGCCCCAAGTGCAAGACCTTGCACTTATCCACATTGAATGCTTTCCTGTTGTCTCCTGCCCACTTCCATAGTCTGTCCAGATCCTTTTGGATCTGGAGTACCTGCTCCTCAGTTGTGGCCACTGCTCCAGTTTTAGTGTTGTCTGCGAATTTGATCAGCAGACTGTTCACCCCTTCTTCCATGTCGTTAATGAAAAGATTAAACAGGATCGGCCCCAGGACAGAGCCCTGGGGGACCCTGCTTGTCACTGGTCACCATCCTGATGATTCCCTGCTAATGGTTACCTTCTGCTTTCGGTCAGTCAACCATGCCCTAATCCACCGGACAGTGCTTTGGTGTATCCCAAAACTCCTCAGTTTCTCCACCAGGATATCATGGGGCACTTTGTCAAAGACCTTGCTGAAATCCAGGTATACCACATCCACTGCATCCCCTCCATCTAGCCATCTTGAAACCTTGTCATAGAATTCCACAAGGTTTGTCTGGCAGGACCTGTTTTTGCGGAAGCCGTGTTGTGTGACTGTCAGCCTCCCTTCCCTATCTAGCATCACTAGATCTCTATTATGAGCCTTTCCATTGTTTTTCCTACAATGGACGTAAGGCTAACGGGTCTATAATTCCCCATGTCCTTTCTACTACCCTTTCTGAAAATTGGGACCACTGATGCCACCCTCCAGTCCTCTGGAACTTCACCCGTTCTCCACGAGGCCTCAAAAATGGAGGCCAGCAGGTGTGAGAGAACCCCTGCCAACTCTCTAAGTACTCTCGGGTGCAACCCGTCAGGGCCTGGTGCCTTTGTAATGTCCAATGCCCTGAGGAGCCCCTCGACTTCAAGGGGGGTGACTCTAATCTGTGCCCCTAAGTCCCCAGCGTCATCTAATCTCCTATGCGGATATCCTCCGTCCTGCTTTGGGGAGAACACAGAGGCAAAATAGTCATTTAGCATCTGTGCCTGTTCCCTCATATCAGTCACTGGATCTCCTTCCTCCTTATTTAGTGGTCCCACCACTTGTCTCCCCTTTCTCTTCCTATTTACATGCTGAAAGAAGCCCTTTTTGTTGCTCTTGATATTCTTAGCAAGTCTCAGCTCGTAATCAGCCTTAGCCTTGCGAAGAATCCTTCTGCAACGGGCCTCCTCCTCCCGGTATACCCTTTTGTCTATTTTCCCCAGTACCCATTTCCTACGGAGGTTCCTCTTTCGTCTAATCCCTCTAACCACCTCCTTTCGCATCCATGGCGGCACTCTCCTCCGCCTCCCCACCTTCCTGACTAGAGGTATTGTCAAGGCTTGCACCTCCAAAACCTCCCTTTTGAGTGCTATCCACCCTTCCTCAACTCACTTACCTTCCAGTAACCTATCCCAGGAGACTTTCCCCAGTCTGGCCTTCAGTTGGCCAAAGTTGGCCCTCTTGAATCCAAGCTTCTATTTCTCAACCTGCTGCACATCCCCAGTCCCCTGATCTCAAAGCAAAGGATGGAGTGATCACTCACATCCAGAGCTCCCCTAATCTGTACTTCATCTATCAGCTCCTCCCTATTGGTCAAGACCAAGTCAAGGATGTTTCCCCACCTCATCGCCTCTAGACCCGCTGTGTGAAAAACGATCCCTCAATAGCTTCTAGGAAGCGACGTGACCTGGCTGTCACTGCCGACTGAGTCTCCCAAGTAATATCCGGGAGATTGAAATCTCCCATAATTACTGTGTCTCTCCCCGGAGATATCTTTAGCATCTGGACTGTCAGGACATCATCCAGGGTCTCAAGTTGACCTGGAGGGTGATAACATGCCCCCACTGTCAGGTCTCTTTCCCTGTCAAAACCTCTAAGTTTCACCCAGACTGCCTCTACCGAATCCCCATCTGTGCTGCATTCTATCTCACGGCATCCTATCCCTATCCTGACGTATAAAGCCATGCCCCCACCTCTCTTTCCCTTCCTGTCCTTTCTAAAAAGGTGATACCCTTCTATGTTCACATTCCAGACTTGCCTTTCATCCCACCAAGTTTCTGTGATTCCCACCAGATCATATCCCTCTAGTCCCAAGAGAGCGTCAAGCTTTTCCTGCTTATTACCCATGCTCCTAGCATTGGTGTACATGCACCTCAACTCCTTCCCACCGCTTCCCTTCCTTGGAGTTCCCAACCTCCTCCTTCCTCCCATAATCCCTGATACCTGGCCCCTCTCTGTAGGAGTCCTGTCAATCCCTGCAGTATCTCTAAAACCCTGCTCCTAGAGCCCTGATCCTCCCCCCACACTTGTCCAGTGCAGACACATTACTGGGGGGCCTGAACCCCTCCCAGCTCAGTTTAAAGTCTTCCAGATGAAGCTCGCTAGAGCATCTCCAAAGGACCTTTTCCCCATCCTCGTGAGGTGTAACCCGTCCCTTGCCAGAAGTCCATTGGCACGAAAATGAGTGCCGTGGTCGAGGAACCCGAAGCTTTCCTTCTGGCACCGCACCCTAAGCCAGTCGTTCACCTCGGAGGCCCTCCTGTCCCTTCCTGGCCCAAATCCCCAGCAGGTAAGATTGACGAGAAGGCCACTTGGGCCTTCAGCTCCCTGAGTTTCTTCCTCACAGCCTCAAAGTTCCTGGTAATATAAATTTGTAGAAGCACCTTAACATTACCTTTTGTGGAGTTCATTTTTTTAGAAAAACTAGTTTAAAAAATGCAATTTTTAAAACTTAACAGCAGAAAATTCTAGAAAAACCTTTTCTGTGAAAAAGCAGGTAAAACAAAGATGTTTTTAAGCCTCCCTGAAAGCAAATATAAATGGAACCAGAGGTCTCTTTCTTGGAAGGCAGTTCATTGGGATTCAGGCTACCACCAAGCAAGTCCAATGCCTTGTTCCCCTCAACCTTGTTCCCATCAACCCAAGTGGCAGGGCAGCAAAGGCATTTCTCCACCATACCTTCATGGAATCCCTGAACTTGCCTGAGAAAGCATTGGAATACTTCTTGGCTCAAGTAAGCTGCAGGTGGCACAAAACCTCTGTATATACTCTTTGGAGAGGCAGTGGAGCAAAGCAAGCTATAGCCAGACCTAAAGGGCATCCCATAAGCCCTAACTACTGGTTCTGCTTGTGACATGTTTCCACTCCCCTGCTCCATGCACTATAGTTTTGGGTAGCTGAAGTGCTCAGTACAACACTTGCTTATTTTTTTAGCCACAGCAATTTTTGAGGTATCTGACCTTAAACTTCTGGCTTGTTATTTTCTGTTCTAGTCAGTTCACAAAACACACCAGGGAATAATTTCATCCACCAGTGAAGTACAATCATTTCTAGCCTGAAATGCAGGCATTGCTCATCAGTGCACACAAAAAACCTTACAGAGGTTAGGGCATGTGTGAAGTAGATATTACTGCAAAAGTATTGTAATGTTTTCCCCATCTGTTCACGAGCTGCAGGTGGATCAACATGCTGAAATTAATGGTCCTGAAAGCAAAACCAAATGTGACAATGACAGGTCTATGCATTTAAAAAAGGATGTGGCCCAATCCTGTTGGCAGGAGGGTTAAGGAGGCAGTTCCTAACAGGAACAAGCCTGAATCAGGAGCACAAAGTGCTCTCCTCGAAGTCATTTTCTAAAAGTCAAGAGGCCCCTGAGGTTGGAGCTTGACTGCTGACAGAAGTACCTGGTAGGGCAGATGGAATGGCAATGAGAAGGTGCTGTGCACCGTGGCCGTTCATCCACCTTCTCAGCCCCACCTTTGTTCATGGACTGGGTAAGATTCACATTCCAGTTCACGGATCTATCAGATGCCCAGTCAAATATGCAAATCTACCAGTCATACCTGATTCTAATCACATATATTTCAAGAATTAAGAATCTTTTAATTTTTCCAAGACGAATAAATCCTAAACCAATTTTAGGGGCCACAAACTGTTGCCTGTGAGCAAACTTCAAGTTCATTTGCCATCACTGGTCATATCATGGATATGGGCATTTTCTTAGAAAACTACAAGAGCAAGTGAATATCTGTGTAATATTTTCCCTTTCCTTCAAGATTTGTTTCATGCCATTGTCATAAACCAACACCATTTTCTCTACATTCCTAAATATTAATCAGTTTAGTGCTTGCATTTTATTAGCTTACTAAATTGTGAATGACACATTAGCAAGCTGGTATGCGGTTCCTAACCCTTCCATTCCTGTGAATGCAGACAATACAGTTTATTTCAGTCATTAGTTATGAATTGTTTCATTTCATCTGAGGTGCATAATCCAAAGATATTCATATTTCTTGCTCCTTTTTTCTGGGGAAGAAATGCTTTTCATCCTCTGTCACTTTTAAAAATTATAATTAGCCTGAATCTTCACTTCTGGGTTCATCCATCTTTTTTTTTTCTATTACTCTTCCCTTTTCACCAAGTGTCAGAGAACTGGCTAGTAACATCACTAGTAAGTCGCATATGAAATAAGGCTATCAAAACAGATCAGTTTAAATGCCAAACCTTTGGATAAAGTACAATTGTAAAGAATAGTACACCATGATAATGGAACAGAGTTTTTTTTCCATTGGCATGAAAGTCATTGTGCTTTCTTTGCCTTTTTCTTCTGCTTGTACGCCTTCCTCTGAAAAGCATCTAAAACTGTGACTAGATTTGCACATAACGGTCAAGAATAAATGAGATGAGTTGTGATTTTTTTTAGTGTATTTCATGTATCTGTTGTGTGAATATTTAAGGTGCACCGGGAGATCCTTTCACTTGTCCACTCCTGACAAAAATACCCTCTATACCCATGAAGGAAGCAAGACACTCGTAACCCTCCTAAGGGAGCCATGTGGCTGATGGGGTTGGCTAGAAATCAAAGAAGAATGGAATGGAATGGAATGGAATGGAATGGAATGGAATGGAATGGAATGGAATGGAGACACTGCTACGGAAAAGAGAACGATTTAATCCCTTATCCTTGCCTCCTTGGTCCAGTCCTAATCTTGAGCAGTCTGCTCCTCCCAGTGGGTATTTAAAACAAAAACAAAGGCAAACCTATTAATTGGAGTCATGGGTTTCACAGAAATTGATTTGGCCCAGAGAACCTGTGGTGGTTCCTAAATTATATAAGAGAGAATATCTTGAATTAACCCAGAAAGCCCTATATGATTTGAAGCTAAACTTTTCCTGTCAAACCATGAATATTATAATATCATTAACAACATCAAACCTAAGAAAGCTTAACCATTCAGACAAACAATGACTGCATCACTATCTCTTTATTTATTTATTTTATTTATTTATTAAAACATTTTTATGCCGCCCCATTCGCCGAAGCCCCAGGGCGGCTTACAACAATAAGTAAAATAATCATAATCATAAATTAAAAATATAAACATTAGAATAAAATATAAACATACAATATAAAATAAGCCGCCCTGGCCAGATAAAATTCAATAATATTAACATTTAAAATGCTGCTTAAATAAAAAGGTCTTCGCCTGGCACTGAAAAACAAATAACGACCTGTTTTCCCTGTTTATTAAGATCGTGCATCTAACTTAGTCCGTATTGGCACCCATCTTCTACAAGCTCATTCTTTAGAAAATGTCCCGCAGCACATTCCCCCTTCGGACTGTCAAGAGTGCCCTGGTAGATCTTTCATTTTAAGCAATATGTCTACAGACAAGGTATTGGGACTTCTCTGGAGGAGGAAGGAGAGTGCAGTGCCTTACTGATAGGAGGAGAATGCGGTCTGCTTACTGACACCATCCTAGACAGCCTGGAAAGTGAGAGTCAGGCTGTAGGCGGAAGTAATAAATCATATTTGTTGAGCCAGTTTATGAGAAGGTCCCAGAGGGCGCCTAACTCAGCTCCTCCAGTTCTGAAGCATTCAACAAAATGAAAAGATTGCAACATTTTCCAACCTCACATCTCTTAACTAGAAATGTTATTCCATTTATGTTGATGGAAAGCCTTCTTTTAAGGTTGTTTGCTTGCTATAAAGTCATAAGTGTATCCATGCAGTCAGTGTAATCCTTACTTTATATAAGAAAATCCCCTGAATTCATAAACACATTTTCAGGTAATACCACAAGCCATGGAAAGGAGCCAACCTCAACATTCACATCTACCTCTTAGGACTTCCAAAGCATAATAAACAATGCACAGGGCAACACGATGTAGTTCCAAGCAGTCAACAAACTAACAAAAAAAAGAGTAAGCACACTTGAGATTTTCAGGAGAGAAATGCTTAACAGGGAATAACAACATTAAATAGCTTCAAAATATGTATTATGAGTGTCAACTACAGAGGGGAGAGCTCTCCAAAGCTTCCCCCGATTTTTTTTATTTATTTATTTATTTATTTATTTATTTATTAAAACATTTCTATGCCGCCCCTTGCCAAAGCCTCGGGGCGGCTCACAACACAAAATAAAATACAATAAAATACAAAAATAACAATATAAAATTAACAATATAAAATAAATAACAATATAAAATTTTAATGCAAACTCGATCCTATTTATAATCTAGAATTGGGGACTCAACAAAAGAACTATCTAGACCGGCACCAACCCTCCCCCAGTGTAAAGTAATGCATGCTGGGGCAAAAACCCCAGCTTCAAGTACAGGCTTATGGGATCTGATCTAGCAGTGACTGATCAAGAGAGAGAATGCATTTTTGGTGGACAGCTTGATGAGACTATTGGCCTAGTGCACAGCTGCTTTGAAAAACATGAACTCTGTGTTCAGCACAATGAGAAAAGGCATAGAAAACAGAATTGCCAGGATCGTACTGCCCATGTACATTCTTTGGTGCAACTGCATTTAGAAACTTAGAAACAGAGCGAGTCAGAAGGGGTCTCCCGGGCCATCTAGTCTGACCCCTGGCTTCATTCATGACATGCCCACCATGTGCACGTCCAACCTATTCTGTGCCACACATTTTTAATCTATTCTCCATCACCCACAGTTATTGGGCAGTTTAAAAGTAAATAAATAGCAGCTGACAGCAAGTAAATGAATAGTGCTTGGGTACAGCCCATCTCTGCATTCTTTGTGGTCACTCTGTTCCCCACCATAGTGACATTTAAATGATCACATTCCATAATACGCTTGGGTATATGATAACTCACCAACAGGGGTTTCCCAGATATAGAGCCAAATTATATCATAGCAACACATACAAATATTAAATGCATTTACATAATGCATACAAGAATCAGAGAGCAGTGAATCATTTTATCTCTCTTTCTTACACCACGAACGTTTCCGAGCCGTACCTCGTTTCAGAGTTTGGAAAGCCTCAGACACATTGATGCATGTTCGGAAGAGCCTCTGTTCAGCCTATCGGCCATCATTGATGTGCTGGATATTGATGTGCTGGATAGAATCTTAATCAAGTCGTTGCTTTTCATATTATTACTGGCCTACAGCCAAAGCCCTCCAGAATCTGACATGTTCTAGATCCAGTCCAGCCATAGTGTCCACACCATAGCAAAATCTAGAATTTTGACATGAATTCAGGCTGGGGCACCCAGGGTGCTATTGTTCAATGAGTAACAAAGAGCATTTTCATAAATTACTATCACACATAAAGAGAAGTGAAAGTATAGGCTCAATTGCATGTCTCTCGTCTCCCAGGCAAGTTTTTGTATGATTAAAAATACAAAACTATGCAGGATCTGGTTTCCAATCAGATGATGCTAGTTGGTTATCAAACATCTTTTTGAATATTTGTTCAACCATTTCCCAGAAGCTGCAGTTTTAGCTGAACTTCGCTAATTGACTCTGACACATCATTCGTCTGCAGTTTAGTGAACGTTCATTGGCTCTCCCTTTGAGATGCAAGAAAAATATCAGGTTAAGAACAAGGGTCACCGAAATCAGTGAGATGCAGAAAGAAAAAAGACTGGGAACAGCTGAACTACATGATACACCCCAAAACACTGGGGAAAACATGGCTCTCTTGGTTTTTTAAAATTTAAAATAAATTCACTAATTTTAATTAGAAATTATTAGTTATTCTGGAGCACGCACTGAAACTCACAGCAAAAGGAATTCCAATTTCTGCAAGAGCTGAACCACTTTCAGCTTTGGCCTGTACAGAATTCTACCTGGCGGGTCTTCATTCCCACCACATGCCACGAATTATGCTTCCACAGCGAATTGGTGTGCAGGTTCAAGCCAGCTCCCACTTAGAGATCTTGCCAACACTTGCTCATAGGTGCCACCTTTTCCTACCGTATGTCACAAAGACCAATCAGCAGCCAGTTGCTCAAATAACTGGATCTCCTGCAACATGTCATTTCTCTGCCTCTGCATGATCTTGACCCTCAAAACTGTCCAAGTGAAGAAAAACAAGGGGATTGGGAGAGCAAGGTGCTCCCAAGTAGCTGAGGAAGACGGAAAAGAGAGAATCAGAAGAGGGCTGGAGGGTTGGAAATTGGAAAGGGGACCTTCCCAAATGCAAAGAGCAGGAACCAGGGAGAGACAATGGTGGACAAAGACATTTTGCTTCTTGAGGTGGGCAAGAAAAGCTAAAATCAGCAGGCTAATTTAGGGGACACAGGACAGGAGGCTGGAAGGCTCAGCTGGGGTGTCCTGAAATCCCACCTGTCTTTTTGCAGCCTCACTGTGATCCTGCAGAAGAGGTCTTTTCCTACCTCTTTTGCAGGGATGTTGAACTGTGGAGAAATTTTTCAAGCAGAGCTTTCGTGCTTACCTTGCTGTAGGAAGGTGGCTATGGCCTCTGTGCACATACTATATTTTAGCATCTTGACCAGTTCTGCTCTTGTAGATTTTATGGCAGCTTGTGCTTTCTGGCAACCTACCTAGAGGATTTAACCAAGTCTTCTTCCCTTGGGAATTTCCATGGCCGCTGATGGTTGAAAGGCTGAAATCTGAGCAAGGTGCTTTTAGCCTGGGTGTGTTCCTATAAAGCATCTTTTATAGAAGGAGAAGAGCGCCTCACTCTGCTTGGAGGACCTCAGCAGGCAGCTGAACTGAAAAGTCTTCAGGGAGGAAACCTTGCTGAAGTCTGCAAGGAGGCCTTTCAGGAAGCTGCGGGGAGGGTGCAAGGACAGGATGGGATAAAGAAGGTAAAATGAACTGTGCCCCGTCACCACCCTCCAGCCCTCTCCTTGCATAAGGCCAAGGCAAGCTTGGAAGTCCTGCACCCTGAGACATTTCTGCGCAATGTCCTATCTGCAAAAGTTTCTACAACAAATGACAAAGCTGAAAAATCCAGAACTCATTTTCCTGGGTAAATCTGCAGAGATGTTTGATCTGGCTATGGACCTGCATGTCGTTGTTGCATTTATTTAATTTATTTATTTGTTTATTTTAAACTTTTGTAGGCCATCCCGTTACCGAAGTCCCGGGATGTTTTAACAATAGAAAATGTAGGAAAAGAAAAGGAAAAAACCCATTGAGACTGATGTAACATCCTCTGCATGGGTCAGACTTTGAAAACTGTTCTGAACTTCAGCTGGAACATGGCAGCCAGAATCGATTTCAGGAAGCAAACACCTCCCTTGCTATAGCAGCTTCACTAGCCACCAGACAGACTTCAAAATGGAGGTTAGGACCTCTAAGACCCCATTCTCCCATACAAACCTGTCCAGTTCTTAAGATATTCTGATGAAGCCCTTCATTAAGATCACAGCCGCGGATGTAGGTTTTGTGGTGACCCAAGTGGGGACCAGTTCGGTGGCCACTCCATGGCGGTGAACTCCAGTCCCAAGAAAAGTGATGTTGTTTTTCCCCCCTCTCTGCTGTCCTTCCACCAACAGCTAAAGACCACTTTATCCGGAAAGTATCTAGTCTGCCAGTGGTCATTTCACAGAATCATATAGTTGGAAGGGGCCATGAAGTCCATCAGGTCCAACCCCTGCTGTTGCAAGACACCAGTTTATGCCATCCCACTCAGAGGGCTGCCCAGTTTCTTTCTGAATGACTCTAGTGTGGGAGAGCCCACGACTTCTCTAGGCAGCTGGTCCCACTGTTGTTTTCCTTTGACAGTGAGGAAAATTTTCCTGATATCTAGCCTGAATCTGGATTGTCACAACTTGAGTTGATTATTCCACATCTTGCATCTGGGTAGGGTAGGGCCTTTTTTTTGTCCTGTAATTGTTATGCTTGAATTTTGTAAAATTTATTTTACTCAAATCCAATTGTGCCTATAAGCTGCTTTGATTGACTTTTTTGGCATACAGGTAGGGTACAAATCAAACAATAAATAGGTAACTGATAAACACAAAAAACCTTTTGTTAACGTGTTCAGAAATTTACATCACAATATTCTGAATGTTCAGAATTTTTAAAGAAATCCATCTGAATACATGACAAGTTTCAGCAGTAGCATTATTCTTGAAAATGAATCATTTAAGTGCCAAAAATATCTTTAATAAATGCATGTATTAATTTAGAATCTTGCACAATCCAATCTGGAATAACAGGTTTCAATATTTCCAGTCTTTTGCATATAATAGATAAGTAGGCAGCTTCAGCTGCGTTTTTTTCCTTGTAGAAGGTCTAATGTGCTAAAAGAAGGCACCTGTGCCAGATAAATTGTACTGGTCACCCAAGTAACCTGTCCCTAAACAACAACCCTTTGGATTCCATACTTGATGGATGGCTGAGATTTTAATTTTATTTTCATTTGGACAAGAATTTGCCAGCAAATGCCTGTATCTGGGACAAAAACAACTTGTATTAAAAGGTTCTGAATGTGGGAAAAACCAAAGCAAAGTTGCATCCCAACCTAGGACTGTGAGGGCTTCACTTTTGGAATTCTGGATAGAAAACCCTATGCATTCAACTATTTTGGTGCATAATCAGAATCCCTACCTTTTTTCCCTGACATGTTCGTCTTAAGCAGTCCTAACACGAACAGGTACTTCACAGGCCTTCCCATACTGGAGTTTTGCAGATGGGTGGCAATTTCTTTTTGGATTGTGGTACAAGTTCAGCGTATCTGCTCTTCTTCATACTGGGGAGAGAACACTCGAGATGTGAAACATTCTAATGCTGGAGAAAGTGAGACCAACAGATTTCCCATCCCTGAGTGAAGATGCATCTTAATAATCCTGAAGCAACTAAAGGAGACTTTTCTCTGCTTCAGCCTCTGGTGGGAAAACCAAGTACACCAGCATCTGGGCTGGCTCTTTGTCAGCTTCTCGGCAAAATTCAAAGGAATGCTGTTGTCCGATAAAGCTTGTACTCCTGCGCCTACATCTTTGTGTTCACTTAAAAAGGAGCTAGAGTGGTGTTTTTGATGCTCGCCCCATAAGTTGGGGAAGGAACCACATGTAGTAGGACATGTGCTTTGCATGGAGAAAGTCCTGCATTCAGTTTGCCTTTTCCAGTCAGAATGATTTCAGGCCTAGGAAACATCCTGGCTGTACTGCACTGAGCTGATGGAGCAACGGTGTCATCCAGTAGGTGGCATCTCCCACCTATCACCATTGTCGGAGTATCTCTTTGGAGGATTATTTGGATATTTAGAATTGCATTTGATCTGTTTCCGAGTGTTCTACAACTCCCAGTTGCTTGAGAAAGGACAGCAGAGACACTGAAGTAAGTTCTCTCCCAGCAAAGGAAGAAAGCACAAAGCACACTGAATTTCTTTCAGGTATTATACCCTACAGGAAAGACATTCTTAATGGATCAGAGCAACTGGATGAATTTGCGGAAGCATTTATAATCACTTAGATGGTTCCTCCGTGTTGTTAATGGCTGCATTCCCAATGCATTGTAAGCCAGAGCATTTTTGACATTGATTTCAATGGAATGCTGATAGTACTCAATAAAAGAGGGTGTCAGATGGGGAGAAAATGGAGTATTATTCAGGAGATTCCATTCATTTCAAGGTTTACCATTTTATACTCACAAAGCATAACAAGACAACTCCAAAAGACTGTCTCAGTGCTATGACAGCTGTTATTATAGCTTAACTTGCATTCCCTGTGTAATTACCAGAGGGGGGAAATTGCAGAGGTCCGGTGATTCAGCACAGCAAACAAAGAGATGTGCGATCAAAGGAAACCCTACATGACAAAGTCAAAGCAATTCACCAGTAACTTTTGGGTTTTTCCCTCCATTGCAGCAACCACTACAACCCAAAACTGCTACACTGGGTCATTCAGGCTTCATTATTCAATGCTGTGGACTCTAAAAATATTCCTAGTGTTAGCTCTTTCCAGGAAACAATTACTTTCTGTATTTTATAACATATTTTAAAGCAACAATGAATTATTGCATGCCATCATGAGACTGAAGGACTCAGCATAAGCACTGTGGAAATAACCAAAACAGACTTATTGCAGTTTTGCAAAGAAAGTACTCAGGCGAGTGAACAAACATTGGATTTATGAACAACCAAACGCATTCCTTAAAGTAATTAATGGCAGATTTTAAATTAAATCAATCAGCCATGAACAATTTTAGCTTTTTACTATAGTAACCCTAGCAGTTTCAACAATATAAAGATAGAAAGGGGAAAGAATGAGTGATGGCAAATGTGGACTCTCAGATAAGAGATAAACATGGTTTCCTGGGCTAATTTTGGAGACATTCCCCATGCTGCTCCCGGGCTGCTCCAGGAAATGCATTGGTGCAACACTGCCATGCCAGGGACTAGAAGTCCAGAAGGCCTGCAGGAGGTGGAAAGCCGCTGTTGCTCCCATGTGCTATTTGTGGACTTCTCACAGACATCTGGTTGTCTACTGTGTGAACAGAATTTCATCAATTATTATTAATAACACTCCTCTACACCTTACTATTAAAAATCCAAGTGGCTTGCATATAAATATTATGAATCACATTAAATACAGGATCAAAACACTATTAAAAACATTTACAGCTACGACAAAACATTTAAAATGCACTATTTAAAAAATGTGAAAACTGCAATGACAATACAGAAGGCATTTAAAGGGTCAGGAAACAGCCAAAAGATGATAGCCTAATTCTGCACGGTTGTGAGGAGGATGTTGGAACCCCGAATAATCATAAAATTATAGAAGAGCAGAGTTGAAGGGAGCAGAGGGGCATTGGGTCCCACCTTCTAGGTTTGCTGTCCAGTTGCATCTTGAATGCCTCTACTGTGGGATTGCCCACAACTTCCCTAGGTCTTTAGTTCCATTGCCGTATTGCGCTAATAGTCAGGAATTTTGTTCCCTGATATCTAGTCGGAACCTGGCTTCCTGTAACCTGAGCCCATTTTTCCATGTCCTGCCCTCTGGAATGATCAAGAAGAGATCCTGATCTTCCTTTTTTGTGACAGACTTTCAGGTACTTGTAGAGTACTATCCTATCTCCCCTCAGTCTTTTCTTCTCCAGACTAAACATGCCCAGTTCTTCCGATCTCTTCTCATACAGCTTGGTTTCCAGTCACTGGATCATCCTTGTTGCCCTCCTCTGAACCCTTTCCAGTTTGCCCACATCTTTCTTAAATCGTTGAACCCAGAATTGGACACAGGACTCCAGGTGAGGCCTAACCAGTGCTGAGTAAAAGGGAACTAGTGCTTCATGCGATCTGAAAGTGATACTTCCATTGATGCAGCCTAAAATAGCATTTGCCCTTGTGCAGCCCCATCACATTGACACATTTTCAGCTTGTGGTCTACAACAATCCCAAGATTTTATTTATTTTATTTATCTATTTATTAAGACATTTTTATGCCGCCCCGTTCGCCGAAGCCTCGGGGTGGCTTACAACATTAAGTTAAAATACAAATACATTAAGTTAAAATACAAACATTAAAAGATCCTTTCACTTGCAGTACTATTGAGCCCAGTATTCCCCATCTTGTAATGATGCCTTTGGTTTCTTTTTCCTAGGTGCAGAATTTGGTATTTATCCCTACGGAATGTCATTTTTGCATGTGAGAAGGCCGGTCTAGATGCAAAGCAGCTTAGATAGGAGCTGGTTAAACTGGGTGGCTGTGTTCCTTCAAGAGGAAGGGTGCCTGTGCAGGTTTCTAGGACTCCCCCTTCCTGCCCCTTCTGGTGAAAGCTGTTGCATTTGCCCTCAGGACAAATCAAGATTTTGTGTTTCCTTCCATCCTATCAGCTGCAATAGGATTTTTTGCTAGCTGACAGCATTTATTTTAATTACTGCTGGTCATGAGTGGGGTGAGAAGCTACAGGCAGAGATACTCATTATCTCAGCACCAGAAAGCAGCTTTTGGTTTCTCAGAATTCAACAAGCACCACTTTCCATACTTGGAAGCATTTCTTGATATCCAGAAGGGCTAGAAACTTCCATTTACACCCGGTGGAAGCTGAGATTCTCGGGAAGATGAGCCTGAGTTTAGAACCACATGCTGTGGCTTTGGGTTTTCTTACACCCCTATGGATCTGGACACAGTCCCAGCTGTCCCTTCCCCCCTTAATTTTAGTAATGAAATCAGGCAAGCAGCCTTTAATAAAGACTCATACATAATCCAGACGCACTAATGTCATCTATAACTGTGCTTCTGAGGCAGATATTGACAATAAAAATTTACAGAGGATGTAGCAGTATTCAAAAGGGCTTCAGCTACAAGATTTATATCTGATCTCATTTTAAAATGACATTTGAAGAGAAAAGTAAAGGCATCAACATGATAATTAAACAAGAGGAACCTAGTGAAATGCCTTTTAAAGAAGAACTGGTTTTAAAAATGGAAAAGATCACAGCAGTGAGGCCTTTGGCTAAGAAAATGAAATTGCTATGTTCATTTCATCTCTTTTTCCAAACTTTCCAAAGGGGGATGCATCTGATGTGTGTCTATTAGTTTGTGACGGCAGCTGGGGGAGAGACGGAAGTAAGGGCAGGATACAGACTGCCAAAATTAATCCTATAATACATGGGAACACGAATCCCCGTGCTTTCATTGTACATACATCTGCCTTCATGCACTAACTCGGAGGGCATGGACAAGCTACTGACAAGACTGTACTTAACATAATCTCTCTATTTCCCAGAGGCCTTTAATACTGTCCGCGGAGAAGTTATTTCAAAACCCCCACTTGTCTGCTTGGAATAAATTAATATTAGCAAATGAAATGGAAGATCCCCTTTGTCATCACTTCAGCAAAATATGCTTAAGACTGACATTTAGAAAAAGGATAATAACATACGAAAACCCATCGTCCAGCATTTCTGTCTTCACTCTAGATGAGAATTTTATCTATGGTGCTGGGCTGGCAGTTCTTACAAACATGCTCAGGATCTCACTGATCAAAATTTAAAGGGGCAGGAGAGAATTATCCCAGTAACTTGGCCTTCTCCAGGAGCTTTGCCTTCATCTTTTGCACTGAGAGGTCCTGAAGTTTATGGGGCTCCCTTTCCTTCCCCTAGTCAAAGACAGGGTAGCTTGATGGCTCCTATGCCAGTGGGAACCCATCTCTATCGCAGCTTTTGTTCTGAGCCTTATAGGGACTATCCGTGGTGGTGAACTGTCCACGGGAAGGATTTCAGTACCACGGACAGCTCTATAAAGCTCAATGGCTAAGGAGTGGCACTGCGTAGCTGCCAGAGCTGAAGGAACATCATCCCCATGCTGACCGTATGGTGCCAAATGCAGGGACAGCTAGATACTATCTCAAAGGAGGAGCGCTCGCCTGAACCAGGACATTTGTAGGATAAGGAGCTCTGCTCAGGAGCAGGGTGGTTTGAACCTCCTTACACTGCCTGCCCTGGGGATGACTCAGGCAAGATGCCTGCCAGGTCTGCTGCAAGGACAGCCCATTCCAGTCTGGAATTTCTGGACTGGGCCTGCATGCCTGCCTTCCTCTGATCTCTCAGTCTGCCCCTTCCCCACCCTTTAGCCATGAATGAACAACTGGTGACTAGCAGTATGCACTTCCTGGCTTAGCTTTGGATTGGCGGCCTCCCAAGAACTAACTATAGGCAGCTTACACGATTGCTCACAGTCCTCTCGCTTCCCACCTGGACCAAGCGCATGGGAAATGTCTTAATGACCAAATTTGATCTTACACATCCAGATGCCTGCAACAATGAAGAGAAAAAGCTGTTTCCAGACAGGGGATCAGGACTGCAGAAATGCTTCACACTTTGCCTGCCAGTTCCTCTCTGCAAAACACTCCTCAACAGAAGAAGGCACCGTTTTAAAGGGACCAGGAACTGAGTTGGGGCAGGGAAAATGTTTGGTGCTCCCTTTCAGTGATTTCCCCAATTCCAGTTGTATCCCTGAAAGCAGTTAGTTCCATCTTAAAAAGGTTTGTTGGGGTGAGTCTGCATGCTCTAAAGAAATCCCTTGCACACACTACCTACCTTCCTATGGGAAATCACTTCATGCCAAGTCAGCTTCATCCAGCGCAGTTTCGGGGGAGCCAGAAGCCCTCCCCCAGTTCAGACTTTCCCAGTTCAAAATGGGAAGTGCCAGGAACTCAACTGGGAGCCTTTGGCATCCTTCCCCTTCCATCTCTCTCTCATTTCAAGCCTTCCCATGTTTATGAGGTTTAGCGAGCTAAGACTACATCAACTGATGTTCCATCTAAAACTGGAAGAAGATCAACACCTGAAGAACAAATCAGAATACATATTTTGACCCTCCAAAATATGTCCAAATGGATTGGGATATACCTGGCTTTGCTGCTTTGCCTTTATCTTTACATCAGCACAAGAACAATGAAACATCCGCACCACTTCACTTACAGAGGCTTATCCAAATCCTTATAACAGCAATGAAGGTCATTCCGAAGTATCAGAGATTCACTTTTTTCTTTTTCTTTTTTAGGTTTGCCAGAGGGATATTAAACTTCCAAGGAATATTAAACATCCAAACAATTATCCTTATTAAATGCAATCTGAGTCGTTAGCACAAAAGAAATTGCAGACACCGGTATCATCTCGGCAGCATGAATCTATAGCAGCACCTGATTCTTTCAACAGAATCTTAATAAAGAAAAGTTTTAACATTTATCAACCACACTAATGAAAAGACAGCTTCCATTATACTTCTCTTATAGTGGAGTAGACTGAAGGAGAGCATACCAGAAGCTTTGTGGCTTTAGCTGATGTGATTTCTCCAGATTTACTACTTTTTAAAGTATTTCACACCTATATTCAAAGAAAATGCATTATAGATGGGATTTCCACAGCAAAATGTGCCCTCTTGGCATGGGCAAACAGCCCCACTTGTTAAGAAATGTGAATACAAATTATATTAAAGCTTGTACACATAAGTACTGCACCCAGACCCAATCCCAAAGAATGTGCTAGATTTTCATTTCAGAAACACATGATCCTGCAAAATGGAACACAGACTAATAGGATGGGAGTTAATAACAATTGCTCAAGAATCCAAGTAACAGTGACATGCAGCCTTGAGTCCCAGTCACTGGGAATCGATGGGATATGTATAAATATAATCAATGTCCAAATCAGCCTGGATGCAAACCAGAAACATTGGTGCACAGGGCAGGGAATTAGCACTGCAGCATGAGAGAGGGAGGCATTGCCGTTCCAAGCGCCCGCTTAGCTGCACACACGTAAGCAGCCCATCAGTCTCCTCCGACCTGCTCTGGCCATGAATCCTGCCAAGTGATGCCAGGGCAAGGACTTGTGCAAGGACCAGCCTCTGCTAGCTAGTTTGCCTGTTCTCCTTCTCCTGCACCTTTTGCCCAGACAAAAAATGAAAGAAAGATCCAAGTTGACTTACAGTAGTATTTAAACATACAGTTTTAAGCATGGGTGTATTGGAACATGCAATGATCTACTGAAAGAGTATTCCCTCATGGCTGAAGGGGTCTTCTTTGAAACTTTGGGGTCTTTTCTTTGGGACTGCTTTGTCTAATATCTGACTTCCTCAGTCCCCTACACACACACACATTTCCTCAAGTAGATACCTAAAGTAGATACCCAGAGAGTTTTAAGGCAGGAGTAGTGGAAGTACGCACAGAAATAGACTTGGGCCTGCTGGCAGAAGAAAAGGCCAAAGGAAGGGAAAGGGAAAGGAGAGTGAGGAGAAAACTATTTCCCATGTTTAATACTCCACTCATGGAGTCAGGTGTTGCTGCTTCACAGCAGGGCCAGGAATAGTCTCCATCAATAATGTCACTATGCACTTCCACTCCAACCCCTGGGCTAGTGTTGTATTCGTTAAGGTGTCCAAAGAGAACCAGTGTGGTCTGGTGTTTAAGTGAATGGGGCTGGGATGCAGGAGCTGTGGGTTCTAGTCCCCATTCAGCCATGGAGCCAGCAGGGTGACTTTGGGCCAGTCACAGACTCTCAGCCCAACCAACCTCACAGAGTTGCTGTTGTGGGGATAAGACTGAGAGCAGTAGAAGGAGTATGATGCAAGCCACTTTGAGTTCTTTAAAAGAAAAAATGTGGGATATAAATTGAATGCATAAACAAATACTGCTAAAAAGTGTTCAAAAGCAGAAGGATGCAATATTATTGAACTACAGCAACAACCATCATCCCTGACCATTGGTGCTGTTAGCTGAGGTTGATGCGAGGTGGAGCCCAATGGGATCCAAAGGCTGGCCATCCCTTACTCCTTATGAAAGTGAGGAGACAATGCATTTCTGGGCTGGGCATTCAGCGTTCCAAGAACAACCAACCTCCATGATCGCCCACCTAAGAATTCCAGAAGAAAAAGTGTTGTGGAATGCCTCTCAGAAGGATTTCTTGGCTGAGCTTCTTGAAGGTTTCCTATGCTTCTGGGAACTGCAGTGTCAAACGTTTGTAAAGGATAATCCAAGACGCACACGTCATTGTTTCCCAGTGCAAGCTCACAGTCCTGATGCGATAGAGCTGTGCAACGAAGCCACCACAATGACTGCAGTGATGATCTTTTTAGAACTTCCTCTCTAAATCTGCACTTCCAATTACTCTCCTGGGCACAGGGTCAGAAGGACCTGATGTTTGGCAGCTTTGCAATCAGAGTGGAAAATAGCCAAACACAAGCGTCATCCATGACTGTCTTCTGTTCACCCCACTGTTCCACCCAGCCATAGTTACACTACTTCTTTCAGATGACAAGTATATTAGGATTTGGAGGGGGGCACATGGTATATGCCAAAGCCCCCTCACCTGGCTGCATGTACAAAGTGGTAAGGTAAGACTTCTATTAGTTTATACATTTTCACAGTACTTTTTAACTCTAGAACGTAGGAAGCTTCTATTAGAAATATCTATGAAATTTTACTTTTACTAATCTCTCCCTTGTTGTTGTAGTAGTCATGAATTAGTGGTCCATCATTCTCCCCTTGTCTTCTCCTCATTACTATTACAATTTTTCTAGACCTAATTTGAATTGCTGCATGTATACATTTTGCCAGTTTTTATCTGTTTTCCTCTCTTATGTATTACTGATACCAGAAGGTGTATAAACAGCTCATTGCTTACAACTCTGCACAAAAATCGATCTTATGCAATTGCATTAAAATTTCTTTTTGTGAAGTGTTTTAATCAATATACAATACACTGCACATGTGCATCAATAACCTGGAAGATTATGAAAATGCATTAACTGACAATTACACCAAACTGCTCCTGCATCCATTCTGAAATTAAACTCAGAGTTCTCTTTGTTCTAACAGACATCAGGTGGACTGAATACAGGGAAGGTCTACCACAAGGAACATCAATGAAATCTAATGGGGCATATGTTCCCTCTTAGATTCAGCAATGCCCATGAGTTATTTTGCTTGTTTTTAATACTGCCCAAAGGACCGCATGTAGTACAAGGGCATTTAAAATCAATCACATTAGAAAGTTTGTATTTGGTCATCTAGTTTCAAATGTCCATTCATAGAATAGTTCAGTTAATACATCTGCACATGAATAATGTCTGATCCATGTGTGACTTTTTAATGCAGAGCTGAGGCTGACAGGAGTTGGAGTGTCATACCTCTGCTTTGATGCAAACACATCCAAATAGTGTTTGCTATTATTGCTCAAAATGTGAGTAAAGTTTTCCTAATCTTGGGCTTCTTGAAAAGAACACTGAGTTATACATGGAATGCATGATACATGAAATTATTCCAAACTCCTTGATCTTTGACCTAACATCTTTTCCCATTCTGTAAGTTTCTGTGTGGTTGAATAACAGGTTAAAATTATCCCTACATTAAGCCTATTGAACTGCCTTAAAAAGTTACAAGGTTGTTTTGTTCTTTGCTTCCATACTTCCAAACGTGCTATGTGAGAGTGCCTTTTCTACTTCCATCCTGTTCCCTGAAATGATCTAACAGCAGTGCAGCTAGATAATTTTGAACCCTTGGAAAGCCCTGTGCATGACTTCAGTGGTGAAGTGGTCATTTACTGGGGAATAAACACAAGAAATTAAAAGACGCTTGCTCCTTGGGAGGAAAGCTATGACAAATCTAGACAGCATACTAGAAAGCAGAGACATCACCCTGCCAACAAAAGTGGGCATAGTCAAGGCTGTGGTTTTCCCAGTTGCACTGTATGGATGTGAAAGCTGGACCATAAGGAAGGCTGAGTGCCAAAGGACTGAGGCCTTTGAATTGTGGTGCTGGACGAGACTCCTGCAAGTCCCTTGGACCGCAAGGCGATCAAACCGGTCAGTCCTAGAGGAGATCGACCCTGACTGCTCTTTAGAAGGCCAGATCCTGAAAATGAAACTCAAATACTTTGGCCACCTAATGAGAAGGAAGGACTCCCTGGAGAAGACCCTGATGCTGGGAACAATAGATGGCAAAAGAAGAAGGGGATGGCAGAGGATGAGGTGGCTGGATGGAGTCACTTAAGCTCACACCAACTGCTTCAGTGACTCCATCCAGCC
>NW_025336142.1:4608619-4935050 GCF_004798865.1 Varanus komodoensis
CAGTGACTCCATCCAGCCACCTAATGAGAAGGAAGGACTCCCTGGAGAAGACCCTGATGCTGGGAACAATAGATGGCAAAAGAAGAAGGGGATGGCAGAGGATGAGGTGGCTGGATGGAGTCACTGAAGCAGTTGGTGTGAGCTTAAGTGGACTCCGGGGGATGGTGGAGGACAGGAAGGCCTGGAGGAGTGTTGTCCATGGGGTCGCAATGGGTCGGACATGACTTTGTGACTAGCAACAACAAACACAATTTTGTGGTAGGAAAGAATACTAGATTTTAACAGAAGAAGCAATTAAATGAAAATGTTGAACATTGCTTCTGTGCTTAGTCAACAGCTCCAGTTATGAGAAGTTTTTGAATAGGAAGATGCTGCTGCAAGCAGCTTCAGCCCCCAGGTTGGCTCAGATACTGGGCTTGTTTGCTGCTGACCCCAGCACCTATGTTTTTCTGCAGGTGAATAAGGCCTCCAGCCCTAGATGAATCGCTGCTAGAATTGGGAACCAACACTCAAATTCCTTTGAAAGCAGCAAACAGGAATGCAATTCAGCCTCATCAAAAACACCTGATTTAAAAAACTGGGTTCCACAGGCCTACCAAGATCAAGGTTCTTGCAACTGCTATGCACTTTTAGAAAGGAAATTGCTAATTGCATGAATGATGTCTCATCTGATTTGGTCCTCGGTGAATCCTTCTATTCAGAGGTGATGCAAAACTGACTTCCAGCTTATGAAACCTCCCATTGTTTAGCGATTGAGTAATGGAACTTAAAAGCTCTCATCACTCTGAAAATCTTGACAACAGTGCCCTAAAACATGACTACAACTGAATGATGATACATTAAGGGGATTACATTTTTTAAAATGTTCCAGTGGCAACATTTTAATCAAGGAAATCACCTCTAATACAGAAAGTGGATTGTTACTTAAGAGTATCTAAAATAGACTTTGCTAATCTTCATAATGTCTTAAGAACTTGGACAATTAAGTACCTAAGAATACTTATACCCCAGGGCTATGTACAGACAATAGTTTTTCAGGGATATAAAGGAAATATGATAGAGCTGTCATTGCTCATGGTATGTATTTCATTTTTTGCCTGTCCTGTTACAATCTTTGTAAAATCCTCCAAAATCCTGTTTAATATCAGGAGGTACAGTTCAGCGTGTCTCTGACTTTGGATACTGAAGGTGAACTAAGGCTTCCCACACATATTTTGGGGAAAGGCTCTTTCTAGGCTATTGCCCTCAAGACTGTTGCCCTTCCAGGGCACTTGATAGAGTTTGAGTTGGAGGTTATTTCCAACTTGGGTGGATTGCTCCACATCCATTCAGATTCCAGACAGTGAACAGTGAAAGACAGAGAAGATAAATTATGAACACTCAATATTAAAACTAGAGTATCACTAAAAACAGAGTACCAGTAAAATAGCAGCTGATCACCCAAGGAAGGCTTCCTGAAATGAAAGCTTCAGGAGTTTTTCAGAAGGCCCCAGAAACAACTCAGAGTTGGTGCTTGCTGAATTCCAGAGGGAAGGAGTTCCACTGGGATGGCATTGTCACACTAAAGATAGCTGCCAGTTGATCCATAGGGCCATGCAGAACTGCCAAGATCATGCCATTGATGATGTCCATGGCCAGGTTGGCCGATAAGGGACAAGGTGCTCTCTCATGTACCCTGGTTCCAAGTTAATTAGGCTTACTACTCTAGTACCAAACCTCAAATGTGCCTTGTTGTCAGATAGGTGACCAGTCCAAAGGAGTGGCATAGTGTAAAAGAGACAAGTGGCTGCATTCTGTACTAGCTTCAGCCTCTGGACTAACCTTAAGTATAGTCCGACTTAGAGCACATTGCCCTGTGCCAGTCATGAAGTTACTAGCACCTGTACCACTGTGGCAAAGTCAATTAGAAAGGGTCCAAAGGAGGGCAACAAAAATGATCCCGGGTTTGGAAGCACCAATCTGTGAGAAGAGACTGAGAGAACTGGGCATGGTAGCCTTGAGAAGAGAAGACTGAGGGGGGACATGATATCCCTCTATAAGTACCTCAAAGGCTGCCACAAAGAGAAAGGTCAAGATCTCTTCTCACTGATACTGGAGTGTAGGACACGGAATAATCAATTCAAGCTGTGACAACCCAGGTTCAGTGTGGACATCAGGAAAAGTTTCCTCGCTATCTTAGCAATACGACAGTGAAACCAGCTGCCTGGAATGGTGGTGGGCTTTCCCACATTGGAGACATTCAGAAAGAAACTGGACAGCCACATGAATGGGATGGTATGACTTTGTGTCCTGCAACAGCAGGGGGTTGGACCTAATGGCCTTCATGGCCCCTTCCAGTTCTACTATTCTATGATACTATGATACCTGTCCAGGAGATACCATAGCTGGTGCAAACTAGTAAAAGATGGCAAATGACACTTCAATCCGCTGTGGTCATTTGGGACTTCAGCAACAATTACGGATCTAGGTATACACACAGACAACTCAACTGGTTTTTCAGAGGGAAACCAAGCCCATCCAGAACAGGCAATGCTCTCTTCTCCTAGATTCTGGAACTACTCATGCACAGGGCTTTGACCTTGCCAGGATTCAGTTTCAATCTATTGCCCTTCACCAGGCCACCACTAAGTCCAAATACTGATCCAGGACTTGCACAGCCCCACTTGATGTACATGGATGGCATTTAGTTCTAAGTCCCCTAAGGACCACCTCCAGCAGCTTCAGGTTTAGAAAAACACTGGGGGTAAGTTGGTACCCATAAAAAACAGGTGGCCTCCAGAAACAGGCTACCAAACCTGAACATGTCATGGACTAAAGACACCCACAATACCCACCTGGCTCCCTGGAGTTCACCAGAGGACCATGCCCTTTCCCTTGACCAGCAACTGTTAAGGGGTTTTCAACCTCTTGTTCTGTTTCTTTGCTGCATTCTAAATCCCTGGAATGCCCTTCCCTAGAGTTTGACTGGGACAACTAGGGAGCTGACGTCCAAACATCTGTAGCTCCAATGACAGATTCCAGAACATTTTGGACACACCTTCATATTTTAAAGCTGAAAATCTGCCTGAGTGGACAGTGTGTTGGAGGAAGGATGTTTCAGGAACTGCTGCCATGTGCTCTAGGTTTGGACTGCTTTCAGTCCATAGCCAGCCCCCTCTGCCCTTCCCCTAGCTGCCACCGGAAAGCTATGGAGACCCCATTGCTTGTCTTCTACAGGTGAAGATGCAGCCAGGGCAGGAAGAGAACTTCTGTGTTGCTCAAGGACCCCAAGAGAAAAGCGTTTGCCCTCATTTCCCCACACACCCTCTCTTCACTCCATTGGACAAGTGGATTTTCTTTCTTTGAATGGAAGTGGGGATTGGGGGAAACACCATTCTGGGGGTTCCTAGGCACTGAGTCCAGACTGCCTGGTGGACATCCAGTTTAAGGACAGGACCTGCACTGAATAAGTCCTAGTTAGCAGGTTGCCATCAGCAAGCTTCATCCACCAAATCCAACTCTCCGCAGGAATCCCTTCGACAATTCTCATGGCATGTGGGTGAAGATGTTATGGAGTTGGAAAGCGAGAAAGCACCATCTCTTTCTGCCTCCATCTATCACCACGATGTGGCTTCTTGCCAGCATCGCCAAATGGGCAGCTGCGTAGTTGCCTACTAATCTCAAGCAGGTTTTTTTCTTGAAATCTCTGTTATTTGTACCACCCTATCAGCATTTTAAATACCTTTCTTTAGTTGGGATATGCCTGCTGCTGATCCGAAGAGCACTGGATGTTCTCTTTCCCTTCTGCTGAGTTGATTCTCCTCCACTCTCTCCCCTTCCCCCCTCTCTGTCTTTCCAGTTCTTTGTATCCACCTTATAAAGGATCAAAAGTGAGCATAATGAATGGTCAAAACTCCAGCTGCAAGATGCCTGTGCAGAATGGGAGTGTTTCTGAGTAATGACCTTTAAAAGCAGACAGACACAAATGGGCGGCCAGGTTCTGTTCAGGCTTTCACATACGATCTCTTTATGGTCTCAGTGGGATTTCTGTTGTCAGCAGCAAGAGTAAGAACATTCCTGAACTCTCTGCTTAATGACCAACCGAAGAGGAAGAGCTGCAGTCTGCACAGTCGAAATCACACACAACTACAGAGCTGCAAAGGATCCACAAGTGCAGAGCATTTGGGGGCAATTTTATTTTATTTTTTTAATGCATGTGTTAACTTCCATTAACTTTGCCGAAATCGCACGTATATTCAAGGGCAAAATAAATTACCTAAATCCATTACTTCAAAGTATGTGCATATCCCCAGGTAGTTACTGAATGCTTAATGTTTAATTTGGTATTTAATGAAATGTATTGTTAGTTTTGTAACACATCACCTCCGATGCCTTTGAGCAAAGAGGAAGCGACTGATAAATACTGGTGCAGATGCCGTTGACCATCTATTGTTAAGCTTGATCACTTGATAATAGTCAGAAGGGATCAGCTATAGTTTTATCACTGAGAGATGCGGGCCAGAGACAGGCAATGTTCTCCTGGCAGCTGGGAATCTCTCTGCAGCTATTGGACTAGAATCCCAGGCAGAGATAAGAAAGTATAAGCCTTAGCTATTGAACTGTGGGGGACACAGAAATAATTTGGGGAAGTCTGAATTGCAGGGGCTGCAGCAACCTCAGGGACCTCATTCAAAATTAACAGTTGTGCTGTCTTCTTAAATGGTGCATTGATCTCCAGCGTTCTACTTGTACGGTCATAAACAAAGTGTTATAAAGAAAAGGCAGCCAAAGTCTCCCTGAGCTCCCAGCTGGGCCTCTCATCATCCCAGTGCACCATCTCCCCTAGAGAATTGTGTGGGGAGCCCAGCGGTAAGCTTCCAGAGCTTCCCCACCCCTTCCTCCACCTTTGTTCTTCATAAAGACAACCCTTTAAGAACCAAAAAGGAGGAGGAATTCTACAAAGCCTCATAACCATAGGCCCAGTAGACACTTTCCCTTTCAGCACCCACCTAAACCCTTTTTATTTTCCCATTATTTTAAGGTTTGATTGGGTTTTAATGTAGGTTTTATTGGAATTATTTGGATGTTGTGCTTCATTTTATGTTACTCTGCTTTTTATTGTAAGACCGTCCTGAGACTTTAGTCTTTAGATGGTATATAAAAGCTTTAAATACATATAGAAGTCCTTGATCTAGAAATACCTTCTTCCATGCTGCTGTTGATGCAGTAGAAAGGAGATGTTGCCATTAAAACAATTAATCTCTTTCATGGTTCTGATCACATTACATAGAAACATAGAGAGGCAGAAGGGGTCTCCTGGGACATCTAGTCTGACCCCTGGCTCTAGCCAGCTCCATACACGACATGCCCACCATATGCATATCCAGCCTCTCCTTGAACACCCTCACCGATGGCGCCTCAACCACCTCTCGTGGAAGCCCATTCCATACCCTCGGGGTCCTATCTGTCAGGAAGTAATTCCTGGCATCCAAATTGAACCTTGGTTCCCTGAGATTCAGTCCGGTGGAGGGCGTACTGCCCTCTTCCGTGGGGGAGAACAGGTTTCTACCCACCTCCATGTGATACCCCCTCACATACCTGTATTTCGCCAAAGATCCCCTCAGAGCCTCCTCTTCCCCAGGCTGAAAAGTTCTCTAGCTGCTTCCTCTCATTCCCATATGCAACGCAGGCTCCTTAGCCACACTTTCAGAGCTTTGACCTTGTCCACCTACTCTATTATTTTATTATTTGTTATGTTCATATCCCACCTTTCTCCAGCAAGGAACTCAAGGAAGCTTACATAGACTTCCTTCTCATCTGCATTTTATTCTCACAACACTGGAAATCCATTCCATGCTCAAAGTCACCCCATGAACTTCATGGCAGGGCAGGACTAGAACACGCCACCCCAGCTTTCAATATTGCACTGGAGGCTACTTTTGCTAGCACCGTGGCAACATTCAGTGCTACCCATTGCAATTATTGTACATTTATATCAATCATCTAGCTATCTAGAGTGGCATATCAAATGCTATGGAAACCGGTGTCTTTTTATGTAACTCTTTTTGATGAAGAGTAATTGATCACATTCCTATTTTTTTAACAGATAAAGAAAAGTAAGGATGGAAAGATGGAAGGATGGGCAGGGGGGGGAAGGGAGGGAGAGAAAGCAAAAGTTACCAAAGGACCTTGATCAAAAATTACATGTAATACTAGGTGCGGGAAATAGCATCAAAAATTGGTAGAAGTTATTACATCTACCACATTTATAGCTACAATTTTGACATAATTCTTAGTAAAAAAAAATACTTAATTTAGACTAATCATTAATTAGTCATTAATCATTAAGACTAATTATTAATTAAGACTAAGCATTACATTAAAAATGTTTTGATGTGGATATCAAGTAAATAATAATACACCTTATAACATATCCACAAATTCTGCAACAATTAATAATTGATTTTTCCTTTTTTCCCAGATAAAAAAAAATCATGATTTAAAAAAAAGAAAGCAAATTCAAGGTACAATTATACAAATATGATCACTGTATACATAATAGTATTTAGAGGTTCTGTCTTTTCTCTGAATTGGTGAATAAAGTAGGTATAATAGTCTTTCCATGACTGTGGCTCAGATCATGAGCTTCTGGTTGCAAAATTTAGGCTTACATTGAAGAAAGTAGGGAAAAGCACTAGGCCACTCAGGTATGACCTAAATCATATCCCTGATGAATATACAGTAGAGGTGACAAATAGATTTAAGGAATTAGATCTGATAGACAGACTGCCTGAAGAACTATGGACGGAGGTTCACAACATTGTACAAGAGGCAGCAACTAATACCATCCCAAAGAAAAAGAAATGCAAGAAAGCAAAATGGCTGTTTGAGAAAGCTTTACAAATAGCTGAGAAAAGAAGGGAAGCGAAAGGCAAGGGAGAAAAGGAAAGATACACCCAATTGAATGCAGAATTCCAGAGAATAGGTAGAAGAGATAAGAATGCCTTCTTAAATGAACAGTGCAAAGGAATAGAAGAAAACAATAGAACAGGGAAAGAAAATTGGAGATATGAAGGGAACGTTTCATGCAAAGGTGGGCATGATAAAGGACCAAAATGGCAGGGACCTAACAGAGGCAGAAGAGATTAAGAAGAGGTGGCAAGAAGAACTATACAAGAAAAAGCTGAATGTCCCTGGTAACCATGATGGGGTGGTCACCGACCTTGAGCCAGACATCCTGGAATGTGAAGTCAAACGGGCCTTAGGAAGTCTGAGCAACAACAAAGCTAGTGGAGGTGACAGTATTCCAGCTCAGCTATTCAAAATCTTAAAAGATGATGCAGTAAAAGTGCTACACTCAATATGCCAGCAAACTTGGAAAACTCAACAGTGGCCATAGGATTGGAAAAAGTCAGTTTTCATTCCGATCCCAAAGAAGGGCAATGCCAAAGAATGTTCAAACTACCGCACCATTGCACTCATTTCACATGCTAGCAAAGTGATGCTCAAAATCCTACAAGCTAGGCTCCAGCAGTATGTGGACCGCGAACTACCAGAAGTACAGGCAGGATTTCGAAGAGGGAGAGGAACTAGAGATCAAATTGCCAACATACTCTGGATCATAGAGAAAGCTAGCGAGTTCCAGAAAAACTTCTGCTTCATTGACTATGCTAAAGTCTTTGATTGTGTGGATCACAACAAATTGTGGCAAGTTCTTAAAGAGATGGGAGTAGCAGACCATCTTATTTGTCTCTTGAGAAACCTATATGTGGGTCAAGAAGCAACAGTGAGAACAGGACACGGAACCACGGATTGGTTCAAAATTGGGAAAGGAGTTCGGCAAGGCTGTATATTGTTGCCCTGCCTATTTAACTTATATGCAGAACACATCAAGAGAAAGGCGGGGCTAAGGTGAATCTCCAGTTGGAATTAAGATTGCTGGGAGAAATATCAACAACCTCAGATATGCAGATGATACCACTCTCATGGCAGAAAGTGAAGAAGAACTAAAGAGCCTCTTGATGCGGGTGAAGGAGGAGAGTGCAAAAGTTGGCTTGAAACTCAACATTAAGAAAACTAAGATCATGGCATCTGGTTGTATTACTTCTTGGCAAATAGATGGGGAAGAAATGGAGGTAGTGACAGATTTTATTTTCCTGGGCTCCAAGATCACCGCAGACGGGGAATGCAGCCAAGTAATTAAAAGATGCTTGTTCCTTGGGAGGAAAGTTATGGCAAATCTAGACAGCATACTAAAAAGCAGAGACATCACCCTGCCAACAAAAGTGCATATAGTCAAGGCTATGGTTTTCCCAGTTGCAATGTATGGCTGTGAAAATTGGAGCATAAGGAAGGCTGAGCGCTGAAGAATCAAGGCCTTTGAATTGTGGTGCTGGAGGAGACTCCTGTGAATCCCTTGGACTGCAAGGCGATCAAACCAGTCAGTCCTAGAGGAGATCGACCCTGACTGCTCTTTAGAAGGCCAGATCCTGAAGATGAAACTCAAATACTTGGGCCACCTAATGAGAAGGCAGGACTCCCTGGAGAAGACCCTAATGTTGGGAACGATTGAGCAAAAAAATAAGGGAGCGGCAGACAATGAGGTGGCTGGATGGAGTCACTGAAGCAGTCGGCGTGAGCTTAGGTGGACTCTGGGGGATGGTGGAGGACAGGAGGGCCTGGAGGAATGTTGTCTATGGGGTCACAATGGGTCAGACACGACTTCGTGACTAACAATAACAGCAACATTTATCATAAATTTGTAAAACTGTTTTTCTTTTTCTATCGCTAGTTAGTAAATGTATTGGCTAAGTCATCCTTTGATAAGTTCTATTTTTTCCTCAATTGTTAAGGAAAATATGTATAACAAGCTTTCTAATTATCATTAAATTATTTGTTTGGTCTTCTATTTTTATAAACTGATTAATTTTTCCATTGCTGCATATTCAGCTAGGGTTTTTTTCTCCAGCCTTCACTAGTTGGCAGTCTTCTGTTTTCCTTTCTCTAACAATATTATAATTCATTTAAATAACTCTTCCATATTGCTTGGAAGAGTTTCTGGCAGAATACTCAATAGCATATTCTTAGTATTCATAAAAGTTAATTTTCAAAATTTTCTGTATTTCAGCATGCATTTCTCCATATTTTAACCTTATAATATGTCTACCACATACGGTGAACAGTCCCTTCTACTTCCTTGCCTTTCCAGCACTTTCCAATATAGTTATTGTCCATTTTTTTCAGTATCTTTTGGGATACTTGACCAATGAAAGAACATCGTACACCAATTTTCTCTTTGTGCTCGACTAGCTGTAAATGTTATTTCTTTCATCCATAAGAAAGTATGGTTGGAAGGATATTTCTGTTCCAAAACTCTGCATCCATCTTATACATGCTTTAACTTGTTCAGTTTCAGTGCCACATTGTATTAATTGCCCATAAATCTGTCCTAATAAATTATCTTTTTGCTATAAAATCAGCTTTCAAATTCTGTCAAATCTCTTTTGGCACCTCTTCCTGATTGCATTTCCCTTTCCAGCCTTGAAACCAATTGAAAGTAGAGAAGCCATTCTGGCGACTTTCCTAATTTTGAGTAGGCTACTGAGTGATACAGGGCCTCTCAGCGTCAATTCTTGGTTCTGAAACAGCGGAGGCACTGGCTCAGCTGCACCGTTTTCCCTGATTCCAGCAATCAGATGCATTGTTAACTCGATTATCCAAGCTGAGCCTGCCAAGGACACACCGGCGGATCTACTGATTGGCTATCCATGATTGTGTTCTCTGAGAAAGTACCACGAGGTTATGGGTGGGAAGAAAATCTCCGGAAAGCCTTGACTTGACTCTCCTGGAGATGCTTCCCCTTTGGAGCTCACACCATGCATCTTAGATCAGGGTCCTGCAGCTTAAGCAAAGAACAACCAGAGTGTAGCTCTGCCCAGAGAAGGGAAAGTGGCTTATGAGGGAGAGAGAAAGGGAGAAAAAGCAGCCAAGCAAGTACACCTCGTGCTCCTCTTCTGCAGCACAGAGATACCGAAAGCACAAATTAGTCATTAGCATGGTTCAATTTGTGCCATTGCTGCTTCAGAGCCAAAAGGTCTTTGTTGCTTTTATTATTTCTGCCACAGTAATTCCTAGGGTATCCAGCAAAGGGGCTGTGGGACCCAGGCTGCCAATTATGATACGAAAACATATAGTAAGGAGACCTCCTTCCCCCACCCCCAAATCTATCAATCTAAGTCATTTAAAAACCAAGCCTAACAATAGGAAAAGAGGGTAGGAGAGTATCAGGGGCACGGGTTTGGTGTTTCATTCCCACGCTAGCACTTGGCGTGGTCCCCAGAATTAACACTAATGATAGCGCTGAAAGCTCCACTAATAGAGCTGTAATCCTACAGATAGGACACAACACTGGTGGTTGTCCAAACTCCTTCCTGTGGTCTCATTTCATCTAGAAATATGCTAGGTATATATTTCTTAGGGGAAGTTCATTGGAGTGCTGGCCAATTACTCTCACTCTCTAACGGAGTGAAGAGTGGCAACGATACGCAATGGCTTGCCAACTGACGAAAGCAACTGATGAGCCCTGGTTTGTCTACTTCTGTGATAGTGTGTCTGTTAGCCCTACTTCAGGCTGGGCTTCTGTCACTTAGGTAGTATCTGGTGGGGACATTTAAAAATAAAATGGCCAGTGAAAAATGCTGCAGTTGCTTGGGAACGTAAAATCAGTTCAAATAAAGGAGAAATAGGGAAGCCTGACAAATTTGTCAATCTGTTGTAAGAAAAAGCTACATAATGGGAAGCAATGCAGGCCCCAAATAACATTTCAAGAAACACAGTCCTCTTAAACTGATAGAAGGGAAGGCATTTTTTCCTTGTGAATGCAGTTGTTTTTATCCCAGTGGTACTGAGAGGAGAGCTGTTTACCTTTATGCTTTATCGTTTACCAGCAAATATGTCAATTCGGCTATGTTATAAGGGTTCTTCCAAGAACTATAGTACCAAAGGGGTGGGAGGAGAGAGAGAGGGTAAGGTTTGGAGGAGATTCTCTTTGAATGCTACAACAGAGTGGTACTGCAGAGGGCCACTTCTGCTGCTTCAGTAATACTATTTAATTAACTTCATGTAGCAATCCAGCAGGATCATTCGGAATGCATGGAATAAAACCTTGAGAGGGTTGCGCCTCACTTTGCCAAAGGTTTTCCTCATCCCACCTAACAGAGCTATGCAAGAGGAACAAAGCAGCGCCTTGTGAGCATAGCAGGGATTCTGTTCCAGTGAGATGGTTTGATTTGACTTGGAGCAGAATAGGAATCTTATGTTTTTAACTGCAGGGCCAAAGTTAGAAACCAGATCAGAAAACATTTGACTGTGCAAATATTTCACAATACTTTAACGAGGCTTCAATTAACCTAAATAAGAAAGAGGTGATATTTGAAATATGCAGTAAGAAAGTAGATGAAACATCAAAAGATTCAAGAACAGTTGCTATTTGTAGTCATCATCCTAATTTAGGAAAAACAATATGCAAACAATGGCAATCCTATCCGTATTCTGGTAGAAATAAGACTTAATGAATGCAGTGAGACTTCTTGCTGAGTAAGGATGTGCAAAGAATCTGCTCTGGGTGGAAAATCCATTGGATTTCCTGCTCTTGGCTTGCTGGACCCCAGTCTGCATTGCAGTGGCCCAGAGTCCAAATTCCTAGCAAGTGTGCCCAGCATTTGCAGCGTGTTCACAAGGAATTGAGCCCCACGTATTGAGCAAGTAGCACCATTCCTCCATGCTTGCAGCTGCCACCAGCAGCACCAAGAGGGAAAGAAGCTTGGCCACTGGAAATGGTGGCCAATGAGCCCACTCGCAGCTCCCCCTTCTGGGAATTGCCAGTTGTGCAGCTCGGCATCTGCAAGTATTTGTAGTCTTCCATTTGGCTCAGCTCGCTTTGCAGGACCAGGCTGAGCATGAGAGGAAGTTTGCCAATTCGGGAGAGATGGATCCTGAATGGGTTCATCCCAACCCTCATTCTAAGAAGATGCTCCAGAAATATTACCACTCAGTAAGGAAGTATTAAAAACAGGAAAACTGGCCTGTTTGACCTCAATGTATTTCCTGTCCATTTCCAAGGATCAGGCCTGGACTGGGTTGTGCTTTTTCCATTTATTTACTTATTTCAAGTTTTTATATGCTGTCCAATACCAGAGTCTCTGGACAGCTAACAAAAACTACTACAACAACAACATACTAACAAACATCACACTGCATCTAATCATTGATGATAAAAACAAAGATAAAACAATTAAATGTTAAAATGCTGGGCAAATAAAAAGATTTTCACCTGATATTGAAAAGAATAAAGCGACGGTGGGTAGCGTGTTCCAAAGTCAGGGCACACCACCAAAAAGACCTTCTTTGGGTAGCTAGCTAATTTCCTCCAAAGAGGGCTCCCAGAGGAGGGCCTCTGCCTCAGATCTCAAGGGGTGGGCAGGCATATAGGGAAGAAGGCGCTCCTTCAGGTATCCAAGACCCAAGCCATGAAAGTCCAGCTCTCAGATGGACCACAATTTGCATAGTTTTTAGCCACTAATTAAAAATATGGAAATAACCACCCCAAACCATGTGACTCTAGCACAAGTTGAGTGAAATTGTGTGATATGCACAAATCCTGATAGAGAAATGTGGTGTCAGAGGCTTATCTGCACAATCACAGATTCTAGGGCACTCTTCCCCAGAATTGAAACAGCACCATGTTGCTCCGTAAGATGTGCCTAGGAATGTAACATGTCAAGACACAGTAAGGACTAGCCACATGCTATGCTTGTGCTTACGGAGTGAGGAGCAAATGTGAATGACAGATTGCTATCTGGGGCTTTGCTACGTGATTACAAAACTGTGCCCCCTCCATAGCACATATTCCAGAAAACCAGAATATTTGAACAAAGATGTCTTTCACCAAAGCAACTGAATTGGCATTTAGATTTCCCACCTTGGACAAGGGACTGAATGGCTGAATGGGGTGTGGATGGAACTGTGCTTGTCTCTTCTTTACAATACCGGCATTCAAGTGAGGCCCAGACTTTCAGGGAAAGTCTCCATACACATACACACCTCTGAGGCACAGGCATTCTTGAAATCTCTCTTGCCTTGATGAAAATAATATTTCTAACAAATGACAATCAAGTGATGTTTTCATTATTTCAGGTAGCTTTTCACCAGCTTCTCAAGTCTCCTTAGTAACAGAATTTGAGAGAAGATTGTAGTGTTTCAATTATCGATTGTAAGCATCTCATTGTCACTCACTAGGAACATCACGTGTGGTACTAGAAGTCCTTTTACATTGGGAAAACACCCAATTCACTTCCCTTTTCACCTCCAGGACAGGCTTGTAGTCATCCTCCTTCCCTGTGTAATTTCATTTTTGTGAGAAAATGCTCTTTCTACATCAGACTTTGAAACATGGCTACTGTGATGGAACATGGCTTTGATAATAATGGTTACTGTGCGTTATTTTCTGCCTTTAAATGACCAGGCTCTGAACAAGATTATTTAACAAACACACAAGGATCCCTGAAGACTCACCATGTGAGCTTGGCAAGCAGATGAGGGATAGAACAGCAGCCATTTTCAGGCCTGATGGCAAACCATAGATAGTGAGTTTGCCCAAACTGACAAGCTGAGGTTAATTCAACAATGGCTTGTATTAAATGAGCTGATTTGGAAGCATGGGGAGTTCATAGCGGGTGAGAAATAGAAAGGAGCCCCCATCTACAAGAGTAGTCTCCCCACCTGTCTCCCCACCTTCTCAGCAGTAAATATTTGTTTACAGAGCTGGTGATGTCACTTCCTTTCTATTCTCAGGAGAGCAGAACAATTCTAAAGATGCTATTTCAAGGATAAGAGCTTTTCCTCTCTCTTTTGACTTTTTCTCAATCCCTAGTTTTCATCTAAGGTTCAGCTATTGCTTTCCCAGGGTGGCATGATACCATTCCGTAACATAACTGCTCCGTGAGTTTTGCTGCACCAGAATAAACTCCACACTGAGGAAAGATGCAGGAATTAAAAAAAAACTTTTGTTTAAAAAATGTCTGCATCAGTGTGGAGCTGAACTGAACTTCAGTGCCCACTGAACACTTGCTCCTGCACTTCAGGGAAGTGAAGTTGGCTCAGGAGACCCCAGATTGCCAGTCTAACTTAGGAAGTAGTTTCTAGGCATCTCCAACCTTGGCTTAGTGCAAAAAGAATAAGTCATCATAAGCCTTGCACCCCATCCATCTACTTTTCTCCTTCTGGGCGGCCTGAAAACTTTCAGAGGTTTACCTTTGGTTAATGATGATTTGCAGTGTCATGCAGGAAGGGAATTGTGGTTATGATTAATAACGTTTAGTTTCAGAAACATGGTTTGAAGTTGGCTTGCTTGAAACTAATCATTGTCACAGTTAACCACAGTACTCAGTCCAGATCATCAAGGGCTGGTGGTTAACTGAAAAGAAATCTTCTCATGGAGACCTTTCAAGGCAGATTGTTTGTGCTGCATGAAAGAGTGGTTTTACATGGCAACCACTTTAGCAACATCTAGCTCAAGGATCTAACTTCGTGTAGGGAAGTTTCATATATTCCTAAGCTATCCCCCAGTTTTTAAAAATCTATGGCTTGAAATAGAAAGGTAACCACAAAAACACAATGAAAACCGTCCATTGCACGACAGATACTATCCATTGCACCACCAGCGTAAATAACATTTCTGCAACGTAAGTACCCTTTAGTGAAAGATCAATAGTTTTGCTGGTGAGGCATGTTTCCCCTGGCTGGCACTCCATTAGAGGCACCTACACAAGTACAACATAAATGATGTTAATAGTTGTGTTGATTAGGATACTGCCCAATTTCCCAGCTAAATTTAGGCAAAGCATCTGAGTTCCAGTATAAATGCTCTGTAAGGCACATTCAATGCACCATTCAGTTCAAATCCTATAGAATCTGAATATAACATACTGTTTCCAGCATCTTTGCCAGTGTTACAGATATATGCATATTCTATGTATCGATGTCATGGCCCAGTAATGTAGGAAAACATAAAACCTGCTTAAGAAACACAATGTTGCACTATATTTTCTTTTCCCTTGAATGTGGGCTAAAGTTCTTATTAAGCCATGCTCTTAATTCTGCACTCGACTAGTAGTGGAGACAGTAATGCTGTGAATCTACATTATTGTCTGGTACTCATGCAAAACTGAATAGTGGCTGGAGATGCCTGAAAAGGCAACAGATCTAAGAATATCAGTTGAGGGGGAAGAAGCTGATAACTGGATGTACCAAGTGATGCACAATCCAGCTAGCTGCGGATCATGCTGAAGCACATTTGCGTGATGCTGCTTGGGAGTTATCCGAACTTTTCAGTGTGACGCCAACCATGGAGAAAAACAGCTACATATTGTGCAGTGTTGATTCAGATTTGCACCACGGAACATGCGTGTTTGTTGTTGCAGATAAGTGCCATCAACCAAGCAGAAAGGCAGAAAATCGGAGCAAATGAAGGCCCAATTTTCACCCATGCACAGCAGATACACTTGAACAATAGTGTTCTCTAAATGACCCCCCTCCCACACACAATGGGTGGGCTTCCACAGAACACAGACAGTGTGAGTGGCTTGCAGGAGAACCTGATGGACAACGGTGGCCACCGTGCCTTGTTCTCTCTTAATTCATTCTTCAGCTCTTCGTTTCTTAAAAAATAAAACCTGGCAAGCTGACGTCCATCTCCAGTGCCACTGTTCTTGCCAAGGATGTGTCTGGGCCCCACAGCTCTGGCCCCCAGCAGCTGACTTTCTGTGAAATGAACACTGAAGCAAAACAAAAAAGAAGAAGCCTTTCCAAATAGTGATTTTGTATTCTGGTAGTCAGACCCGACCTCTGCCTGGTTATTTGCTCTGGAGTAAGTGGCTTTTCTTTTAGGCTCACCAGTTTGTCTCCTGGGACAACTGTTTGGCGACCAGCCATGCTCACCATTTTGCATATGGACAAGTCTTCCCATGACCGCCATTCTCTCTGTATGCCAAATGCCAGCCCAAAATGGTTGGGACTCCAGACTTAACCGTGGAGGGTAATACCTGTGAGAACAAGATGCTGTGAGATGCCAGGTCCAACAGCATGCTTCTGCTCAATGCACCCATATTCATGGCAGAGAGCTAGCCAACCTATTCTGTTCAGGATCCTATCACCACCACAAAATCCATTTGATCAGCAACTGTACACCCTGAAGTGCCTGATCCTGCCTAACCATGGAAACTAAGCAAGGTTGGGCCTGTCAGAAATCGGATAGGGGACTTAAATGTGAACTGCACAGAAAGTTTCAGCTATGGGTGGTAGAGAAATGTAATGTCATCGTCATCATCATCATCATCATCATCATCATCATCATCTTGCAGGTGGTCAGCAGGTGCTTCTGGTGACCACCTAAGTGACGTATGGTAAGTGTCAGGTTCTGGTTTGTTGCTTACAGAAAGGCAAGCTTCCTTCCCGAAAACAAAGCAAGCCGGAATTTCAAGCTTGCAAGTTGTTTTTAAATACACAGACCTTCTCACATGGCACAGCCCTTCTGCTAGAAAGCCCAGACAATTCCAAAAAGGCTGAATTACATGCAGTCTGCACAAAGGATTAGATACAGTAGTTCCTGTGTGCTGAGACTGGTTGCATCTTCTCCTCTACAGCGGAGATTGCTTGCAGCATTTATCATGCATTTGAAAAAGGTGAGAGAACATAAGTTGACATGTATAAAGCAGAAATATTTAAAACTTGATCAGATCTGAAGTGTGGACTCTCTCCACTTTTTTCTACAGTGCACAACTGTCAGGAAATGGCAATCTGCTTCTAATAACACAACCTGGCCTTTGTTTTCTGTTGTCTTTCAGCATTACATTTAATGTACGGCTACCTGCTGAGACACTAAACAAGACTTCTTGAAACATTTTTTTTCCCAGCCAGGGAGGCTCAATTCCCAGACTCAAGGGTACAGTCTAAAATATAGCTCTGAAGCCTAGAATTAGACATTTCATGTCATCCAAGACTACTTACAAGCTTCGGTTGAGAAGTGGGCCTTCTTTCATCTATTAATTATGTTCCACTTTTCCATCTCACCAAGACTAGAGACACATCATTGTACATATTTAATGGAACATAACTAAAAATATATCAGAATTAATTGGTAGCTGTTCTGTAGCAAAGAATGTTCAAACTTACCATGTTTTATTCCCCCTTAAAGACAAGCAACTTTCCTGCTAGGAAACCTAAGAACAAAAAGGAAGGGGGTTTTAAAGGTATGATTATGACAATATAGCTGCAGGATAGACAAGAAAATCGGTGTTCATTGCATACAGTCATCTAAAAATGTAATTCGCAGTTCTTCTGCGTGACCTCCCCTCCCCCACAAGCACCTGCCTCTCTCCTTTCCCAAAACATCATATATTACAATGCACTTGCCAAGGAGGAACCAAACTCCTACCAGTTTTCAGCATTTAAAATTGCAGAACCACTGAGAAGGGAGATGAGTTTTTCCCATCGCTCTGGTAGTTTGTGGAGGGTCCAAGCTGAGCTTCTCTGAACTGGGATCCCCACCCTTGACATCCGGGTATCCAGTGGTGCATGAAAGTGGCAATGAGAAGCAGCTGCCAAGCACCTCTGAACACTGCCTGGGTCTCTTTCTCCAGGCTGAGAAGGGGCACCATCTTCTGTGGGTGAAGCTGTGTTGATGACATCAGTGCATATAGCCATGTCATGGCATGTTCAGCCTTGAGAAGAGAAGACTGAGGGAGGACAAGATATCCCTCTATAAGTACCTCAAAGGCTGCCACAAAGAGGAAGGTCAAGTTCTCTTCTTGCTAATGCCAGAGTGCAGGATGTGGAATAATAAGTCAAGCTGAGACAACCCAGATTGAGGCTGGACATCAGGAAAAGCTTCCTCACTGTCAGAGTAATAGTACAGCTGCCCAGTGGAACCAGCTGCCCAGGGAGGTGGTGGGCTCTCCCACACTGGAAGCATTCAGAAAGAACCTGGACAGCCCTCTGAGTGGGATGGTGTAACATGGTGTCCTGCAACAGCAGGGGATTGGACTCGATGGCCTTCATGGCCCCTTCCAACTCTACTGTTCTATGATTCTATGATGTCTGTTGATGTGATCCAGCAAGTAGAGAACTCAGGGAGAAACCCACCATGTTCTCTTTTTTGGTTTACACCCTTGGCATGTTCCATTCCTGAAGACAGAAACAGGGGAGTTCTGTTCAGTATCTCTTTTAATATGAGCTGACCTAATCTCAAGTTAATGTAAGAACCAGAACGCAGTCATCCTTCAGTTTTTGCAGTTCTCCATATTTTATCATGGAATTCTCTGATATTAAAAGGTACTTACAGAAGTGCATATAAATACACACATAAAGGGGTGTAAAGAGAATGGTTTGAAAAACATGCATGTGTTAGGGGAAAGGTGCACCAAAATCTGTATCCAAGCACTACCTGTGCACTGTGGAAACCGCACAGGGTTGTTTGTTGTGATGTGGGAACCCAGCCATGGTGTGCAAACAGTACCCTAGCATAAAATCCTTTGGCCACAGTAATTGATTGCTTTGATCCCCACAGCAACCCCAGAAAGAATGAAAAAGTGGGAAAAAAGAAAGTTATTCGTGCAAGATCAAGGAATATGGGATTGGCATCAAGCAATATTGCAGTTTGGGAGCTGTCAGTGACTCCTTGATAGGGGACCAGATAGTAGGTGGAATGCAAGACACCCAAGTATGAGAGAAGTTGCTGAGGGAAGCAGAGTTGCAGGGTGGGGTTGTCCCAGGACATGGTGAGAGTCCTGGAAGACACTGTGGAACGTATTTGGCGGCTCTCTCAAGCTTTTTATAGGAGCTACCCATGGTTCTGGACACCATCTTTAAACTAGGCTCACCATCATAGATCACCATGGATAGCTTCTTGAACTCAGGATAGGAAAAGGTTGTGATAGATAAGATAGACAAGATTCTGCTGGCCATGTAGAAGAGAGCAAGGGAACAACCAGATGCAGGAACAACAGGGAGCACCATGGAGCAAGGCAAGTACTCTGCGGAGAAGCACACCAGAATGAAAGAGACTTGCCAGACTTGGGGGAACAAATGCCACCACTGTGCCAGACCTCCCACTATTCATCAAAATGCAAGAAGACCGCAACTCAACTGTACTCTGTCGGAATACACAATGGTGGCTGAAGGATGTCCTCACTCAACTCAACTCTTCATGGACTTCCACCCCTGAAAGTCCACGCCTTTTTTTGGCTTTGTTTCATTTGGTCTTGTCTTGTCTCATCCTGTTATTGTCCTGGTTCCGTCTTGCCTGGTTCTGTCTTCCCTGGTTCCGTCTTGCCTTGTTCCAACTCGTTCCGGCTCATTCCGGCTCGGCTCGGTTCGGTTCAGCACATGTTTTGCTTTTTCTTCCTCAGAGAAGGGGTGCAATCACATGAAAGAGCGCAGGCAACATCACTTCTAGCCTGAAGAAAGGAAAGCTGCCATCCATGAAAGAAAACTGGAAAGGCTTTGTTTAAATAAAATGTAGGGTTATTTGGAAGGTGGAATCTCTGTAGTCCATGGGGTGCAGAAGTTCAACTTTAAAACAACTTCTCTTTCATAGGAACACACAGAAATATTTTGTCCAGTACACTTTTTCTTGTGTTCCTGATACTTGCTTGATTTTGCAAAATCACTGCTATTTTCAGTCATGTTATTACAGGAAAAGTCACTTTCCATGCTTCCTAACCAAGTATCAGAAAAGGATAGGCACTTGTCACATCACAACAGTCCCTTCAGCTCTGCCACGTGTGCAAAATGGAAATTTCAGTCATGATTTCAGCAGTATATGCACAGAATTCAACAAAGGAAAGAATATTAATACAAAGATAATTGCTTTCTGGGGATAATGGATTTTTTTTTTGAAGGCAAGATCTATTGCATGAAAAATTTTTATGTTCTGTTATATCCAGAAGTATTGAGTTTCATTTCTTTCCCCAAAAAATAAGAGGTGAGAAGATGTATTCTTGTTTTTCTCCTTTTGCTTAAGAAGGAATGTTCTTCTGCCAAATCTCAGCTACACTCAGCTTCTAGAAGTTTCTCTTGTTTCTGTTGAGCAGTCCTCATTTCTGTCATAGGGTAGCCATTTGTCTTAAAGAGGACAGTTCTCTCTCTGAAGAACTGGCCAAGGTCTATCTTCTGTTTTGAAAGCAGACTCTATTTGAAGGGCTTTCCTTTCAAAGTTTAAAGAACTATCACATGGAAGAGCTGGGCCTTGAAGGTGCCTATCAGTAGCACCTGGATGGTAGTGAGAAGGTCCTTTGGTCACAGTCTTCCATACTATGGCAGCATGTACTGGACTTCTCTCTAAACTATATTAACTATTTTTAAATTTACATCAATAAGTTTACATGAGCATATACACACTTTATGGAAGTTATTGCTCTTTTGTCGTCCTATTTTGGTGATGCATGACCTCTTTTTTTCAGTATACTTTATTCTAAAGTGATAAAGAATTAAATTATGTGGCATTAAAGTAACATGAAATGCAACATAAATAAGCCCCTAAGGTCTTAACTGCCCTATAAGTTTGAAAGACTCCCATACCATATTTACTGCCTTTGTTTCCCCCAAAGGATGCTATGAATCTTAGTTGGTGAGGGAACTGAGCAGACTTCATTAGTATTTGTTAGGCCTCCTTCCAGAAACATTTTGATATATTTATTCTTTCCAAGATTTTCCAAATGACTGAAAGCGGGGTGAAAGCAGCTGGCACGACCCCCATTATCACGCCAGTGCCATGCCTAAGCTCTGAATATTTGGTGGAATGACCAGTGTTTGTTTGTGCACCTATCCAGCCATTTGATGTAGAGGAAAGTGTGGGGCTGCAGGTGAACCTTCTGAAATTTTTGAGAAGGCCAGGCGCCAACTTCAAAGTTTATTCAAAAATGTCATTCAGAAATAACCAGTTCTTGTGAGAGGATGCATCATCCACAAGGAAAGTGGAAAGGCTGACACTAAGAAAATCTGAATGAAGAACAAATGATATTGGAGTCTGTCCTCATTGCTGATGGTTTAAAACTATTTAGGTCTATCTGTGTTGCTGTGTGAGCTGTCTGCTCATATGTTTGCATGCAAATAGTTTTTAAACTATGCATAATGTATTTCCATTTTAAGAAAAAATCTTTGTAAACCGCTCAGTGAGCTTTGGCTATTGAGCAAGATAGAAATGTAATAAATGAAATGAAATATAAGTCCTCTTGTATTTTTAACATTTTTTCATCATCTAACACATTTATACAGCTATTTTTATTATTATTGACCCAAATGGGGAAAGGAGGGCAAAAGAAATTCAATATTTTTAATAATGTTCTTTCACACCCAGGAAAACCCCATGATTTTTCCCATGACTGAAAGTCAATTGAATTACTGAAATTTATTGTCAGAATTACAGCAACACACCACAAGCTCTTCTTTATAGCCATAATTAAGCAAAATGTCAGTCTAGTTATTTTCTCCCCAAATTGCTTCATAAACATAATTTCCAAGGATGGATCCTGCTATGATATATCAGGAAAAAATGAACAGGATGTAGCAAAATGAAGCTCTCGCGTTTCCGCCACTAATTTTTAAAACATTATTTTACATCTTATTATACTAAACATATTCCAAATTACATGTGATATCAATAATAAACATCGAAACATGTGCATTAATCCTTAAGCATTCAGGCTGCATCAAGCAGAATGCATTTTTTAAAATGGACAGCTGATCAATAATGCACTCTTGGACATGTCCAAGCAGAAGGAAGGCCCAATGCAACTTAATTACAAGTAAGTGTACAAAGAATTGCAAATTATACTTGGGCATGATCCAATGTCCTCAAATCCAGATGTATGTAACTCAAAATGGAATGAGGTGTGGTAGTGAAGCTCTCCATCACTTCTGCACCTTGCGGCACATACTTTAGACAGACATTGACAACCATCTGGAAGAAGCACCAGGAAGGGCTGGAGGGAAAGGGGCCGAAGTTCCCTGCATGCCTCTCTTCCTCTGTTCTATGGCTCCATCCTTGGAGAAGGAGTCCATGCAAGGAAGGAAAGGAGGGACTTGGCCTTCAGAGTCCCAGGTCTGGGATAACAGGATTTAGGAGCCAGGGCTTCAGATACTCCTATGGGCCCAGACTTTTTTCTTTTAGCATCTGATTCATTGCACAGTTCAGGTAGCTAATCTGAGATTATTCACAGACACCCACACTGTTTCCCCCTTTCTTATAAGACAGGTCACTTTTGAACATTAGAATGCTGGAATCAGTACTGTTTTTGTCCGATCCTACATGGCTCTTACATTCTTATGAGAAGTCCCATTGAAGTAGTTGGTGCTCACTCTTAGGTCAGTGTGCATTCAGGAGAACTGCCTGCTGAGGAGACATGCCCAGCATCGAGCTGCTAATTAATGAACCGCTGTCCATAAGTTCACAAGGAATAACTGTGAGCAGTTCTGTTCTTGTCAGCCATTGGGCTATAAGGACTCTGGATACCATCAGTAATACGGAATTGATTGATATTGGGCTTCTCTGCTTGAAGCATTGCTTGTGCATGTGTCATGGTAGTTTGCGGGCGGCTCCCAGTTGCGCAGTTGTCATTCCACAGAGAGCCTCTTGTGCTTTTGATGGATTGTTTGATTAGAATGAGGATTGTCAGGCACTATAGGACATGCGAGTTATAGAAAACATGCATGTTATACACAACCTAGAAAACGGTCATGTTTTCAAAGTTCTGCTCTTCCATGGTGCCACCTAGTGGTTGTGTAATAGAAAGGCAGAGAAAGAAAAACCATGGAGAAAGTGAATAAAGGAGCTTAATCCTGGGAAAGAGCCAGGATTAAAAAAGACTAAAGTAGAAAAAAGACTAAAGTAGAAAATTCCTTGGTGTCTTGCCACAGAATACCTGTCAGATGTTTGAATGGACAATGTCACTGCACAAAAACTTGGATGGAGTGAACCAAAGCTAACCTAGTCCAGCATTACATTTCTAATCATAGACAGCTAGCAGCCCCTGGAAAGCTTTCAAGCAAATATGAAAGTGACAGTGCTGTCCCATTGTTCCTTTCAGGCAGCCAGTATTCAGCCCTGTTGGTCTCTGAACATGGAATTTCCATTTAGAAATGGTGATGAATAGGCACTAGCACACCCATCTTCCCTGTATCTGTCTAATCACCTTGCGAAGCCATCAAAGCTGGAGGACACGTCAAGCAATTCTGTAAACAAATTTTGAGCTATGCTCAATAACACTTTCTGTTCTCTGTCTGGAACTCCCAGCCAATCTACTCCGTTGGGTGACCTCAAGGGCTGCAAACAGTGGATGGCTTTATCATGACGACACCTGCTGGAATGTCATTATAGTGAACACTTCAAGGCATCCTCGCAGCTGCCTTGCTGATGAGAAGGGAGGACCAACACGCTTTCAAGCATATCATCCTGACTGTACCAGAAAAAACCCTTCCTTTTTATTTTAAAGGGTCATTTTTACAAGGTAACAATATAGATAAAATGTGCGTTTTTGCTTCTCTTCTGTGGAATCATGGCATGCAGGCAGCTCTGATAACGATTATAAACCCCGTTCTAAGACTAGGGGGGGAAATCTTCACTGAAAGTTTCCAGGAACTTTACCTCTATAAATCTATTGAATGCCCCTGCCTTTTTTCCCATAGATTAGGAATAAATCAATTGTGATTCAGGTTTACAAGAGCTTATCTCAGTCTTCCAATCATCCTGATCTATGTGTATTTCCTTGTTCCAGCTTCACTTTGAATTTCTGGTCCATATCAATCAGAAAACCTCTAAGCAAAACTCACTCAAAATGACCTTCTTAAAATTGTTTCCACCTGAAACCATAAATCTGCCAGTGTAGCTTCCAAAATAGCCCTGCACCCGTTGACAAATTCACAAATTTTAGCTCATCTTTTGACAGGCTTCTTCTGCTTCCAAAGTCTCAATGTCCCTGGTGTTGATTCCTTGACAATGGTCTGTCTGCAATCCAGAGGCCTTCCTATCAGACAGAATTTCCTTGGCCAACTCACAAACACTGCAAATTTCTTCCCGAAATCAAGTTTGGTTGGCCTAATCACTCATCAAGGCCATATTGCTGCACCCAAATGTAGGGTTAGTGGCTGTAAGTATGTCGGATGTAAGAGGGTTATTGGGGGCAACTGAACCAAATTTATAATGTTCCAGGAATGCAACAGCAGCTGGGCTTGAGGAGGAGGTGTTGTTACAAAGAAAATCATCACAACTCTACATTCCAAAGGCAGCTCAGCATCGCCCCACAGAAGGGGCAAGTTTTACCCTTCACAGTCCTAATACATCCCAGCTGTGTCACGTTTCTGGAATGAACCTCTTAGCTCAGCCATGCCAGTTGTGTCACCTCTGTCCTTGAGTCATCATCTCCAGGAGCTACGCTCTTTTGCATCCACTTCTGGAAGCCTGGGTAAAGATGGTTACAAGTCCTGGTAAATGGTTTGCTGATAATAAATTTAGCAACTAGGCAAATCCCCGCCCAGCATGGCTGCCACTGCTACTACAGTGCTGCTCAGATTTCATTGGCAGCTTGAAAGTTCTAATCTACTGCAACAAATCAGCATCAAAGTGCTACAAAACACTGCAATGTCTCGGTTTTGCCTTCAAGCCAAATATAGCCATTGTTGTCCCATTCCAGCAGAGAATCAGGATGGCCAAGAAACTGCCCTAAGGATGTTGCCTTGAGTGGGCTACAAGGGAGATTTTGGGAAACCCAGTCCCTAGCACCAGTTTTCATCTGGGTGCTGCATTTCTACACCTTATATTTGGGTATTATATTTCACGGACTGACATTACAAATGGTTCCTCCACTGGTAAGAACAGAACAGCAACAAAAAATGGAGAAAGAAATGTCAGAAGAAATCTCCCCAGAGCATCCACAGTTTACTCTTATTATGGGGAAAATTAGGAGGAAAGTAACACTGCAGATGACCAAACAGGAATCTGCCCAATAATTTTTCTCTCTGTCGTGAACAACGCCTGCTCTTCTGTGAAGTGGCCTCTTGGTTTCATGCGAGGAGGTCAAGAAACTTGCCGTCGATTATGATTAATGATCCATCGGCAGTGACGGAAAACAAGCCAGCCACTCCAAAGTGCGGCGTGGCTAGCCTAGCGAGCTGACACCATGCTGGCAAAAAGTACTGTCTACAACCATCAGCCATTTCAATTTCAGGATGGCAGGCACGCGTGGGTGCGTGTGTGCAATTCTTGCAAAACAACCTGAGAAGCGTGAGGAAGGGAGGATCAAGGATGGCTGTAAAGATGGGATAAAACTATTTTTCAAAAATAGACCTTTTCCCCTACCAATTGGCAAAACAGAGAATAATGAATAATTAAACTCTTAATAACGTAATCCTCTTAAAAGCATAGAACCGCTATGCAAAAAAAGATTAAGCCCTTAACCGTTTTCTAGTGCAGTGAAAATGGTACAAGGAAAAAGGGATTTTTTTTTCGTCGTAATTTTTAACAGGTTTTAAGGGTCTTAATTAAATTAAAGTTAATATACAGCTATTCAGCTGACAAACCATTTGTTATTTTGTGAAAGGGAATATGCAGAATGTCTAGCACGGTATTGTGGAAAGCAGGTTTACAGTGGCATTTTTCCTGTGGCCAAATCCTTCCTTCTTCCTCCCAGCTGGAATGCTTTCTGCTAGCAAAACTACAGTCTGTCCTGTCTCGCCAAGTTGCAACGTGTGGAAGGAAGCATTGTGCACACTGGCTGCATACTGGGAAGAGTGTGTCCCACAGTGCCTGGTACCTCACCCCCCACAGAGAGAGAGAGAGAGAGAGAGAATTGTCGAAATGAACTGCTGCGTTCCACTTGCTCTAAATGAAGGCACTATTACTTTGCATAAACTTCAGTCTTCTTTTGCTTTTCAGAAAATAATTTTGGCCTCTCCTAGTGTTTTATATTTTAAAAAATCAATTGAGGAAAATATTGGCACACGGCAGCAAATCTTGTTTGCATGAAAGTGAGCTATGTTGCAGACTGATTGTGCAATCTCAGAAATTCTGCCTTCTCATTGCTTAAAGCTGTTCTGTGGCAGGGGGTATACACACGGAGAGGGAAGTGCTGTGGCAGGACATGGGGAAAAGTTGTTGGCCACTGTGCACATCTGGTGCATCTGTGTTGGCCAAACAAAAGGACAGAGGAAAAGAAGCTTTACCACTAAGAAGAAATTGGCCTTCATAAAACCGAGATAAACATCCCTGTGGCCCAGTGACCCCCACATAAAATTCAAAGACTCAGCATGTAACAAAACATGAGTGTGTTCACTGCCAACATAATCTTTAGTATTCGTTTCACATATTATTTCTACAATGAATTGTGGTTGTTCTTTGGCCAAATGTGCCGGACACCATCCTGGCTTTCTTGATTTCTTGAATAACTGACTTATCCACAATCTGGTGCTTATGTGGAAGCAACTGCCCAGAAGGTTGAATTACCCACAGTGTCAAGAAAGCCTCTAAATACACTGCCATGGAACTGGAGTATCTTAGTGCAGAACTGCCATCTCCACATGCCCCGATTTGCAGCAGAATCTGGCTTCCACCAGGCTACAGAGCAGCATTTGGTGGGCTGCTGGGAGCCCAGTTCTGATGGGAAAGGGAGTGCCCAGGGGGAACCATCCCAGCAGAAATGACTGGTGGTGGCAGCAGGGGACCAGAAGTCCTGCAGGGGCGACACATGCAGCCTTCAGGCTGCCCACACACGCTGCAGGGGAACCTATGTCGTTTTATCCAAGCCACTACTCAGAGCTGAACAGGTACACTGTTTCTGCATCACACAACTTTTCCTACTATCCAGAGCATATCATGATAAGCATTGCAATATGCAGTCACAGTTGGGTAGCTGATGTGACCTCTGACTGGGACTCGAGAGGAGCTACCATTCAGAACAGACACAGAAACATAAAAACTCAGAAGGGGTCTCCCGGGCCATTTAGTCTGACCCCCAGCTCCAGCTGGCTCCACTCATGACATGCCTACCATGTGCATGACCAGCCTCTCCTTGAACTCCCTCACCGAAGGGGATTTAACCACCCCCCCCGTGGAAGTCCATTCCATACCTTTGGGGTCCTAACTGTCAGGAAGTACTTTCTGGCATCCAAGCTGAACCTTACAGATGGGCAAACAGTCTGATTCAGGGTGCTGTCTCTGTTTCAGTTTACAATAAGCACAGATATTTCACTTTTGACTTCAAGTCATGAAGTACTTTGGAAACACCAATAATGACTATGTTAGATGGACAAAATGCATGGATGCACTTCCAATGTTATCTTTCTAGCTCTTACTTCCTGGTTTGCAGGAATCAACCCTTCACAAGTTCTTGACTGATATTTCATGAGCATCACCTAAGGACCAAATGGTTCAGAACATTAATAGAGGTTTGTGTTTGCCACACAGCTCTGTTCAAGAATGGCAGCCCATCATACTTACGCTGCCTGGATTACAGCTTGCTCACATTAGACATCATTACTCTGAGTAGGTGACTTATCAGCAGCTCCAGTTGTTGGGAGATGATTGGAATTAAGCAAAAAATCTTTACGCACCCCCACATACTCAGACAAAACACTACATTACATTGCATGCTTTATACCTACTAGATTTGCAGCTTATAAGCCTTTTTGTTCAGCCCAGGATTCAATGCATCACTGAACAGTCTTTAAAAAAAACTCTTATTATTTTCTTTTTTCCAAACTGGATTGAAACCAAGGTATCTTCTTCTTCTTCTTTTTAAGTCAAAGCTTCACAGTACAAGCTCTCACTCCTCACTGAATTTCTGATCACTTGTGAGGATTTTCCAAGGGGGTCTTACAGGATGTTCAGTAAAGCCTCAAGCACAACTTCATACAATAGCGGAAATGTTGTTACTGCCAAGGTTCACCAAGACAGAAACTCTACGGGTACCCTCCCACAGAGTTCCCTTCAGCCCCATAACATGATCAGATTTGAAGGGGACAAGATGGGATCCCAACTGACTGCCAGGGGAATCAGATTTTCTCTGAATTAAAAGTGTAGGCACAGTATCCTAAGAATATCATGGAATGCCCTGCAGGATCGGACCCACTCTCAAGTCCAACTGACCTGTTTCCCACAAAGGCCAAGTATTTTATTTATTTATTTAAAGCATTTGTAAAAGGTTTATAAAGCATTTACAACCTTTATAGAGCTTTCATAAAGCCACACTTTCAGAATGGTGTACAATTGATTAAAACAGAAAACAGAACAGCATGAATACCACATAATTATCATAAAAATTCAGGTATATGAAACAACAATTAAACAAACAGATGAAATAATAATGCATAAAATCATATTAATACTACCCATGGGTAGCCTGCAAGGAAGACATGAGGACAACTAGCTTTCATCAGTGGCTGTTTTCCCAGAGCCTGAATCTGATCACAGATATACCCTACACGGGTACATCCTCCAATCCCACTTCAAACCCATCTCTGTTGCTGGCCATCACCTGGTCAAGGTAGCCTATTCTATGCTTAACTCTGTGCAGAAGTGCTTCCTTTCACCCGCGCAGAAGGTTCTGCCGTTCCCCTTTCTTGGATGCGTCCACAGGAAAATCCATTCCCATCCATCTGCTCCACTTGCTTCATTCTATGCCCCTCAGTGACGTCCACTCGGTGCCCACAAAATATTTGCCTTCTGCTAGAGGTCTAATAATGAGAGAAAAGCACAGGGAGGACCAATTACTGGAATGCCTGCCTTGACTCCCCCACCCCCTTTCAGCCAAGGGGGTTGCTGTGCAAGGCAACGCGCCCCCCTCACCCTACACTGTGAGCATTTCTTGTCGAAAGAGTGCATGAAAGAGCCTGGATTGCCTCTCTCGCATCCTCTCTTTTTCTGAATAAGTCACAGATTGAAGAGTGTGTTTACTTTATGAAGGGACGAGGCCAGAGCGCTGATTAGACAGAGATGCAGCTGGAATTTCCTTCACGATGAGTGATTCTGAGCTGGGTTACCTAATCACACCCAAATCAGATATGCAATCAAACAATTCATCCAAAAAGGAGGTTGAATGGGAAAAGGCAACGGCAGAGCAGCAAAGCATGCCAAAATGCATCCAACAGTCTGGAAAGATGAGCTGGCCTCACTGCATTCTTTCCTTCTTTCCTTCTTTTTTTTCTTCCTTTCTTCCTTCCTTCTTTCTGATTGTGAGAAACAAGTTTCTTCGGACACACTGGAGTGTTGCACTATCCAGTCTAGCCTTTATAGCTCTAGGCATAATCCTGTCTGATGTACCTTGACCAACCAGACTGGACAAGGCCAACTGCTGGTATGAGAATCTCTAGGATCCCTGCACAGATACCTTTCACAATTCTTTCCCAGTTAGCTCTGTGCAAAGCTCAAAAATGTTGTGTACTTTAACAGGAGCAGGTGCAATTATGGTAGACACCAAAGGCCTATAAAAGGTTTAGAAATTTTCCTAGAAGTGGAACCTCATTACAGTGCTAGCTGCAAATAGTGTTTTATGCTGTCCAGGAGTCCATATGCTCTGATTTCTTTGAGCAGTTCCCAGTAGCAAAAGGGAAGAAGGCATTGTACTTTGTCCTTACCTCGATTTCCTAAGCTCTTTTCTGTAATCTTCTAGTAAACCTTTCAGCTAAGACATCTCTTCACTTTTCACCTACAAATGTGCTTATTGTTTCTGGATCCAAAAAAGAACCACTGCCATAGCCAGAACAGTCTTCCCTACAAAAGCTGCCAGATTTGCAAGGGCTACGGTGTGCCAGATGGAAAAGGCATCATTTCAAGTTGGAGTTTGGATCTCATGAGTATTTGGCCACTGATCTTTGTGGGTGCAAACTCTAGACTTAGCAGTGGAAGAACATTCCAAGATCAGAGAATAACAAGGAGGATTACTCCCCGCTCCCAGGAAAGATTGCTGTGGAACAAATATCTCTTTTGAATTTCTACAAACATAAAATACATGGAGAGGCATATACTCAGTTCTCCTGGCTTTATGCAAAGCAATGGTATTTAGTATTTTGCTGATGGCACCCTCATGATCCAAACACAAACATGGCATAATACCCAGACATGAGAAGGTCAAACAAATTAACCATTTGGAGATGTGTGGGGGTAAACTTGGGCATGAGACATTCTCTTTCCATTTGGATAAACACTTTTCACATCTTTGTATTCTCTGCTTGGCTTACTTCTGATGACATAGTACAGAAGGTGCAAATAGAAAAATATGACCCTTTCCAAGCTTTTTAGCCTTAAGATCTCTAATTACACACTTCGTGGAGGCAAAGATTAAAGCATACAGAATGCTAGAAATGCAAAGAAAGTCAGCTTGCAGAATATCCATTATGTATGTGAATAATGCATCAGCAGTTCCACTGGTTTTACCATCCACGTGGCAGCTGCTTCTAGCAACGCTCCTGCAGAACAGGGTAGGTGGTGATACTTGGTGGTTCTCAAACTGGATGAAAATGCCGCTAGCATGAAACAAGGGAAATTTCTCACTGAGACCAAGCAAGGGACTAAATTAATAATATTTGCAGCAGGAGCCAGCAGCAGATCCTATCTTGCCAGCCTGAGCAGATGAATTCCAACCAACAGATGCAAAATGGAGCAGCCACTTGAAATGCATCCCTTTATTTATTAGGAATGGAGTAAGAACTTTGGATTAAATATCTCTGGGTTGTAAGAAAATTATGAAATAATTATGGATATGATCAGTGAAAATCTGCATCAGTCGCCTAATGAATGCAAACGTCATAAGCCTCACAAGCTGGATGCTCCTTCCTTTGTTCTTTGGAGCCCTTTCAGCATAACAGCTTGCGAGACCACCTGGCCACAAGGGAATAAATAGGAGAGAGATATAAATAACAGAACCGCAGCAACTTCAATGTGCTTCCCTGTTGTATATGTGGCTGTTCTTGACTCATATGCACTTGATATAGTAGCTGCATTTATAAATCAGGCTTGACAGCCTGTATATTATTTTTAACGAAACACTGAAATAGTCTGGGCGGCCAGAAGCCTTTAATGCAGAGACAAGAAATTTCCAATGGCCCTTGTCAGAGACTTTTTCTGCATCGATGATGGCACCTGGCTATATCTTCTTTTACTTGATAGCGCCAAATATGTGACTTGCCTTATATTGATACCACTTTGCTTTCTCTCAATAAGGCACACACCTGTTCTAAGGTGGAGAGTGTCCTTCGTGGTCTTTCAGCTCATTTTTGAATCATAGTTGATTAAGTAGATGAGTCCGTAAGTTGAGCAATAGGCATCTTCTTTCAGTTGTCATTTAATTCATCGGGTGTGTAGAATATTGGATGGAATGCCCTTTTCTCCTTTCTTCAGTATGAACTTCTGAGAGCATTATGATAAACTTGTTAACTGTCCAGGAAGTCTTGAGCTGATGAGTGGTGAAGAAATGTTCCAAAAGACACCTTCTAACTCAAGAGTGAGCAACTTGTGGTCCTCCAGATATTTCGTCCTCTGGCACCCCTCAACCTTCACCGCTGGCCCTGCTGCCCAGGACTTGTTTTATTTAAACTGGTTTTTGGTTGATTTGATCTGATTTAATGCTTTTATATTTGGTTATGGATTTTTCATATTAATTTAATTTTACTTAATTTGTTGGTGGTATTTACTGATGTGTGTGAGTATATTTTATTTGAGGTGTTCTACGATTATATTGCTTCATCTTTTATCTGATTAATACTTGTTTTATTGTAATTTATGTGTGGTTTTTATGCTCTAGTATTGGAAGCCACCCAGAAAATCTTTGGGTTATGGGGCAGCATAGAAATTGAGACAGACAGACAGACAGACAGACAGACAGACAGACAGACAGACAGATGCAAGTCATCATCCAAAACATCTGGAGGACAGCCCAACCCTGGCATAAATGAACAGTGAGAGTCTCTGTGACTGCCATGATTCATACACAGTGAAAACTCTCCAGATCTTGGCAAGCACCCAGAAGGGGTGGATGTCTGCCAGGGACTTCCTCCTGCAACTGACAGACTATGGAAAACCAGGGCTAGTGGCCAAAGTTGTTTCTATTACTTCTTTTCTATGTTTGCAGCTGTGCCCAGTAGCAGGCCCCTTCATGTTTCCATTACAAGTTCCTATTTTTAGGAGTTAATAACTGCACTATAATAATTTGCTTCAGGGTGAAGCTGGCACTCACAGCCCGAGTTGGGGAACACATTTATAAAACCAGAAGATTACCTTTTCCAGTATTCTCTTCTCTTCCCCTCCCCCAACCTTTCTTTCATGTAATGGAAGTCCGAAAAGCAAAATCTATTTTGAAAATCACATTTAGCTCACAACTTATCTGTAATGTGCTGTAATTCCAGCCATTACTATGGCTGTCAAATTGCCTGCTACTGGGCACTGCTACAAACCTAGAGGTTTTTTTCCAGGAATACCCCTTCTTTTTTTCTGACTTCCCAGCACTTGAGGGCCACACAAGCTGACAAGGCAGTGTTATGCGTGTTCCCTTTCAGCATCTGTCCCCTTGGCACCTTTTAAAAACTCTTTGTCATGGTGTGTCTTTCCTCTCCTGGCATCACCTCCAAATGGTCTTGGAGAACCTCAGCTTACCTCTCCCAGCCTTGCTGCACCTACACCCTGTGCAGAGAACAAGGCAAGCCAGTGGCCATCACAGCTGCTGCCGCCCTTCCCACCATGCATTTTCTCTAGAGAGCCATTTTCAGCCCCCTTGGATGAAGCACCACAGAGCGAGAGGAGTCTGGGGCATGAATAGGAATCCAAATCAGAGCTCAGCCTGAGCCTTCTCCCCACTCCACCTTTCCAAGGCCCAGGTGAAGTTCTGGGAAGAGGAGCAGCCAGTGCAGGTCCTCCTACCCAAACTGTTGTGCGCACTCACTTGGATGAGATTCCCTTGCTCTCACAAGAGATGGAGGCTCTGGTGGGAATTGGGGCTCAGACTCGGAGGAAGGGAGTGGATAGCTGACCCAGATGTGGCTCAGAGTTCTTGCTCTGATATTGGAATTGTTGAGACTAGTGAGGCCCTGGCTGCCCAGACCTTCTGAGTGAGCCATCGTGAGCCAGCGCTGGATCAAAGCACTTCAAACACCACCACTGAACCCCCTCCCACTCCTGACTGTGGGAAAGAAGCCGGCAGAGAACCAGCTGGGAAGGGGTTCTCCAGAGGAGAACCTGACACCCCTGGAGATGTGGATGTGAGGGCCAACGCACTCACCAGCTGGGCCAGTAAGAAACTCAATGGAAAGAGCATCAGAGTGCCCATTTTCATAGCGTGCCTCCTCCAGAGAACGGCCCCAAAGGGTCCATAAACAGAGCTTTGGGTGAAGCGGGTCAGAGTGAGAGGTCAACTTTCCACCTGGAGTGTGCATTTCAGAGCTTGAGAGTACTTTGTTGCTGTATGGAATAAAGACTCTTTTAAGAATTGCTGAAGTGCCTGTCTCATTTGGGAGGGGACGCCTAGCTCACAACACAAACTGCAAAGCAGGGGCTAGCCTTTGGAATCTGCGCTGCTATCGCATGATCTCAGAAATGGGGCACTAAAGATTCCCACAAGGCCAGAAAACCATGCCCTTGCAACTCAGAATGCCTATTTTGAGCACCACCAAGCTCTTCAAGCATAGAATGGAATTTTGCTACAGTTGCTGGAACTTTGTATTACTCAGTATATATATTCACATGTATTTATTTTTTTACCTAAATTTTTTATATGCCATCTCTGGAGTGCTTACAAAAAACCAAAAGCCAAAAAACAAAGCAACCATATACAACAAACAACACAACACACTGCAACCTTCACATTTGCAATTAGATTGTTGTTGCCAGTTCCATAAGGACAGCTGCATCCCTCCTTCTCCACTTTGTTAGATTTAACAACTTTGGGTAAAAGACAGCATAGAGCGAAGCATCATCATCATCTTGCATTTGTACACTTTTCTTCATCTTGCAAGGAATTCACGGCAGCTTGCAATATTGTCCTCCCCCACCTCAATCACCCTCTGACTAGGTTAGGCTGAGTGTCTGCGACTGGCCTTCATGTCTGAGGGAGGACTAGTTCCAACCTCCCGAGCCCCAGTCCAACATTCTAACCCCAAATCTCACCAGCTCCATTTATTTTACCTGTACTGAATTCAGCTGTACAAATAAGAATGAAAACTTCCAGTGAAAACTCCTAAGAAATCACTTAAAGGGGACGGGGGAGGGGGATAAGTAGAATCTTCTTTTTTCAACGGTGCCACACAGTTTGTTCTATGCAATATTTTTTTTTTCAAATGCAGTTACTGGGAATAAGACCCCAAGTTCCTTCAAAAGCAAAACTGTGACATCCTCTGCAAAGGAGGTGTATTGCAGAGAACTTTCTCCCATTGCCTGATCCACGAACAAAGATAAATGGAAGCACCAGGGAGTCCGGGGGGCAAAAAATATCTGGATCCTGTGGAGGTCAGTCTGCATGCCTGCTTTTCTGCAGGAAAGAAAATGATGTGAGTGTTTCGAGGGGCTTTATGAAGAGATCCAAAGATGAGCACAAAAAATGTGAGAATATTCATTTTCCCCTTCATCCAGTTCTGATTTGACTATGCTATTCATCTTCACACTTCCTTCTTAGTTTTTAAGATTACTCAAGCAGTTAACCATGAATGTTCTTCCATCTTTTGTTAAAGATTGATTGGGGAGGTGTGTGGAGGGGAGAAAGTTCTTTCCTTCAGGAAAAAGGTCCCCATTGAAAGCAATAGGCTCAAATTGTTCTACTCTTGATGCTTAAGAGGTTCAGATCAATGCACCAGAGGCTTTAAGTAACCACAAGTTCCATGAAAGCACTTCTGATTTCAAGGACTCAGATAACTAACTAAAATAACGAACAAGAGTCAGGCCTTTTTTTTCCTAGTGTAGAAATGGAAACTAAGTAAATTAATTCCACTTACCAGGCAAACCAAAGTCAAGGGAAAGACAGATGATGTTCATCAGGATCACAGGAGGAAAGGGCAAAGGCTTACCTTCCTAAGGTGCCAAGGACCATCAATCTCAGCTCGGATTCCCAGAGGCCCCTGTGCTGTTTAAGGCCTGAAAATGTTCCAAAAATCCATCAGAAAGTCTCATCTTTAGATGACACCAAGTTTTGCATTGCCCAGCAAGGTGATAAACAAGAAGTATGCTCCATTGTCCATAGGTTCATTAGTGTATGGGGAGGGTCACAGTAGTCAAACTGGACTCCATCGCGCTCACAGCGTTTTCCATCCAGATAGAATAGAGTTCCAATTGCCAGAGCTCGTGGGGCAGCAAATCAGATTAGAGGGCTTGTTGGCCTGCCAACGACTCTGCAAGCCATCATTCTACCTGGCTGAGTGGACAGAGGTGGCTCCTTGGGTTGCTCTGGTGGTGGTTTAGAGGGACTCAGACTCCTAGTCCAAAGGAGAACTACATTCTCGGAGATGGTTCAGGACTGCGTTGCTGCTAGGAAAATGCCAAGGTTCTTTCAATAGGGCACCATCCCGGTGCAGATGTGGAATTTCAATGGCATGACCATCCTCATAGCACCACCACCCAGAGGTAGATTTCCTGATAAGAACAGAACCACTGAACTGAGGTTCTCCAATCCATGCTTTAGACTATGGCACCAAAGTCCACTAAAAGGTACATCAGAACTGTACTCAGCCAGTCCTTCACCCAGCTCAGATGGTTCATCAGATGGATTCAGAGAATCAATCCATTCAAAAGTGACTGGAGGGAAGAACCCATGGCAAGCCCAAATCTCACCATAGGAATAGGAATAGCTAAAGAAACCCCTGTGTTGAAATCCCCTATATCTAAAGGAGATCCATTGATGATGTTTAGGATCATCAGTGGAGGCCCTCCTAGAGGTTCATCGCCCTAAGGGGGAGGTGGCAAGGAGGAAGGCCCTTTCCATGGCAACACCCCAATTGTAGACACCCCAATAATGCTCTGCCATTATTGCAGATTCATCAGGCACCTACTCAAACTTGTGGAGTTTTGGGCACCTGATGAAAACCTTCCTTTTCAGACATACCTGTGGCAGTACCTAAACCATCTATATTGACAGCACTGATTTTAATTTATTAATCTCATTAATATACATTTTGTCTGATTGCATATATCATGTTTCATCTTGTTTATTTATTTTAATATTTCAACTGTGCTATTTTATTTAATGTTATTATTGACAATTTTATTGCGACGGCTGCCTAGAGAGCACCACGCTAATAGGTAGCTTTGATACAAATTTAATAAATAATAAACACTAATATTAGCTCATCGTCTCCCTGCCCCAGTGGATCTGGGCATGTGAAGTGTTCATGAGAGCAATCAAGACACGACGGCCTTAGGTTCAGGTGGCTCAATGCCGGTGGACTTCACACAGGCATCTCTTCTGCTTATCGTTTTCTGAAGCAGTTGTACAATGAACCGGCAGACTGCTTATCAGAGTTCGGGGTTATTCCCACTGGAGAGCAATGTCAGCTGGCCAAGTGTGAGGAGGAGGCAGAAAATAGCAGCTGTCACTCACAGGAGCTCCAGTGACGAATTTTCATGGACAGAAATAACAAATGACATTATCATTGGATTACGCTCTTGCGGCTGCGTGGCTTGCCTTTGACACCAGTCTGCGGCAGATAATCACAAACCGCTTAAGCAATGAAAAGTTTAGGCTGGTTTTACCAGGCCATTTTTAACACCGTCTGTTATTTAGAGCAACTTGGTAGGTGGGAGGGTTGCGCTTTCATGGCTAAGGGGGCAGGTGCACAAATACGGGCGAATTTGCATATTTGCATTTCATGTGAAAATACCCTGATTCCCTAAGCACGCGTGGTTTTCATGCACCTGGTTGCCAAGAGATGCTGGAAGATGCAAACAATTGGTGCTTGTCCAATCAGTGTATAAACGTGTCAATAAATATATCCTTTAAGTATGGCCTACATATATTTCCTGGGACATGTTGACATTGACCACCTACCAATCAGCAGTATACCCTGCAATCAATCAATCAATAAAATCCCAAGTCCTGAGCAAAGCACATTCTCCGGCATTCAGTGGTGATTATTTATATTGGTGTGACGAAATGCACACCTTCCTCTCTAAGTCACCCAGTTTTTGCAAACTCCCCATGCCTTCCCATAAGTGCACATTAACTCTAGTGTAAGTGTAGTCAGCATACTTCCACCCCAACATTTTAATCACACACCTTTTCTTCAAAATCTAACAAATGAAAAGGCTTGAATGCAGTTCCATCCAGATCAGGGGATCCTAGATCTGTGACTACAATGGACATTTCCACGAGACATTGGAGGCCTCCATGGATTGGCTGGTATTTATTTATTTTTACATTTGTATGGCCCCCACTAATGCAATAGGATTCACTAGGCAGATTACTATACATTTGTCTCTTATCCTTGCCCTAAACACATCAAATTGAAAATTCCTCTTTCTTAAAAGCAGAGTGAAAAGGCAAATACTTGTTCTACTCATTTCCTTGCATAGAAAATGAAATGCTTTCAAATACCAGCTGACATTCAGATTCAATTAAACTCCCACAAAGTAGAGGTATGGGCAAACCAACAAACTCACCACTTACTTTATAACAATGATTTACCTGGTGAATAAAGGGAACTATAGATGTGGTCAGTAAGCTCATCTACCAATTGCCTGCAACAGATTCGTTTGTTTGATGTTGGGCTTCGGCAGAGGTGGCCAGTGGTGGTCCATGCTGTTGCTAGCCACCTTGAAAAGATCACTTCTTTTTCCTCAAGGCTCAAGATTATTAGACTAATAGCCTTTTCTCAAGATCATTTTTTTTTCTCAATGCACAGTCCATGGAGTTCAGCACACATGCTATAGAAACATAGAAACAGAGTAAGTCACAAGGGCTCTCCAGGGCCATCTAGTCTGACCTCCAGCACCAGCCAGCTCCGCTCATGACATACCCACCATGTGCATGTCCAGCCTAATAGAATAGGGGGGTGCTTTCCAATCTTTCCCTTGTGAATCTTTCAGGCCATCACACTTTGGCTATAAATTTCACAGATATTCAATTTGAGCAGTTTCTCTTCTCATTCACAGCACTGACAAGCTATTTTCCACCAGGCCGGGCCTCTGTTCATCAGTTCCCCATTTGCGGCCCAGCCATGGTTAGCTATTGTGCTCTGCACGTTGCTGGTATTCTTTCTTTTCCCTTTTTCCTCCCTTTGCACAAAGCTGACAACAGTTTTGCAAACCTGACACTCATCCAAGGCTCGTTCACAAGGCTAATATGTTATTTTTGCTCTGGGATTGGAAATCTGTAAATATTCACAGCACACCAAAGATATTACCATTTACTATTTTGAAAGCTGAGGATGTTGGGTCCCCTAAGCATGCAAAGCTTCCCCCTTCTCAGTCCTCGTGATTCTGGGAAAAGCTTGATGTCCAACTATTTTTCTCACAAATTCACTGTAACAGTTGCCACATCCAGTTATTTCTAAACCAGAAACATGTCCTGCAGTGACTCCAGTAGGACTGAATCCCCAAATCTTTCATTTTCAGTCCTCGGTCTCTGCGGGACCACCACAGCCCTCACCCCGTCTGCTCTTGGACCCAGTGCATCCGGCCACAGGCTCTGGGAATTGGAGCAGCGCCCGAACTTCAGTCAGCCTCAGCTGCCCTAATGCATGTCTGCTTCTCCCCTCTGACCTCAGCAGCCTTAAACTTCATAGCAGGCCTTTTGACTCATTCCATTAGCAGACTAATTGGAAGTGCAGCATGAGGGTCCAACTCCCATCAATCAATCAATCAATCAATCAATCTATCATCTATTTATTATATTTATATCCCACCTTTTCTTCCCCTTTCAAGGAACTCAAGGAGGCTTACATAAATCTCTCCCTCCTCTCCAGCTGATCCTCACAACAACCCTGTGAGGACTGGGCTACCTAGAGGAAGACAGGCCTAGCCTGCCCCACATTCTTGTTGTTGTGTGTGGAATCCAAAACGGTCTTTTTATTTCTGTTGCCGGGCTTTTCTCTGCAGAGACCACTGTAAGCGGCAAATCCTGACAAGAGGGAGAGGAGCCATATTAAGAGGAATGTCAGCGTTCAAGTATGGGTTCCTCAGACTCTGCCCACTGCTGTTGTACCTCTCAGTGATGAGGCGGGGAGGAAGGAATCACGAGAATTTTCTCTCAGCAATTTAAAATAACATTTTATGGGGGTTCCTCTTTAGTACCTGAGCAAGCATGTAGCCTAAAAGCACAGGTTCGAGTAGTCTGGAATGCATTGTCACCGTTTCCTAGCCAGCGTCCAAGGTACAGACCGCAGTTCATCAGGAAGGGTCTAATGCGTTATGCAGCCCTTCACTGGTCCCAGGCATGAAAGTCGCAACTGGGAAATGGGGGTCAGTTTTAAGTAGGCACAGTACAGGAATCTGTCCTGAAAGCAAGCAAGAGGTTGCCTTCTGTAACATTTACATTATATATACATAATTAGACATTATGAGAGCCAGTGTGGCGTAGTGGTTCAGAGCGTGGGACTGGGACTCAGACGATCTGGGTTCGAGTCCCCGCTCAGCCATGGAGCCCACTGGGTGACTTTGGGCCAGTCACAGGCTCTCAGCCCAGCCTTCCTCACAGGGTGGTTGTTGTGGGGATAAGATGGAGGAGGAGAATGATGTAAGCTGCCTTGAGCCCTTTGTAGGAAAAAGGCAGGATATAAATCAAATAAATAAATAAAAATAAATAAATGTGCATACGTAAAATAGCAAACGCCAATAAGTGCTTTTAAAACTTTGATCTTGAGTCCTGGATCGTTTCGGTACCTAGCAGTGCCTCTGCATCTTAGGCTAGCCATGTGTTCTTTTTTACAGAGGACAATCCTCTGCCTGAAGATCAATCATAGGACTGCTCTGTTTTGCAGGTCTGTCCAGTGCAAGACCAGTATGAAGATTTAAACAAGTAAAACATCAGAAGGTACTCATTAACAGCACCTGGGCAGCAGAATGAGCAAGACACACCATCCTACAAAATCTCCATCAAAATCATAATAGTTACTTCTCAGTGTGCATGTATTCACATTTGTACGCACATTTCTGCAAAATGCGTCCGGAGAGGGAGGCCAGCTGTCACGCATGACAACCTGCTCAGGAGCATTTGCCAGAGCCCAAGGATGGGGCTGAGGGGCAGAGATGAGGATCTGCTGTGGCAGTTCCAAGGTGACCTGGAGAGAGCAAGAGCCAGCCCACCTTGGAAAGAGATGAAGACTAGAGGGTTGCTTCTTCTCATGCTTCTTTGACTCTGCCTAGCCCCAGATAGTGCTAATGCTTTCTGAAGGCAAAGGAGTACATGGCATTAATTGAAATGCGACTTCCAAAGCAAAAAGCATTTGGAGGCTGTAGACAAGGGTGTTCCTTGACCCAGTGAGACTACAGGTGAATTGGGGCCAATTATGAAGTGTCCAGCAACCAGCAGGATCTCTCCTGAAGCCATTTTGGAAGGGGAGGGAAGATGGGGAAGTTTCAGTTTAAAGCCAACTCTTTACATAGACAGATGCTTCTCCTACATTTCAAAAAGAGCACTATTTTTATACTGTTCTTTAACCTGTTACATTTTGTTAAAAGAACTGTGCTTCTAAAGTTTTCCAGAGAAGAAAAGAGTGAAGGAGAGACCTTCCCACAACAGCGGTGGCCTCTTTGTTCTCTTGTTTGTCAGCGCATCTCCTCTTTTTAGCAATTCATTAGTGGCTGTTAGTGCCTCAACAGCTAAAGTGCCATTCGAAAATTGAGTATCTATGAAAACACTCCGCACTTCTAGCAACAGCGCTTTGCACGCTCCAAGTGAGAAGTGTTGCTAATGTACAGAGAAGCCAGTTGATAGCGATCATCTGTGCCAGCCAAGGTGATAGATGGGAATATTTTATTAGAAAGCTCCTATCAGGTGTTCTCTGCACACAGAAAGCTGACTTGTGAAGGAAAAGACTAGAAGGAAAGCCATCTCCACCACAGACCAAAGAACAAAAAAACCCACAAAGACCTTCTGACAAATAGGGGCTTTCAAACAGACCCTCTCATCTTGCAATCAGAAATGACTTAATTCTGGAGGGTCTTTACTCAACATGCCACTTCTGAATGCTTGCCACATTTCAGTGAGGGGCAGTTGTCAAACATGAGTTACCTATGAGCATTCAGAGGACCAAACTACTTGTCAATCACACTTTTGTGGCATTTGGCGGGTGGGGAAGAGAATGGAAGAAGCCTGCTTAATGTGGCCATTTTTATTTTGAAGGAAGAATACAGATTGGAGGTCTGCAACAGTTCCCACCAAAAACCACCATCTGGGTGTTGCTTGTCTGCAACTTCAAAATGCTCTTTGCTACTGAAGTTGCATTTCAATTAATGCCATGTGCTCTCTTGCCTTCAGAAAGCTAACAGAGCAACATCAATACTCTCTGGGGTTAGACTGGGTCAACAAGAGGAAGACACATCCCATAAGTCCCAGGACAGGAGGCTTTACTCTGAATCCCATGGGCAGGGAGCTGGTGCTAACACTCTTATTCAAAAACACAGCATTTTGAGCAAAAGTCACTTGCTAACCATGTTTAAGAAGTGCATGGTTCTTGCATCTTTCAGAAGAATATATATAATTTCAATCATACTTTTCAAATCTGCAATATGTCTGCTTGTTCCAAACTCCCCTAAGTCTATTCCTAGCAAACAGCTGAAACAGAAGACACTAAGAATTACAGCGTAGTCATTGGTTACCCTTTCCTAGCACAAATTAATGTGCAGTAGGTGTAGCTGTGGTTACCTTGCTCAGCAAATACCCTCTTTTACTGCACCATGATCTCATCTGCAGGATCCCAATGAACTAGGCTAGCAAATTCTCCCCCATCAACTCTAAATTAGAGGGATTAATAAGTTGAATTAGATTTTAGGGACTATATATGGGATAAATAAAGCAAAATAACTTTTCCTGCACTGTGGTTTTCTTTTGGGTAAGACTCTTTAATAAAGGTGTAAGAGGATTTTCTGCTAAGCCTGGCAGAGAAGGAAAAGAAACCCTACACGCACACTCACATACCTGTCAGTGTGTTTTTCTCAGCATTATCTTTGAAAGAAAGACACGTGCCAGTGTGCTGAGAAGTTTCATGCATTAATACAGAGGTTGCCCAGACATGTTCGCTCACTCACTCCGCATACTGCCCCTGGCACTTCAGTCCCAGTTTAAGAATACTACTAGTCTGTGTTCATGAAGAGAGATTCAGCTCTCATGGTTACTGGTCCCCTATGTGAGACTTGCAGCTTGATTTTCATAGATGCTGGCACTTTGTCTCATTATCCTTCCATCACTTTGAGGGTTACTCCAGTTGACAAACGAGTTGTCTGATACACTGAGAGCTGTCCACGCACACAGCTCTTTCCTCTCCCTCCGCATTCAAATTGCCATAATAAACTAATAGTCAATAGTTCTTTGTACAAAGCTACAACATCTGCGACTAGAGCAATTGCTTTGTACCAGCCTTATAATTGCACAGAGAAGGCGCATTAAATAGAGCAGGGCCATAAAGAATAGCAAAGATAATAGGGGAAGAGATGGACAAATGAGCTGAGCAATGTCCCCATATTTTGTTGCAAAAGCATTTTGTTTCTGGGTATGACTAGAACGGTGCCAAATATTCTCCAGTTTCAATTTTCAGGTAATAACTAGTAATTTCAGAGGGATAATTAAATGTTTTTTTAAGTATATGTAGGTGAATACTGGCACAATCTTTTTTAAAAACTCTGTTGACCCTCATTGTTCTTCCCCGTGACTGCAACTTCCTCCTCCTTGTATTCGTCACCTTGCTGAGCCATTCCATCACAGCTGGCTTGTAGCCAGCCTAAAAGTTCAGGGGGACACCAAAGTAGGGGGGCAGTTCATCTGGCATGTAGGTCTTTTAAAGACACAATTGTAGACTAGTTTTTGATCATTTGTTTTCAAAAAAGCAGGGTCAGAGGCGATTTAGAGGGGGTCGGATTCCCACCAGCTCTCCCTTCACCACAGGCCTGGATGATATAATTCCCATTGGTGCATTCTATTCACTCCATGTGATTAGCATCCTCGGGGGTCCCATCACCCCCAGGAAATTAGGAATGAACAACCACAGCATGGAGCAAGGACAGTGGAAGAGAGGAGGCAGAGCTTGTATCTCACACCTGTGATTCTTAACACTTCAGGTGGGGTGTTGAAACTAGGGACCAATTCCATTCCAAGCAGCTCTCAGCAGTCACATTCCACTGGTGGTGGAACTGAAGACAAATTGGTGAGGCCGAAAGCACCTCCCCTCAGCAACATATTTTAACTTGCAACCATAAAAGCATAGGGGGGAAATCAGAAAGATCAGGAAGCACCAAACAATTGGTGATTGTAGGAAAGGGAGTAAAGCTTTCTGAGGAAAACTGAAGGGGCCCCATGTTGGCTGGATTTCATCAGTCTGGGCTTTTGCCCCCCAATGTGGGGGACCAGAACACCCAAACTGCTGTGATGGAGATAATACAACAATGATACGCATCCAACCAACTATGACAAAGGTAATATCAAAGATAAGCACATGTTTCTTGAGGATGGGATTCATTTTTCAATGCTAATCAAAGTTTCCATGAACATCTGAGTTGTTCTGACACAGTCCAAAGTTATAGCAACAAGTATTTGTGTGTGCATTCCTTTTGTGTGCTGGTAGTCCTAATATTAGATGTCCAATCATGTTATGCAGAAGTTGAGTTTCTCTGCCAGCAATGTCATTTCGTGCACTTGGGTGTTGACGTGTCACTTCATGTAGATAAGTTCTTATTTGTAAAGGCCACAGGGCAAGAGTGAAAGCAGCTTCTTAAAGTTACTTTTGAATCACAGCATCTCCCATTTATCTATGCATCCCCAGCTGTTACATTCACCTTGGATCCCCAGTGCAACAATGCACACTCTTCACAGTTGACATACAAATAGCTTTCATTTGTTTCAATTAAATCTGCAGATATAGCTCCCCGAGCAATGACTCATACGAAATATGTTCACTGACTTTTCTTTGCTGTGTCACTGAGTACAGATCCCAAGCGATGCATCTTAAGAACTGGTTGTCCCACACACCAGGAGTGGGCAGGCCTTTGGCTCCAGCCTCCACTGTTGACACTTCCCACATGCAGCAAGACGAAGGTCCCAATCATGCTGATTGGACCCCTTCTTCCTCAGGCTCCACATGGCAGGAGGGCAGGGACTTTAAGACCCATAGTGGATCGATCCTTTGTTTTCCCCAGCATAAGCAAATGACTGGAATTTACTCATTTCAGGGCTCATCGGTAGATTACATGACAGTGGGAAGAACACCTTCTCATGTTCCCAAGAGCCAGGCATTCTAGCTTTTCCTTCCAGAAACTGTACAGAAAGGAGGGCTACAATGGAATGCAATGAGATATATCACCCTCCCCACAAACATCCTACAACAGTTATCACCCCCCCAACAACATATAACACCCTCCCCTCCACACAAACATCCAGATGGTGAGGATTTGGTTAGTTCATCTTAAATCCGGAACCATTAAAGATTAACGTATGGACTAGGGCAGGCTTCCTCAACCTGGCGACCTCCAGGTGCTGCTACTACAATTCTGGGGGCTACTGCCCATTGGCCATAATAGGGGAAGCTGATGGGTGCCCCAAGACCTAGAGGGAATCAGGCTAGGAAAGGTGGTAGCCAGGGGGCTTATACACAGGGAATTTCTTACTTCCTTTGTTCACTCAGTTGTTTATACAAATTCCAGACCATGCCATTGCTTGCCCACTACACCCCACTGTTTACCGTATTATCATTCCATTTGTTTCCAGACCTGGTTGGTTTTGCCTTATCACACAACTGAAGTATCAGGCTATACAGTGAGGAATGCCAAAGTCAAACCTGAACTCGTAAGGACTACTGTCTTTTAATTAACAGCTTCCCCTTCGTAACCCTTTAAAACAACAGGAAGAAATGCTGTTCAGTTGCTTCCTGTTTATTTGCAGTGGCTGCAACATTGCTAAGTTTCAGTCCCTAATATGTGCGAGGGATTCCCTGCAAGTGTTTGGTTAAATACCAGATTCCTCCTTAAAACCAGACCAACTGCTGGATAGTTCTTTTCAATTTTTAAAATAGCAGGTGCAAACTACACTAATAGAAAGAAACAAGAATTCATTTGTTCTTACTGCAAAGTGGAAAACAGTAATTAAAAGTCCCAGTCACAAAGAACAGGAACTAATTAATTAAGGGAACTTCAGGAATTTTGTGGCTTCAGTAATTCGAAGGAAAAGAATTAATTTGCCATTTTAAAGGAAAGGGCAGGAAGGAAGCTGCTTATTAGGAGACAACTGTGAAGAGATCACGGATCTTTACTGAATGAGACTTCTTCTGAAGAAACCTACACCTGCAACTTGCTTGTGAGAATGAACATAACCAGAACGTCACTGGTGGTATGGATAGTGCTGTGTGGAAGCACTATTTCAATTTTGCTTCGGCTTTCTGAAGAAAACCATCATTTCAGCAGTGCTAAAGGGCTCTAGCGTGGAAGCCAAATAGTTAATAGGAGTTCACATTAAATGAATGGACTGCAGGGATGAGAAATGCAACTTGGATAGGTGGCCAAATGACCACCAAGCCTTCTTTAGGCCATACAATGTCAAGGAATGGGGCCACAAGCCCCAGTGTCCTTTGGCCAGGAATCTGTTTTCACCTGCTCTGCACCTTCTCCTACTGGACAGGACAGCTCTGCCTGCCCAACTAGGATGGGCGTGTCCTACAGGGGAATCCTTGTTCTCTCCAATTGCTGATGGGCGATAACAGGGATTCTTATCACTAGTCCTGGAGGAGGAGAAGGAATCCACTGGAAAGGTTCCATAGATCAAATTTGCACCCCTGGTACATTGAATAAGGGGGATTACTAGCAGAGTTTTGGAAAGGAAATAGTTTTCAAATAACTGCAAATAGCTGAACAGTAACATTTTTGTTGCATTTATGTGCAAGAATTTTTGTTGAGCATAAAAAACACTTTTGTTGCATTTATACTCATGACATTTCTTTAAAAGGAGCATATGGGAGACTTTTGTATTTGTTTTCCATACTTCTGATGATTTTCAGAGAAATGTTCAGCAGAACTTAGATAGGAAACATGAACGAGAAACTGCAGAAATTAATGGAAACATTTAAATGCCATTCATACTAATTAACAAAATAAAAATAAATAAGCAATGCAGAAGGAGTTGTAAAAGTTTCTGATAAATATTTTAAGCTGCATTTCTCTCACCACAGCAGCAATTTGGGCTCAGCCATAATGCAGTCCCAATTTTGAGTTTATATTTCATATGAGAACTGCCGCCTTCCAGAAAATTAAGGGGAAGAGAAATCACTTCAGCTGAAAAGATTGCTAAGTACTATTTGAGTGTCAAGTTCAGAATGAAAAGGGACAGAAGAACTGTAGCAGTGCTTTTGAAAGTTACAAGAGTAACTGGATTTTGCATAATAAAAGCTTTTAGCTAAGCTAATTGCACGCTCCCTCCTCAATTGCAGTTACAGTTTTCCCTCCTCTTGTCTTCCCAAATGTTATTAAGCCAACAATTAAGTAATTTCTCCAGCTGAGCTAAGTGATTGCAAAGACACATCGACTTGCTGGCTTTCTGCAATGGTCACACTTGAAATGTTCCTCCACATCTAAAATCTACCACAAAAGAATTCCCTTTGTTTGAATAAAAGGGTTTTCCATCCACCCCTAGTTGCCCTCTAGCTGAACTGCCAGAAGCAGAAAAAACTTTCCCTGGCTATATCCTGGAGGTTGGGAGACCCACCTGATGTCCACACTCAAGGCACTTGGACATCAACTCTGGGCTGACCTGGAAACTCTGGGAAAAGGGGGAACCTGTACCTTTAGGAGCCGTGTAGAAGAGAATCTTTCAGTAAGGGACTGATATCTAAGCCAGGTGAGACGGCCACTTCTGAACTGCCAAAAAGGCAGACACCAATTGAATAAATTGCCCTGTGCCAATGCACAGGTATAGATGCAAATTTAGAAACAATTGTTACACTAGAAATAGAAATTATTATTAGAAATACGGAACTTCTGACCAGAATGTGCAAGACTGCAACCAAGTGGCCAGAATGTCTTTCCTAATCTACTTCTGATGGACAAATTCAAGGCTCAGTTCTTCCTTCTTCATGTTTAAAAGAGGGGAGCTGTTCACTTCCATGCCAGTGGGGCTCCTTACGCACTGCAGCCTTTATCTTGTGCTGTAGAGGAGCTCCCCATGATGCTGAATCTGGTTGAACTAAAGTTCAGAACCATGGATAGAATGTCCTGATGATATTATCATATTAGAATGTTCAGGATAATATTATGGAGGACCTGCTTCATAACAGTACCCCAACTATGGAACTCAGTTCCATCCGACTGGCACCACCTCTTTTCTCCTTTAGATGCCAACTTAAAACACCTTTTCTGTAACCATTTTGGTGGGTGAGCTCCTCGGTGTAATGGTTTTATGGAACGTATATGGTATTTTACTGCTGCCATGCTATGCTTTTTGTGCTAGATATTTTTCTTATTTAATTATGTATGACCTTTATCTATCTTTACTAAGGTCTTTTTAAATAGTTCATATTAACTGTTCAATTTCATGTCTCTTTTATCTTATTTTTCTGGATTTATTTATCCATGTTAACTGTTTTTATTTTGGTTGTAAATTTTATATCGTGGTTGTTAATGCATTATGAATTTGAATTGAATTGAATTAAATTGTTTTAGCTCTTGTTAATGTTGTTACATGTTTTGATCCGCCCAGAGAGACTACGGCTGATAGGACGAAATACATGTCAAAGGAAGGAAGGAAGGAAGGAAGCTTGCTGTGAATGAGGAACACCTCTGGCATGTGAATCACCAGCCTTCCCTGCCTTGAAAGCAGACTTTAAACCACACCATCAAACCGAGGATGTTTTCAAAACAACGGAGAGCCTCTGGCAGCCCTTCTAATGAAGAACTGCGATCAATAAAAGAGGGCACAGGGCCACCCTAAGCCAGAGAGGGAGAGATTGTCCAGTGAAGCTGGCTGGCAAGGACAATCCAAAGAATGATGGTTCTACTTTGTTTTGCTGCCGAGCAGACTGACACTGCATGCATGTGCAAACGGGCAGGTAACACACTGGTGGAATGACTCTCCAGTCTGGTACAAGGGACCAGAGCCTATCCCAGAAATGCCCTTTCTTGTGGGGTCAATTCAGTTGTCCCATTTCCCAGGAAAGTCTCTGAATGCTTCCCTGGTGTAGCTGAACCATCAGGAAAGGGGAGCTTACCAAAACATAGAAGTCTTCAGTTATCTTTAGAGAGGTAAACCTTACATGGGGTCTCAGAGCAGCCCAGTGTGGACCTTGTATGTTTGGTGGTCAGGGAGGGATCGCTGTTAGAGGAAATCCAGGGAGAACAGAGAGTGGGATGGGGTATCTTGGGACAGGGTATGCCAGAACAGCTGCTATGTTCAACAACCATTGAACACTCTCTGATATTCTCTTGCCAGCTCCACTTAGCCATGCAATGAGAAGCTGCCAACATACTTTGGAACCCCATTGGTAGCTTTGATGTGTATCAGGAACCTGGCATAACAGAGGAGTATTTTTTAATCCTTTCCTTTGCCACAGGCCTGATCCAGATCAGAAACCATAGAGCTGCTGCTTGTACTTGAGGAAACCCACTGGAATAATGGGGCTACTCTTTCCAATGAAAAGACTATCCATGGGCTGGAAGAACTGATCTGGATCATGACCACAAAAAGACCAAAGGATAAAACATTCATGGCATGGACTGGTGACCTCCCAAGTAATAACTGCAATTAATACTTGCATGAGTAATGTCACTTCTCTTGCTGCTCTCTGATGCATCAAGATCCATGTGTTAAAGGGGTGGGGAGAAGCAAACAGAAAGAACACATATAATTTCCTTGAGAAAGAACTAGCACATGGCCTTCCCTCCCCTTCCTTTCCTCCCCTTCCCCTTCCCCTCTGCATACTGCCACTTTGCCCTTAGCCTGGCAAAATTCCTGTATTCTTCTATAGTTGATTATTTGTTATATTTATATATCACCCTTTTTGTCTTCCTTTCAATGAACTCAAAACAGTGTACACAATTGTTCTTCTCTTCTCAATCTTACAACAACCCTGCAATATAGGGCCAATATATATAGCCTGGCGCTGTCATTATATGCTTTTCGGCACCAGGTTAGGACCTTTTTATTTAATCAATATTTTAATATGTTTTAATATTGAATGTTATTATTGTATTTTATTAACTTGCAGCCAGAGTGGGTTGTCAATCTATTTATGCTGTTAGCCGTCCAGAGATGTTAGTAATTGGACGGGATACAAATTTAACAAACAAATAAATAAAAGTTGGGCTGTGACTGACCAAAAGCCACCCAGCTGGCTCCATGGCTGAGCGGGGACTAGAACCCAGATGGCCCAAGTCCCAGTCCCGCGCTCTTCACCGCCGCACCACCCTGGCTCTCCGTGGCCATGCATCTCTCCTGAGGTCCACAATCCAACAGGGAGGTCTGCGCTTGGCACCACCTGCAAAGAGTCTGTTCCTATGGTGCAGCTCTCTTGGCTGCAGCCTATAAAATCCTATTTGATACTTTTAAAAAATGAAGCCTCCATAACGATGAGATAAAACAGGAATTTCCTATTTCTGTCTCATCAACATTATCGTAGAAATGGGAAGGGGGATTTAAAAAGAAGGCTACAGTGTCTACTCTGCTTGGTGATGGCTTACGAGTTTATATTATGACTTATAACAAGATGTAAATTCAATTTACCAAAGCCAAGATTATATATAATGATTTACTTGATGTTACTCACTATATATATATATATATATATATATATATATATATCCTGTGTGTGTGTGTGTGTGTGTGTGTGTGTGTGTGTGTAGAGAGAGGGAGGGAGGGAGAGCAAGCAGGAGGGAGTTGGTTTCTTTAAATCACTCTAGCTCCCCGATGCACATATAATTCTGTTGCTGAGAACATTTCAGTGTGAATCACCCTTTACAGAATAGTAACCTTGTAGGCTGAAAACGTCCATATGAAGCACAATTCTGAGTAATCCCTGTCAGCAAACATCTGGGGGAGTTAAAGGAGCTAAAGGGGAGACAGGGACAAGCAAAGCAGAAATTATAGAGCTAAAGAATTCTTATTTGTCAAACAACCAAAGAATCTGAATGATTGTATGGTGAGGAAAGGAGCCACGATCACTGCTGAACTCCAGAGCCCACAAACATTACTAATGAGCAAGCTTACCTAGACCAATCCATTACTCAGGAAGTAATGAAGCTGTCCACTGGGACTCAGATGAGATACCTACTTGATGCCAACTGTTACTTCATATATTACATTTTGCCACCAACCTCAGCTCCCAGGTGCATTGTGGGAGCTGCAATTTGGTGGCACTGTGTAATTTCTCACCTCTGTCCAACTGGTTGTTTTGACATGGACTAACATCACATGATGGCATGCCATGTTCGCTTGTTGTTACCGCTGAAGATGGAGGTGCACATGTAGGGCACTCCTCTCCCTCCTTGTGGAGCCAGAGCTGTGGCAGCGGTGACAAGAGGAGCAGGCAGAGGCTGAGCATAAGAACGTAAGAGAAGCCCTGCTGGATCAGACCCAAGCTCCACCTAGTCCAGTGCTCCGTACACACAGTGCAAGCCAGCTGCCCACAGGATCCTTCCAGCAGGAGGGGTATGGGACCTCCTCCTTCCCAAGCTCCTCAGCAGCTGCTCTATGCAGGCAGAGAGCTCTAGTGGTGGCCCATAGGACCCCTGGAAAGCCTCCTCCTCCCGCTTCAAATTAGGCTGGCATGAGGGTATTGCCTAGTGGCAGGATGGCTGCATGTCTACAGTAGGGGTGCCCAACCCACAGGCCATGGGCCGCATATGGTGAGCACCCAGAGGAGGGCCTTCTCTGCAGTGGCGCCCCGCCTATGGAATGCGCTCCCCAGAGAGGTCCACCTGGCTCCGTCGTTATTTGCTTTTCGGCGCCAGGCCAAGACTTTTTTATTTAAAACTTATTTTAACTGATAAGTTATTATTATTGTATTTATAGATTTTAATATATATAGCTGAGATGGTACCAGTTTTTAAATTATTGATTGTATTTTTATGTTTATTTTATGGATGTTGTGAGCCACCCTGAGGCTTTGTTGCAATGGGGCGTCATAGAAATGTTTTAAATAAATAAATAAATAAAATAATAAACTTAATTAAAACATTGAGGGGTTTTTTTGCAATTTTTTAAACTCATTTGTGCAGTTCTCAAGGACGGACTTCATGGACGACAACGTTGTATTGCAATATCACATACAATAAATGTACATGCTCTCGCTATTTGTACACGTGTTTTTAGCAGATATCACAAAAATTATGCACAGACCTTTTGGTTTTTTGCTCTTCAGCTTTTGTTGGTGTTTGTGTATTTATTGTGTAGCCCAAGACAATTTTTCTTCTCCCAATGTGGCCCAGAGAAGCCAAACGGTTGGACAGCCCCGATCTAAAGACAGAGGGACAATCTATGTGTTGTTTTACTGCACATTCCCCAAAGAGGAATTTCTGCATTTAAATTCTGAACTTAACAAGGAGGGTATGATACATCAGTCCAGGTGTGCCACAAAGATGGACATTACAATCACATACGTTTTGACCAGCAAACAGACTAGTCTTAAAATTCAGCACCACCACTAAATAAAAATCGAAACAAACCTGATTGCTCCAATTGACAAAATTTGAAAATGGGATGCATACAATGCGGGAGTAAATTACAGACCCTTGGAAAACTCTTTGTCCTCAGTGTTCCCCCTGGTCTGCCTTCTACCTGCAGCCTATCATTTGCCAGCCATGCAATGGAAGACTTTGCAAAATGAAGGCTCTGTTGCCCACCTAGAACCATGCAGACTGCTGAGCTTGTGCCAAACAGGCCTCAAAAAGCACCAAAGATATACAGCTCACAGCATTAGAACCAGTCACGACGACTCTGCAGCAGTCTGAGGGTTTGGTAGCAAGGTCCTTGTCCCTTCTCAGAAGTGCTATTATTCACAGTGAGGTCTAATGGATGCTTAATCAGAAATGCAGGCCCATATGTTCAGTGGAGTCTGTTCCCAAAAGGGTGTTTAGGATTGCAACTTCACAGAGGACACAGAATTAAGTTTCTTTCAAGCAGAGGTGCTGAGGGGAAAATCAAGAGCTCTTTACCTGTGAAGCCAGGTCTTAAATTTTCCTTGCAACTGGGAGAGAGAGAGAGATTTTCATGGGAAGCTGCCAAACACCACGTCATGATTCTCACTGATGGGAAGTGGGTATCGGGGATTTGGATAGGGATCTTTCGCCAGCCCCACCTGGCAATGTCTGGGTCTGAGCCAGGAAGTGGATTTAATGTGCTATGCCCCTGACCCACTGCCTTTCCCCAGCTACTTGGTCTGTTCTAATAAGCTGGCAAGGTCTCCATCATTACATACCGGATGCTGAATCTAGTCAAAGCACTCTGGATATGTGGTTCCAGAACTGGTGAACAAGCAGTTCTAGATCAGGCTGCTCTCTGTCTGCATGAGCAGTGTTCCAGTCCTGTGCCCAAGCATAGGACACACGCTGCAAGAATCGTAACAGGTCAGTGCTGAGACAAATGGCAGGCTTTTCTTCCTTTTCTGCTTGGCAAAGAGTAGCAACCCTTCGTTCAATGCCAAAGAGAAAGGAAGGCGCAACTGTTAATGTTCCAGACTCGCTAGAATATCAAGGGAATGGGCAGACAGAGCCAGGTGTATCTGCATATGGACACCTTGTTTCATGGTACTGATGGTGGCCCTCATAGAGTGACCAAGATGCTTATACTCAAGGGTCATCTCATGTTGATGTTAAAGGCACCAAAGACAAGAGGGACCCTTGTAGTGGCACTGGAAGCAACTGGACTTGGGATAGAAATACCAAAGCCAAGGACAAGGTGATAGCAGAAGCAAAGCAGGTATGCAGGTGGATGAGGAGAATGACCTGGGTGGAAATAAAGCAGCAAGGAGCCATCAAGGAAAGATGGTGGCCAAGCATAACCAGGGGCTGAGCAAAGTACATGGAACTTTAGCAGTGGATGAAGGTGTCATATGACGAGTCAAACCACCAGTCCACCCAGCCCAGGCTGATGCCTTCCAGAGAAGCCGGACTGCAACAACCTGCCTGCCTGGCCAACATTTGGACATCAAGGTGGGGAAGGCTGCCCTACCTGAGTGATGGATGGATTCATCATGGCAGGTTTATGAGTTCCCAACATTTCCTGCTCCTGGTTCACCTTTCCCTGCACTGTCCCCACATTCAGGTCACGTTCTTACACCTTCTCCACACCTGTTGAGCTGGTGCTTTCACAGGTTTCTCTGGGCTAGCCACCCCTCGCCCTTAACCTCCACCCATTGCAAATTCTCATAAGCTTCCCTAGTACATGTTTCTACTAACATTAATCCTTTTTGGTTCAACAAAACAAGACTCGCATAAAAATATTCCCCTGAATTGCAAAATGAATCTAATTAAGGTTTGCTGCATTCATTCCAACAAAAACAGCCAAACATGACCTTCCAATACCAGCATATTTCCATTGAGTCTTTAATTCAAGGTATGGTTTTCCTGCAACAAACTCAGACTCTATTAGTACTGCTAGAGCATTAACCTTTCTAGGAAAGAAAGAAGGAAGGAAAGAGTGAGAGAGAGAGAAATCCACAGGGTAATGATATGAATAAGATAAGAGCCTTTACTTCACATCAATACTGATGGAAAGTCACCTTCTTATTATTTAGTTCTGAAGAACCTAGTATGGTGATGAGCATGTTATGGAAAATGAAATAAGAGACAGAAAATGGTTTGATGGTGTCAAGAATCCACTCTGCTTTTCTAAAATGGAAAAAGTACTGCTTTTCTAAAGGGTTAGGGTGAGTACAGAGTAAATAAAAGACATAAGATAGAGGCTGCCTTATTTGGAGTAAAATATTAAAAACACAATTTCTTTCTTAATAGTCTTGGGTCCACTGCATATACTTCACTGCAGAAGAATCAATGCATTTTCTCTAAAAGGAGTCTGTCCTTCGAGATCTCTTGTTTCGCAACTGTTGTGGTTGAAGGTTTTTTTAAAAATAATGATTTCGCTTGTTCCCCTTATTAGTTAACGTGTCTTAATATTTTAAAAGCAGAGTTGTCTTTTACCCCATGGCTAGAAATTGGCTGAGAAATTTCCAAATGGATGTTTTCTTTCATTGGAATTAACTCCCCAAAGGTTTCCTTTATAGTAGATATTTATTTATTTTATTTATTTACTAAAACATTTTTATGCTGCCCCATTCGCCGAAGCCTCGGGGCGGCTTACAACAATAAATTAAAATAATTATAATCTTAAATTAAAAAATATAAACATTAGATTAAAATACAAAAATACAATATAAAGAATAAGCCACCCTGGCCAGATAAAATTCAATAATATTAACATTTAAAATGCCGCTTAAATAAAAAGGTCTTCGCCTGGCGCTGAAAAACAAATAACAACGGTGCCAGGCGGACCTCTCTGGGGAGCGCATTCCATAACTTAGGCACCACCACAGAGAAAGCCCTCCTCCGAGTACCCACCTTCCTAATTTCTTTCACGGAGGGTTCCAGGAGAAGGGCCTCTCCCGCCGATCTCAGGGGGCGGCTGGGCATATATGGAAGTAAGCGCTCCTATTCATTAGCAGGACCTAGATAACAATATTTTTAAAGGAAACTAAACTACATGAATTTCTTCTTCTCCTGATCTAAAATTTCTATGGTAAAAATAAACAAAAGGCAGGCAAAAATTTTAAAAAATCCAAGACTAGTACTACTTCCTGAGGGAAAAAAGTAAATACAGACCTTTTAAATTAGATCCATGGAACCTTCTGTTATTACAACATTGTATTGTAATTTAGATCTGGGTAGGCAGAAGGTAGAGCTTCAGATGTGGGGACACCAGCACCCCTAACAACCTGGCCAATAGCCAGGATTGCTGGGAGCTGAGGTCCAAGAGGTCTGGAAACTTAATTTCTGGTTACACTTGATTTAGATCATTTAATTTATTTATTTATTTATTTATTTATTAAAAGCTTTTGTAGGCCGTCCTATTATACAAGATCTCAGGACGGCTTACAATATTTAAAAGGACAATTAAAACAACAATTTCAATAATAATAATGTTAAGGGTATTTGTTGCAGTATATTAATTCCCCTGCATCTGCATTGGATAATGTAAATGACAATAGACATATATTGAAAGGGAATCTGCTTTTTAAATGTTCTATACTAAGTTAAATTAAATTTATTCTTGTTAATGATTTTATCTATTATATTTTATTGTTTTTATACTTTGTTGCAAACCTCCTAGAGAGCTTTGGCTACAGGTGGTATAGAAATGAAATGGAGGAGGAGGAGGAGGAGGAGAGGGACGGGGAGGAGGAGACCAAACCAGACCAGCTGGCTTAAGATCAGCGTTAGGCCTTCCCATGTTGGCTCAAGTGCCACAAAGCCAGGAAACTGGAACCTAAAGCTGATGCCCAAAATTACATGGCCGATAACAGTGTGGCATGTCACAAACTGTGCTTGCGCATACTTTGTCCCACATGCACCTCCACTTTTCCCTGGACCTTCAGGCCCAGACTGAGATAAGGAAACACCTGGGACCAGCCAAGCTCTCGCCTTTGTGCACAGTGCTCACTGCGTGCCCACATTGCCTGGACTGCCCCAGACGCACATTGCTTGCCTGGACTGCCCCAGATGCATCCAAGCCGTGCTCTTCTGCTGGAGGAACCTCCTGTGACTTGACACACGCCTGTTTATTGCTTGTATCAGTCGCTGGCAAAACGAGCTCAGCAGTGGGAGGGAGCTGGCTTCTCGCTTATGGTGAGATGCTTCCAAAGGAAGTGAAGTTGCTGGCAGAATTCTAGCCTCAGAGTGAAACTGAGCGTGCCCAAGATAACCTCAGCAGCAGTTCTAGCCATGGCTTTTCATGCATCAGAAAAAGCCACATTGCTTTTGAAGCAATACTCAGATTTTCCTCGAACTAATGAAAGGCACACCTCCTCAATGGACTCCAATAAAGCACATGAGTGCTTCTCCCAAATCTGGAAGAAATTTATTGATAGGCCAAGCTACAGCTGGAAATACAATGTGCAGATGTGTCTGTTTGTAGCACTTTTTAACTTGCTGTACCTGTGGACATTTTCATTGCATTGATTTGAGACTTGGCATAGTTGTAAACCTCATAGGGTTGTTCCTCCATACCAATTTTCATATTATGAGCTCAACCAGTGTCATTTTGAAAAGCAGTCGTATTTAAGGTTTATAATGGCAAGACTTCTTTTTTATTTTAATTACCCGTCTGAATTAAAGAAGCATCCCCATGTCCCAGATAGGTAGTTAGGTAGTCAGGTAGGTAGGTAGGTAGGTAGGTAGGTAGGTGGAGGGAGGGAGGGAGGGAGGGAGGGAGGGAGGGAGCATTTTGGGGTTGCTCCAGGTTTCTGACTTCATAATTGCAAATAGGTGCATATGAATAGCGCCTAGTGGAATCTCAGAACACAGAAGGAAAGTTGAATTAAGACTTTCTCAATGTAATCTCATCTATGTCTATGCTATAATTCCACTGAGAGTTCCTGCTATGAAAGGGCATAGAGGAGTGAAATGCAAGGCCTTTTGTCCTCCCCAGCAATAGCAAAACGGAATACAATCACAGACAGACAGACAGACAGACAGACAGACAGACAGAGTGAGCAAGCACCATGCTTGCTTCTTTAAATCCCATTACTTATATAGGAGTCACAGAATTATTATTTTTTTTTCCATCAGAATTTGGGCTCCAGGCACAGATCGCCACGGCCCTCCCTGCCACACAGTTCTGTCCCAATAACAAGCCTTCCCTTTAGCTACAAAAGAGATGGACACACTGACAGGAAAAATAAGGCAGCAGCTTTCGCCTCGACACAAATAAATGTTAGCCACATGCAATACGCATCAGTTGCTCTAGTTACAAAATAAAGATAATCAAGCATAAAATCTACTTTCATTTTTTTAAGCCTTCCTCTGGGGATTGAAATTTTCAGAGCATTAGAATGCAAGAGGTTAGATCTGTTATGTCAGCTCAGTGACTTGGCATCTGTTTTACCTACTGCTATGTGAAAGGTCAGGGATAAAGAATAAGCACCAGATCCTTTGCATGAGGAGCTGCTGCGGGGAATGGAAGCGCTGGTGACCTTCTTGGCTCAGGGAGGGCTGAGTGCAGCTAATGCTTCTGCTGAACCCAGCCCAATAGCCTCCAAGTGCATTTGGAGCTAGCATAATGACAACACTAATTACAGTCCTGGAAACTATAAACAGCTGAAGCAGCAAAGAGGGGCATTAAAAGAGAAAGATCCTTGTAAGGCAGAGAGAGCTCCAAAGAGCTGGGAGAAGGAACATGGAGCGAAGCGCTGAATACTTGCTGTCAGGGATTTGGCTGGGGAGAGAAATCATCTCTGAGGAGTTCAGCTCTCCTGGCGCACTCAATGGCCCCAAGTCTCCCAGGACTTGGGACCCGTGGTCCCCTAGCAGTAGAGAAGGCCTGTCTGGGCTCTTGCCAAGGCCAATGTCCCCGCAGGGGGGCTCTTGTCAATGTCTGATGCCTCCCAGCATTGCTGCTCCTCTTTCTTGTGGTCACTGTCTGTCTCCTGGCCTTCTCTGGACATGCAAGCCGTGATGAGACCAAGGAGACAGAATGCCTCCTTTCACATGCCTTGTGCTCTGCCTGCAGCTGCTGGTATCGACTGGGTCCAGAGGGGGAAGCTGAGCAATCATGCAGCTGAGAAAAAGAGAGGGCATGACCCAGTCAAGCATCATTCCCTGGGCCCTCCAAAACTTAGAGGTGGCACTGCAAGGAACAGCCAGATCTCTCTCTGACCACAAGCAGTTCAGAGCCCAAGAGATGGCTTCCCCACTTCTCTTGGGCCTTGTGTTTCCTCCACTCCTTGCCTTGCTGGTCCTTTCCCTCTTCCACACAGAAGAAGAGACTGCTTTTTACATCATGATCTCCTTCTGCTACTCTAGCATTGTCCCTTCAATCCCCTCACTTTCTCCAGTCACAGCTTTTTAGATTGCCTATCACAGCTCCCAATAATATTATGTCTCTAGATCCTGCAAGACTTTTCCAAATCAAGCTAGCTTCTGATTTCCATTCCAAAGTTTGCACTGTCTGTCAACATTCTGCTGCTGTCCACTTCCCTTTTGAGTAGAGATGCGTGAAGAAGCCAGGAGTCAAGTCCCATATGCTGCGCACCCACCACCCTCTCCCCACGGCTGGCAGTGAATGGGGAGCAAGGCTGCAAGGGCACATGGAAGGGGTGGGCTCACGGAGCCCCCTGTTTGCATCCTGCTGCCACTCCTGATGCTGCCACTGCCATGTGGGTGCTGCCATTTGTGCCATGGCGGTCTGCAAGCAGAGGGCTTCCTGGATTTCTGTTTGTTTATTTTTTTTATTTTATTTATTTATTTTTCGATTTATATCCTGCCTTTTTCCTACAAAGGGCTCAAGGCAGCTTACATCATTCTCCTCCTCCATCTTATCCCCACAACAACAACCCTGTGAGGTAGGTTGGGCTGAGAGTCTGTGACTGGCCCAAAGTCACCCAGTTGGCTCCATGGCTGAGTGGGGACTAGAACCCAGATCGCCTGAGTCCCAGTCCCATGCTCTTAACCACTACACCACACTAGTTTAGTCTCAAAGTCATGCCCAACTCACCATGACGACATTCCCCCAGGCCCTCCTGCCCTCCGCCATCCCCCAGAGTCCAGCTAGGCCCACGTCCTCTGCCCCAGGGACCCCATCCGGCCCCCTCAGCCTCTGCCGTCTCCTTCTCCTTCGTTCCCAGCATGAGGCTCTTCTCCAGGAAGTCCGTCCTTCTCATTGGGTGGCCAAAGTATTTGAGCTTCACCTTCAGGATCTGGCCCTCTAAAGAGCAGTTGGGGTTGATTTCCGTTAAGATTGACACAGAGGAATGGTTTCCAGGGGAAGGATTCCAAAAGGGCTCATCTCAACCCTACACATGAGAGGATAATCCCATGATATTGCCCAGAGCAAGGTCTGAAGGCACACAAGACATCCACCATGTTGAAATTAAGAAGGTCTGCATGGAGGGGAGACATGGGAGGAAGGTGAGATATAAACATAATTGATAAATAAATGGACTGCAGCAGAAATGATTATCAATTGGAAACTGAAGCCAGACATGACAGGCAGTTTCAGGTCTGTCATTTTAGCCTCCTTGTTGCTTTATTCCCTGAGCTAGAAAGAGCAATTGGCGTTACCCCTTTCGGATGCATGGCGAGTTCATATGCTCACATCACAGCAGGTGCTAGACTTGATGCATCAGAAGAACCGTCGCAGGAGTAGGGTACTCAGCCCCTCCCTGCATGACATCCTGAAAAAACAAATGCAGCCCAAAAATGAAGAAACGAGGAGAGCGATAAATTGCCATTTGTCATAATGAGAAAAGGTATGCGCTCTCAACAACGCTGAGGCTCTTGACAGGAGGAATGACAACCATTGAGGAGACAATAGTACTTCCAGCCTCCCTTTATGACAATGGTGCCTGTCCCAGATTTTACAAGAAGAATATTCTGCCTGCTCTTCAAGATGCCATTTAAGAATGCCGGGTTCAGAAGCAGGAGTATTCCAACAAATCACTTAGTGCTGAATTTAACATAATGGCTTGCAATTCTGTTTATCTATAGATCCTGAAATAAAGCAGTTTACAATGAATGTCAATTTTTTTGCAGGTTTGCTGTGAATATTTGAGTTTCAATTCATATTGTTATTACCATGTGCGGTAAAAATGTGTCGCTTCCTATTCATTTTACTGTAAATTGGGCATGGTTAGCTCTATTAACTTGATGAGCAAGTGGTAAAGAAAGTGATTACCAGCAGAACTGGTGTTAAGCCTCTACCTAAATTATAAATGAGTCATCGAACAAAAATGTATCTTCTTAGTCATACGTATCGTTCATTAACATCTTTTGTGGCATGCATGGGAGTTTAATGATTGTGGCTTTGTCAGTGAACTTTAAAATTTTATTACACAAAATCTCATACAGAAGGCTTAGTTCCAATTTTAGCAAATGCAAAATCCCTTCCACAGCTCTTCTGTTCTTACTTCAGACTTTAACAAACTGTCTTTCTGTTTAATTTGCTGTGTTTATATCCAGCCATCCCTCCAAAGACTCAGACAGGTTGTTTACCCTAAACTATCACCCTATCAGGTTTGAGGGCCAAGACAGCTGTAGCTTCAAATGCAGCTCTGTATTTAACATGCAGGTTTTAAAAACTGCAAACAACATTGCCTTGGTTGCTGTGATCATTACTGGAAGTAAACATGGATCCTTTCCACCTGTATGGCAGCCCTGAGGAAAAGCTGAGGAAAATGGGTGTGATTTGGAGCAGGTATTCCTCATTGGCACTGTGTGTTCCCAGGCATGTGTCCCCCTCAGTATTGTCCATCAAAGAACCTCATCGTCAGAGCTGCCTGTTACCTGAGCCAAATAAAACCCTGCAGTGAAAGCAAAGATTCCTGGTCCACGCTGTACATAGTGTCCCCCCCATTGTAAGAGGCTGGGATCGAAAGACCAAGGGAAGCAGCCAAATGACTGATTTTGGGGGGAAATAGGTTTGAGGAAGGCAGCATCTGTGTCGGAAGTTCCCAGTCCTTGATCTAAAGTGATGCTCAGTTTAGGAGATCGGACACGAACGTATAAGAAAATGTATGAGGATGCATGAGGAATGTGTTTCAGTTCAGGATGTACGTACGCCCAGCCTCCCAAAGCACACATGGAGTCAAAGACAATCTGTAGCCAAAGCTTGCAGTGTGATTTGCAGACCAAATCTGTATTTGACTGCATGCATAGATTTGAAAAATGTCCATGAAAGACACCTACTTTAGCAAAAGGGGCACACATATTCCCATTTGGTCCATTGGAGAAGAATGCCTACATTTCAAAGATGCACCTAACTGACAAGTACATCTGGGGAGATGCATGTGGAAATATGCACAAGCTTTCAGGAGAAAAGGGAGAGGGAGAGAAAACGGGCTCTGAGTAGAATTTGGAGAAGATTGTCAATGCTGAGCTTTGCCTGAATGCACTTCCCCAGGCACAAGATGGCCAGGATGGGCACAGAGAAATCTTCATATCAAGATGCACCACATGGGCAAATCTTGAATTCATAAAAGCAGACTGACACCCTAGAATTAGTGTGCTCCACAATTGAGATGACACCTTCCGTTGGGTGTTTCAATGACACCAATTTGCGTGTGTGTAAAAGATCTGGTAGCAGGCTCATGCCAATTCTTCTTCAGGTTTGTGCTGGATAACCCATTCCAACAAAATATACCAAAACCAAAATATAGAGATGGTCTTTATGATACTTTGCAAGTTGGATGGGTTTTTAATGCTGCTGGAAATTCATTTTGGGAAGTTGTTGGCCACAGAATCTTGGGGATGGGAATTCTGGGGAATATAGCTCCTGGACTCCTGAAGTTGCCCATCCCTGATGTCACAAAGTGCACAAAACCACGTTAAACCATGATAAATGGTGAGAGAGGCAAAGTAGGATTGTTTCCCAGCATGCATTTGAGCTCCTTTCCAAGGCACATTCCTGGGACCAAGCAGACACTGCCTCACTGAGCTTCTGACCAGAGTGAATCCTGGTACCCCAATTCTGCTTTCTCCACTTTCATGCACATTAATTATACAAAGGTGAACATCGGCAAGGGGCTATGTTGTTATGGAAAAACTGACAATTTTTCCATTTAAAAGCCATCAACGTGTCATGGTGAATCCATGGTGTCCCCCATGATGGTTTCTGAACATCTCAGCTGAAAAAGAGGATATCAAAGCTGGAGAAAAGTAAAGAAAAAAAGAGCAACTAAAATGATCAGATGTGTTGGAGTACCTTTCTTATAAGAAAGCCCTCTCTGTGAGAATTAGTTCAGAAAGACAAATAAAAGGAAATGATAGAAGCTTATAAAATTATTAACGGTGTGGAGAGAGAGCCTTTTTTCTCTCCTCCAAAATGCAAGAACTTGGGTCATCCAATTAAATTGATTGGCAATAGCTTCAGGATAAATAAAAGGAGGTACTTCTTCATGCAATGCATGATTAACTTCTGAAATGTATTGCCACAAGGCAGGGTAATGACCAAGGTCGCAGATAGGTTTAAAAAAAGAAAAGAGACTTATGAAAATTTGCAGCAGGCATGGGCAGAAATGGCTACTATGTGCAATAGATATAAGTGGATCCTCCATGAGAAGCCACGGTATACCTCTGATTAAAAGATGTAGGTGCTTTAGAAGAAGAGATGGAAATGATCATCACATCCACTTCCCTTGGGCTGACTGGTTATTACTGGACATGAAATGTTGAGCTGGACATAGCTTTCATCGCATTCAGTAGAAGAGGAATCCTGTGGTTCTGGGACAAGCTTTCCAAGGACCAGCTCAGAAATCCCTCCAGGCCTCCAACCTTGGAAGGGGATGTTCCAAGGCTCACCACATCAGCTCAGAGATCTGGTTTCCTCACCACCGCCACAAAGCCACACTGGCTACCTCTTGGAGGTTGGAAAAGCAGCCTTGGAGGAAGAGGCAACGGGGTCCTCAAGGCAAGATGAGAAATAAGTCCTGAAAGGGCAGGATATAAGCTCTTGATCCACCTTTCCTCCTGCTCCAAAAGCTCATCTAGCAAGAATCATCAACAGTGAGGACATGAAGGACAGGTTGCTTCTATTGCTTGGCCCACACAGCAGGTTTAGCTTGGCAAGACCAAGGAATCTTCAAAGCCTTCACATCTGGGAGCTTCCACGCATTGAGGGGTGCAGTCTTCCGGACTGTGCCCCAAGTGTTGGCCTTAGGGGACTTTTTACCAATTTCTCTATTCCTAGGACAGCTCCAGATGTGCACAATGTACTACTTGCAGAGCGATGCAAATATTTCAGTGCTATAGCTGCACCGAAGGTTATTTTCTTTCTTATAAGCTTATTTCCCAAACACAGAGTCCCATTTTGCATCTGCCAAAACCCTTCTTCTGCATGGGAATTAAGAGCATTACGTTTACCACCTCGTTGGCAGAGTTCTTTCCCTCAAGAATGCATCCAGTACTGCCTTTTCCCCTTTGTTTCTCCTGAAGGTACCGACTATGGGATGAAAGGAATCATATATGCGAAATTAAAACTTGTAATAATGATTATTACAATTAACTGAATGCATGTTTTTAATGAGATACTCACGCATCTGAGAATTCCTGATTATCAGAACTTAATGGATGTTCAGAAAAAGGTCCGCAGCTCTTCGCTTTTCAGCTAGTGTAATATTCTTGAAAACAATGGCTTTGCACAGATGAATACAGCACCAGTAGCTCTTCAGATGCTTTCATTCACAGTCCAAGTATGGCACCAACTCATGTTGCACAACAGAACTTGCTTTTCTCCCTGGTAAAAACAGAAGCATGGGTCTTATTTTTATTTATTTTATTTAAAAATTTTCTATGCTGTCAATTACTAAAAAAAAGTCTCTGGGTGGCTTACAAGAAAGGAAACCAAGAACAAAACCATAGCAATGACACACAGCACATTGCAGCTAAAATAGTAGTAAAAACAGGATAAAACCAATTAGTTGTTAAAATACCAGGAGAATAAAAAGATCTTCACCTGATGCCGAAAAGAATAGAGTGACGGTACCAGGCGAAACTCCCTGGGGATCGTGTTCCACAGTTGGGGCACCACCACTGAAAAGGCCCTTCTCCAAGTAACAATCCTCCTGATTTCCTTCAAAGAGGGCTCCCGGAGAAGGGCCCTCTGCCTCTGCCTTCAGGGGGTGGGTCAGCACACAGAGAATCTGGGTCTTCCTAGACTGTATTTAGGTAAGAGCAGAGGTAAGCAACTAGCAGTCCTGCAGAAGTTTTAGCTTAAAATACCTGGTGGGCCACAAATTCCCCACCCTTGGAATAAGTGGGCACAATATCCAAGACTGGCACCAGGTGTGCAGCTTTGGATACTGTATTCTTGTGAGAAGCCGAGGGTTCAATCCTGCAATCCAGACTTAAGGGAGAGTAAACCACTGTCAGTTGTGTAGGACTGCTTTCTAAGTAAATCTACATAGAATTTCTTATGTACTTTTTACTTGGGAGAAAGACAGTGGAGGCAGATTACTTGTGCATAGGATTGGGAATTTAGCAAATTCATCCTGGGAGTTTGGAAACAAGTAAGAGATACTACCTAAAAGAAATAGGGTAGTGAATATTTGTTTTGGAGTTTATTTTTTTTGAAGGGGGGTGCTTCTTGAGAGGGGACTAGGTTAGAGGGAAGGCACAGTCTAATGAGTTATGGAAGAAGCTGGGCAGAACATGAAGATGACTGGCTCTGGACTGACGGAGGTCACACGTCCTGCATGGATCTTCTCAACATCACCATGTTCCTGTTGAATGCCACCAGCCTCTTCCCCAAATAGCTTTTACACGTCCTTACTGCCAGATTGGCCATTGCCATTTACTTTCCCTGAGTCAGCATGCTCATCATACCAGGACATAACAACAGAGCCCTAGCAGCACTCAGATCACAGACTTCCCTCAACCTGCCTGCTTTGCCTCCTGATTCATTGGCCCATTATGCCTGGTTCTGCCCCAGCTTTGGTGGTTCCTCCCCAGAGAAGGGACTGGACCTCCCAGAACCACTGGGTCCTGAGAGGAAGACAAGCCCCCTCAACTTGGCAGTGTCTAGCCAGATCCCAATGTCTAGGAAGAGGATCCCAAGACCTGCCTGCAGAGGAAACTCTAGAAGGCCCCACAGTCTGGCTCCTTGGTGTGCCTTTGCTAGAAGAAGCCCTTTCCTGAGTCAAAGGAAGAGGCTGAAGCACCTGCCAGCTCTGAAGAGCAAGATGCCAGAAAATGCAGCCTCACACAGCCATCTGAGGGACAGGTTTGTATTCGCAAGCCCAAATATGGTAAAGTGGCAAACCTGGGTCCGTACCTCTAGAGAAGCTGTGATGAAGGACGGAAACCTTAGAACAGACAGTGGTTTCTCTCCATGGCTTCAGAAAACTAATCCCAAAACACAGGAACTCCAGAATTGGGTCTGGATGGTGCACTTTTCTGAGATCACAAAATTCAGAGTCAAAATGCTAAAACTGGATTGGAAGCCATTGTGGTTGCAACTGACCGAACTTCCCTATTGATCACTGCTGTCGCTCATGTTCCCCTGTCCTGCAGCAGCTTCATACCTCTGTCCCCCTTCCAAAATTCTAACGTACAATGGATGCTGATATAGGAGACATTCTGTGAGCCACTTCCCCCATGATCTTATCTAACAGTTACTTTTAATCTTCTCTCACAGCCCTTATCTACGCCATGTTTTTTCCCCCTCTCAGATTTTCTGAGCCTCCTGGCTTGAGTTAAAGCATCCTCTAAGGTGTTACATTTTTTATTGACATTTCTGTCACTTGTCTGCATTTTTCTAGATCAGACATGCCTTTAGGCCTCATTGTTGGACAACTCAGCAGGAGAATTTTGTCTCTCTCAAATGTCTCTAACTCTTTGGATTGTATAGGATTGTAGCTATACCAGGTTCTTACTTTCCAGAAAAAGCATCAATGCACTTGCTCTGACACCTCTGCACAACGTAGACAAACAGTAAAGCAGAAGTGCCTACACTGTGGTTTTCTTAACTTGCTAATTAAAACGATGCAGCCATGTCTCTGGGAATAATCAGGCTGTCTGTGTCACTGAGCAGAATTAAGCTCTGCTCCCATCCCTGCCATCATCTCTCCATCCACGCAGCTTGCTCAAGAGGAGCAAAAGATTCTGTTTGTATTTTTATCCCACATCTGGAGCTCAAGAGAACCTCAGCTTCTAAGATGGAGGGCCTGGGGCTTCAGACTTCATTTAACTGCCGTCCCTTCTATATTGCTCAGGCTTCTCTCCTTTCGCATCCACCGTGCGTCTGCATTGATGAGAGCCCTGCTACATGAATTTTGTCCTCTGTCCTCTCCCGATGGGCTCGGTGTTTGCAGACTGGCAATATTGTGGAAAGGTTTGCCATGGAGTGATTTGTACAACCCTAGCACAATGATCACAAGATAGGGCTTTCAGTCCACCCCGCCATTCAATTACTCTGTGTTTCAGTATAATTACAAGCTGCAGTGCATTGCCTTGTCAGGTCTGGACTTTCTGGCTAGCTTCCTGTTTTACTAGGTGGCCTTGGGAAATGTTCTCTGTTCTTCCTGTCAAAAATAAATGTGTGACCTTTACACATTTCCAGAGGAGATAAGTAAGCCACTAAAAATGGTAAACACTTGCTTACACTTTTAAGAGTGTGCTATAAGAATGATTTATATTCATTTTTGACATTCAGCTTCCCCCACACCAATAGCCCTTTCACATCGTTTGTCCGTTCCTTCAGTTATAAGCTTCCTTTAGGCGATGATGAAGATGACTTCAGTCTTGGTTGTGTGGATGACTCAAGTGACAACGAAGCAAAATATACTCCCACCCTCACTTAACACGCTTGCACACACGTGCATACTGTTTCCTCACCTGTGTTGCTAACCAGATTTCAGAGGCCAATGCAGGGGCTGACACACAATGCAACATCAAGTGGCTTGTGAGCATGGATGCCCGTGGTCCCAGATTGTAGGACACGGAATAATCAAGTCAAGCTGCAACAACCAGATTCAGGCTGGACATCAGGAAAAGCTTCCTCACAGTCAGAGCAATGCAACAGTGGAATCAGCTGCCCAGAGAGGTGGTGGGCTCTCGCACTCTGGAGGCATTCAAGGTGAAAGTGGACAGCCACCTGAATGGGATGGTGTGACTTGGTGTCCTGCAACAGCAGGGGGCTGGACCTTCTGCCCTCCTTGGCCCCTTCTGTGAGAGAAAGAAAATTACTGTTACTAAGCAGAAGAATGATGGATTGCTAAAAAAAACAGAGCAAAAGACAGTTATAAGGCCAAAGGCTAGACTAAGGAGTTGTATAAAGAGATTTGTAAATAGGAAGTAGCAGAAAATAGGCAGGTTTAAATTGGTTACTGATGTAAACAAATAAAGGTGAGCTAATAGTATATGGTATGGCTGAATCTGAACACAAGGGAAATGGTAGAAGAGTTCTTCTTACATCAAAGTTCCGAAGAACACAAGAGGGGTGGAGAGCATTGGTTAAACCGTTACTTTTGTAGAAGATAGTAGGTAATTGATTGTCTTTTACAGCTGGCCATTCTGTGGAGGAGAGAGGGAGATAATGGGCTTGGAAGAAGGTTTGTTCTTCCTATATCATCCTCCCAGAAGTTTTAGGAGATAAGTGGTCAACAGGCAAGACCATTACAAGGTCAAGACGACCTATTGAACTCTTAGAGAGTAGTGCGCATGCTTAATAGGCTTATGAATAATAACTGATACCTCTCATAGGTAATGGATTTATTAGCATGAACATGGGATGCATGAGCAGGTGGGGGAACATACCAAGGACTAGTATGATAGAGGCAGACAGAGAAGATTGTGACCTCTTAGTAACCCAGCCAATGGGAGAAAAGAGGCAGGGCCTGCGAGCCGGGAAAAGGGAATAAAAGGCAAGGTCTTTTGTGGAAACGGTGCACTACCTGTGTGGTGGGTGCCCACTCTTGCAAGAATGTATTAAACTATTACTGTTTGTTACTTTGCCTCCCGTATCGTCACTGCTTGGGATTTAATTTCATCCCTTACACTTCCAACTCTACTACTCTATGATTATGATTCTATGATATAACATCACAGCCAAAACATTCACATCACATCAAGCACAGACCAAGCATTCAACAAATCTTTATGTTCAACCAGAAGTAATTTCTGGGTATGGTCCATCAAGAGTGAAGCAAGGTATGTGTATGCAATTTCTTTTTCTAAAAGAAGATGGATAAAAATTTCTAGAAGTAAAAAAGCATAAAGATTATCACCAGATATCATGCTAAAGTTAACTTTCAAAGATCGCTGGCTGATCATAGCATTACTAAGGCCCAATGTTACCTGAAGGAATTACAAAGGAGAAATTAAAGGAACACAATATAATATGGACTTTTTAACATTGAGGAAATCCTCCCCCCCCCCCACACCAGTTGATTTCTTCCCTTGAAATCCACACTCAGTAACTTAAGACTTAGTAATATTAAGCAGTATTAAATAAGTTGGAATTGAAAGTTATTGCTTAGTACTGAGCCAAGATAAAACTATGTGTAACTAAGTTGTGGTTTGTAAGCCATCCTGGGCCATTTTGTAAAGGACGGGATATAAATTTTGCTAATAAATTATTAATAAAAAATATTGCAGCAGCAATTCTAAAGCACCTTTTTGTTTTTAAAAAGATATACACAGTCAATACAAATAAGAGAGGCCTCATCTATAGTCTTGCAGTCAAAGAGACCAAATGAGTTGAGAGTAGGAGAGTGGCATGTAGAAAAAGAAATGAAGGGGAAAAAGACAAATCTGGTGGAGATCTTCTAAAGAGCATTCTGAAGAGAAGAAAGGGGAAGCTGTTGGGGACACTGGCATTATTTCTTCCATGCTTCCCAGTGGCTCTGAGCAACTTCTAGAAATTCTGAAGTCTCACTACTACAAGGGGTGCCAAGATTTCCTCATTGGCACCCCATTCCCTCATTTAGAGGGCAAATCTAGAGATACCAAACACGGGAGTGTGTGAAGTCAAGTCTTTAATCATTCCTGGGCTCATCTACTTGTGGGGCCTCTGGACTGAGGGCTCCACGTGCTACCAGTTAGAAAGCATTATACAAGCTTCTGGTCTCTTTTTCCTTCAGAATTTTCCTGCTGTAGGAACAGAAAGTAGAAAGCATGGAAGACTTCCAAGTGGAAGATCATATTGCCCGGGTTGACCTAAACTTCCAGGAATAAGGTGGAGCAACAGCATGAGAAAATGCTCCACTGGAAGACATCTTCGGGCTACTTTAACTGGGTGACTAGATCTCTATAAATAAATAAATCAACATATGCATAGTACCTCAAGGCAGCATTTTAAAAAGCCTGATTCAAGGACATAGACATCTTGGGCTGCAGTCCTATACACACTTCCCTGGAAACACACCCCACTGGACTGGATGGAGATTATTTCTGAGTAGGCATGTAGAGCTTGTACGATATATTCTGTGTGAAGAGAAGACAGCAGAGGAAGGAAAGGCAGGTGGAGGTGGAAGTGAAGGTAAATAAGTCATCATCCTCTCAAACAGGTATTTTATGGCCTGGCTGGTACTCAAGCACAGCACTGTTTGGCGAAAGACACAGTGTGGGAGTCTGCGAGTGTCAAGTTTTTTGCATTCTTGCTGAGATGTGTGCAATAAGGTCAGGGAGGTGAAGTGCACTGTGTTTTTGATGTGCTCTTTGAAAGGGGAAAGTTATTCTCCATTGTTTGGTTTTGTTCTTTAGGTTACAGAAACCTACCAGTGTGTTTGTGTTGCTACTAGGAACTGTGCTTCACTTTCTCCCACATTGTTTTTAAACCAACCAGGTCTGAGTGACCAAAATCCTTGACATTAGCAAGTTATAAAAGCAAGTGCAAGGATGAAAATGTACATCTGGCAATAAACAAGCTTGGTAAGAATTTGTGTGGGAGATTGTGCTATTTTATTGCTGGATTAATCCATGTTTGAGTCCAACCTCACTTCAGTCCTATGCTAATAGTAACTGAATCGTTTTTCTTGAACTATCATAAAATATCACAGCCAAAGGTCTGGTTCTCACCAAGGCAGTAAACCTGGGTCTAAACTGGCCCACTTCTGGGAGCAGATGTGGGGTTCACATGACTGAATGCTCATCAGTACCAAGATTGCCCTCCTCTTAGAGGAGTACCAGGTGCAAAGGTAACATGAGAACTTCAAGGAGAGCCACGCTGGATCAGATCGAATGGTCTCCTGCAACCAGTACTGGGAAGTACACTGATTCCAAAAATGGAGGTGGCAGACAACCTTTGTGAATAGTAACCACTGATGAAGTTGGATTTTGATGAGTACTTTCATGAATCCATCTGATTCTGAGGAGAAGATGGAGGAACCAGGCAGTGGGAGGGCAGAGGATCCAAGCACTTTGCGTTACCTAGTGAAGTTTCTCAGCTGGAGCATGAGGACCAGCCTCCTTTGGAAAGGGGGGCAGAATGTTCAGAGCTGATGGCAAAAGGGACACACAGAGAGCTTCTTGGCCTGGTTGTGAGAAGAGTGGTGAAATGAGACAACCCATTACAAAATATCTGCCTTTATAGCCTGCAAGCAACAGGAGTGTAGCATCAGATTCTTTTTGGAATGGGAGGGAAGGAGGGGAAGTTTCATTTTGATCCAACTCTACATGGGCAGATCCTTCTCCCACATCTCAGAAATAATGTTATCTTGATTGTTCTGTAACCAATTTTTAAAAATTGGTTTAATTTTTTTAAATTTTCTTTTTTAAGGAACTGTGCTCCTCACATTCCATTTGAATCTGCTGGAGAGGGAAAGGCTCATGACAAAAGCTGTTCCTAGATGGTGAATTTCCCACATCTTGCAAGAGTGCAGTGTCTTCCACCAGCCATCAAAGCCATGCATGCTTCTTATGCAAGCTGAGATTAAAACACTCGGCAACACTAGAAAATAAAACAAAACAAAACAACTGCAACTAGGAAAGGCGGTAATAGTATTTAGTCTACCACTTCCAAGACGGATGCCATCATGCAAGCTAAGCCCAATATGAGACAAGACCATCACTGCTCATCCTACAAAGTCAGAAACAGCGAGTCTGCTGTAATTTAAGAAAGACAGACAGAATTTAAGAAAGAAAGACAGAACTACCTATGCTTTTCAGCCACGGCTGTATCTCTACCAGAACAGCAACCTGGCAAACCTTAAAATGAAGCAACACTTTTAAAATTATTATTTTAGCTTGGACATACTAGTGCCAACGTGCCTAAATTGGAAAGCCAACATACTGCTTCTTGTAATTCTCTTGCAGCCTGGGATTTCCATCCACAATGCTAAAATATCTGGAACTACAGCTCCGGGGGCCTCCGTTTCAGCTCTTGTAACAACTGTCACTGATGAAGGCAGAAGCTGAAAATGTTTGATAGACACTGAAGATTCTCTCTCTCTCTCTCTCTCTCTCACCATTCCACAAATTGCTTTACTAAAAATACTGACGCTTATTGCAGCTGGTTGCATCCCTCTGGGATCCAGGGGTTGCTTGATTTCTGCACTGTTTATTTGCTTTCCCCATCATTATAACTTAAACACAAAGAAAATGCTTCACGCCACAGCAGAGACTTGCATCGCCTTCACGCTCACTCAGTCTGCTGCCCAGATTAATGGAAAGTTTCAACTTCCTTTGCTGCTTTCCTCAGTTCTGGTTCTTTATCGTTAAACCAAACTAGGGCTGGCCAGCCTTTAAATATTGTCTTCTGACAACCCTCCAAACAGAGTCCAATTTATCATCTTGAGAACTAACCCTAAACAAATGCACCAGCTTTCAAATTTTTCAATTTCAAAATTGCACAAATTCTAGAGATACAGAAGGGTCTGCATTCCTAAGATTGGAGAAAGAGAGAATCTGACCGAACGCACTATGAATCTGACCGAACACACTTAAGAGCCCATTATCAGGCCTATGCTGTGGCGGTGAGGGCGGCGAAAAAGAAATTCTTTTCTGTTTCCATTGCCTCCTCACAATGCCATCCGGTGGAGCTTTTTTGAGTGGTGCAAGGCCTGGTTCATCCTGGCCCTAAGAAAGATCTGGTTCCACCCTTGAAGGCCTGCTGTGACGACTTTGCCAAGCATTTCAGGGAGAAAATCGATCAGATTCGTCATGAGCTAGACTCTACTAGTGACTCAGAGGTTTCTGGGGAGATACCAATGCCGCCGTCTGGTCCAAAATTAATTGATGAATTTCAGTTGTTGCGGCCTGATGATGTGGACAAGGTGCTTGGATGAGTACGTCCCACCACTTGCCTATTGGACCCTTGCCCGTCTTGGTTAATAAATAACTCCAAGACGGGATTGGGATCTGGATCTTGGAAGTGGTTAACGCTTCTCTGAGGGAGGGTCGGGTACCTGCCCCTTTAAAGAAGGCAGTAGTCCAACTGGTCCTGAAGAAAGCGTCACTGGATCCAGAGATGGCCACTAATTATAGACCAGTGGCCAACATCCTGTTTCTGGGCAAGGTGTTGGAGCAGGTGGTGGCAGGACAACTCCAAGCACTCTTGGATGAAACTGATTATCTGGACCCATTTCAGTCCGGCTTCAGACCTGGGTACAGTACTGAATCTGCCTTGGTCGTCCTGTACGATGACCTGTGCAGGGAGAAGGACAGGGGGAGTGCCTCCCTGTTGGTTCTTCTGGACCTCTCAGTGGCTTTCGATACCATCGACCATGGTATCCTTCTGGATAGGCTTGCGGGATTGGGGGTCGGAGGCACTGCTTTGCAGTGGCTCCACTCCTATCTCAATGGCCGATTCCAGAAGGTGGTGCTGGGGGACTATGGCTCTACGTCATGGCAGCTATGCCATGGAGTACCACAGGGCTCCATTTTGTCCCCTTTGCTGTTTAACATCTACATGAAACCGCTGGGAGAGGTCATCAGGAGGTGTGGGCTGTGGAATCATCAGTACGCTGATGATACCCAGCTCTACCTCTCATTTTCTACCAATCCAGGTGAAGCAGTGGCTGTGCTGAACGGGTGCCTGGCCGAGGTAATGGGCTGGATGAGGGCCAATAAACTGAAGCTCAATCCAGACAAGATGGAGGTCCTGTTGGTTGGCAGATTGGGCTTTGGTGAGGGTGAATTGAACCTAGTCCTGAATGGGGTTGCACTCCCTCTTAGGGACAAGGTCCGCAGCTTGGGAGTGCTCCTCGACCCGGAGCTTTCACTGGAAGCTCAGGTGACAGCAGTGGTGAGGAGCGCTTTCTTTCAGCTTCGGCTGATCCATCAGCTGCGCCCCTACCTGGAGTACGGCTGCCTGGCGACAGTGACACATGCGTTGGTGACTTCCCGCCTTGACTTCTGTAACGTGCTCTACATGGGGCTACCCTTGGAGACGGTCCAGATACTTCAATTGGTTCAAAATAAAGCTGCCAGGCTGCTGACGGGGACTGGGCGTTATGTTCACATGACTCCAGTCCTCCGTCAGCTTCACTGGCTTCCCATTGAAGTCCGGGCCCAATTCAAAGTGTTGGTGATGACCTATAAAGCCCTAAACGGCTTGAGTCCTGGTTACCTGAAGGAGCGCTTACGTCCATATATGCCCGCCCGCCCCCTGAGATCAGTGGGAGAGGCCCTTCTCCGGGAACCCTCCGTGAAGGAAATTAGGAGGGTAAGTAGGGCTTTCTCTGTGGTGGCACCCAATCTATGGAATGCGCTCCCCAGAGAGGTCCGCCTGGCGCCGTTGTTATTTGTTTTTCAGCACCAGGCGAAGACCTTTTTATTCAAGTGTCATTTTAACTGTTAATAGTATTTATTTATTTTATTTTTTGGCCAGGATGACTTATTTTATATTGTTAACTTGTTTTATATTGTTAATTTATAGTATTTTAATTGATTTATTTGTAAGCTGCCCCGAGGCTTCGGCGAACGGGGCAGCATAGAAATTTTCTAAATAAATAAATAAGAGAGATAAGACAACAGGTGTTGGCAAAGGAGGAGGGAAGGATTAGAAAATACAGCAGAAAACAATTACATAGTGGTCATTTTTCTTTTCTGAGCCAAAAAAAATATATAAAAAGAGGTAGAAAAGAAAAATGACTATGACAGAAGTGGCTGTAATGTCTTTAATGAGCAAAAGATCTACATTTTTTTTCCTCCAAGAACTGAATTCTAGTTTCAGAGTAAATTACAAATAAATTGTCTGCCTCACCATGATTATTATAGTTCACTGCACTGGAAATCATTCCACCTGCACAGAGCTAGATTCATTCTATAACCTAAACAAACATAATTAATGTGATAGTCAGAATTAATATGATATTTTCATATCTAAGACAAAACAGGCAGATGGAGCACCAGTGTCTGGGATTCGTCTGGTGCAAAACAATAGGAGTCTGACAAAATATATTTTTCTCCTCCAGAGCTTGTTACATTTGGGATTGACTAAATGCAATGCAGTCCTGCCATTCTTCTGCACCACGGGGCAAGACTTCAGACAATACCAGAGTTCCACCTTTAATTTTAAAATGGAAGTCCCTAAATATGCATAGTCCTGGGATACAGGATAGACCTGGGATACTGAGTGGACATGATGATTTCTGAGAATTCCATAAAGGTATCTGGGGAGGCAACTGAATATGGGACCAGAAATACAGCTGAAAATCTTGGAGATGGGGGGTTCACCTGAAGAGCGCAGGGCTGAGTTTTTCCCCACCCATTAGCTGAGCAGGTGGGCAACTTTTGCCCTCCTAAAATTGTTGGACAGCAATTCCCACAAGCCAATGGCGAGGAGTGATGGAAAGCACATCTCGACAACATCTGGAGGAACACACATAGCTCAGCCTATGTTACCTCTTCAAGCAGGCAGAATTAATTCCTTGGCTTGGGTCTCTCACGGGCAGGGAAATAACCCCTGCAGAAAGCACAGCATCTTTGGCTTTGAGTACCCACGAAGGCTAAGCAATAACAACCTTACAGAGGGTGTGACCTGCAGGCATAAATTACAAATGGGCCCATACCTGGATATTTAGGGTGTCTTGTTGCAGTCTTTGCAAAACTAGTATTAATAATAGCATGTTCTGTCATAGGCTAAGATATAGCTATGCACAATATAAATACAACCGGTGATATGGCCACGTTTTTTAAATTTAAAAAAGGTTCAGAGATTCTTTCTTCTTTTATAGTGTTGCTGAGTTGTTTTTCTATTGCACAATAAAAAATAGATACCCTTCCAGATGGTTCCTCCAAAGCAGCAACATGCTTTGGGAGGGGGAGAGAGCCTTCCCTCTCCTCTTCTCACCTCCCATTCCCAAGCAGCTCTGTTGAGCTTTATCCATTCTAAGTGTTTGCTTCTCCACCAGGAGCCAGGGTTTTGTAGACTTACAGACCCAATTGCCCCTCCGAGATCCAGGTACAGCAGAACACCTCCCAGGAGCTTCTGTAAGAACTCCAACCTAGGCCAAACATTGTCCACCTCGCTCAGGACATTCCGGGGGAGGAGAGAGATGAAGTCTGCATGCTGCCCATCAAAGAGTGCTGGTAGAGTCCCTGCGAACCTGGGTTCCACTATGACACCAGCACTGGTCCCTCCTGGTCTCCAAATTTCAACAACTTCATCCAGACATGCGCAACCTGGCAGAGCCTCAATTGGGAGAGGATGCAGAGGCTCACATCACTGGTGTTGATGGAGTTGCAGAAATATGGTGAATGGAATCCAATAGATGATGATGACGATGATGATGACGATGATGATGGTAGATGTCTAGCAGCAATCTTTTAACATCCCTTTTTCCCCTGTAGGGGAAATTCAAAATTCTACAGTATGGCAGGGATCAGCGCTTTAACATTACTAATATCTTTTTAACGCAATGATACTGCATTTGGTGGTAGAAATGCATTCGGATCAACCCACCCACCCCCTCTGGCAAGTTCTCTGCTATGGTCTCCCTCCTGCCTATCCTTCATTTCTGGGAAGAAGGTCTTTATCCACTGACATACAGTGCATATGCTTTGCCAACTGCTAATGATAAATAGGTTCCTTCCACGCAGCTTTTACAGCTTCCAGAGGAAATCATTTGTAGGCAGCATTAACACATATTGGAGATGATGGATGCAAAATAAGCATACTTAATATTCAAGCAAGTACGCTGCATGTCTTGAGGAGCCTGGAGAAAGGGGTAAGGCATGCTTTCCTCTCTGCCCAGATCTGGAACCAACCTGCAACTCCTTCTAGCACATGGACAGCAAACACAACACACAGGCGGAGGATCAGCAGCTCAGCCTCGATTGGTGTCCTAAGCAGTGGTTAAAGGGCTACGCTGTAAGAAATCCCATCCATCTAATATCCATGCATCTTACAGGGCTGTTGTAAGGATGGCGGACACAGTGAGCAAAGTGCTTTGGGCACTGAAAAGTACTATGTGCAGAACATGGAAGGCAAGACAGGTGGCTCCATTTCCCTTAATAGGAGGCTATTCTGGCATGGCAGCTTCATGGAGCATAGCAAGCTGGCTTGTACCAAGGCAGGGCTTTGGTCCCTCTAGTCCAGCTCTCCACACCGGGCTCCCTGGGATTTTGGAAGGCATTTTCCAGCCCTACCTGGAGATGCGAAAGACTGAACCTGGAGCCACTGAGCTGTGCCCTCTCCTTTTCAAAAGGCCAGGCTGGAAGCATGCACCAATGGTGTGATATTTACATGAACACATAAAGGCAATGGAGGAGTAGGCACAGGAAGGGAGTCTCAAAAGGTGCTGAAGAAAACCATGCTTTGTCATGCTTTGTACTTGCAAATACACTCCTAAAAAGGTTCAGCTTGTTGAAGAATCACAATGTGTTCGTGAGACAGTTTTGGCTAATAAATTGTCACTTGTCCAAAGCTGCCAGTAAGCTGAAAGGTGGAGTGGATCCTTTGGCCAGCAGCCCATGCTCCAAAACTCATCTCTGCCCTCCTCAAATTTCAGATACCAAATTCTGGACTTGGTAGTGGTTCAGCTGTGAATGGGGTTATCCTCAAAAACTCGGAGAATGTTCACTGGCTTCTCCATGTCCACACCTGCACCACATTCTCTTGCACCAGATCTTGGGACAGAACAAGTTACAGTGGCCCGAGACACACAGAGCTGCTGCAGCTCCAGGGTCCGGTTCCTTTAGTCATTCCTCTTTGCTACAGGATATCCCACTGCAGATTGAAGAGGTGTTGGAAGACCACCAAGCAAGAGGTGCCTCCTGACAAGCCACAGTGTAGCAATTAAGAGGACTGTGTGGTAAGAGAAGTTCTGAACCTGCTGTTTCCCATTTCATCCTTGAGGATGATGAAGCCCATGCTGCTCAGACCAAGATTCATTGGCAGGGTACTGCAGAGGACTCTGCCAATGACATGCTGGGAAGAAAAGAAGATCCAGTCACCTTGATGAAGTTAAATACATTTGGGTGTGGTCGGTCCTTGGATGGGAGACCACCTGGGAGTGCAAGTATGGTGCTCTGAAGCCCATGATGGAAGCAAGACAGAAATATACAGAACAAACTGAGATGCCTTCCCATATAGGCAGCTACAGACCATTCCACATGTCCATGTGTGGAGGTCTACATTATGACTGCCCTGGGACACACCTTACCGGTCCCAGGTAACTCTTCCCAGATTAGGAACTGAGTTAACAGCTGAAGAGAGGTTTTAACCTGGTTTTGGTCTGGCAGACTGTACAGAGGAAATGAAGACATGGCAATTTAGGCAAATTCTCATTAGTGCAATGATGCTATAGTTAGTAGAATTTGCACATTAGCTTTATGTACATCTGCTTTAAAGATGCATGCATCTTTGAAAAACCTTGCTTGCTACCAAAATGTTACTTAAGTTTCCTTATCCTGTTAATTGTATCTGTAATTGTGTATATCATCATCATCCATCTATTTGCATGCTCCTTCCCAAAGAAGTGTGTCCAAACTAGTACCAAGGCTAGAACCAGAGAGTACCAGAGGGAGACACCAAGATCTTCCAGGGCAAGAGCCAGTGGTGAGCTAGTCAGTGCTGGGAAACAAGCAGTGCAGTTCAGCTGATCTCTCCCTTTGGCATGAAAGCAGGATGAGTGAGAATAAACTGGAGAGTGGTCCCCCAGTTGATGGTAACACCACTGGCTGATTCCCCCACTGCCCATCATGCATGCAAGCAGGAAGGACAAGTATCAGCTGGCCAGGATTGCAGAGAGGGCATGACTCAGTCTGCAGATGCAAAATAGCCTTCTCCAGCTGACCTCCCATGACTAGGAAAATTAATGCACCCTCCTTAAATACGAGTTCTCTCTTTAAAAAATGTTCGCCTGGCAGCCTTCGGTTGCCAGTGGACTTGAACACCTAATTTGACACAGAAAGAAGTCTTCTTGGATCGCGAGGGGTTAATCCAGCCTGCCAGCCAAACCGGGAAAAAGAACAGATCCCCAGATGCCTCTGCTGGAGAAATTAATCCTGGAGCTTAGCATCTGGATCCTTCAACTGCCAAGCTTGCCCCCGTAGCTGGTTGCATTGCGAGGCTAGATTAAGTAAGGATGATGAGCAGAGGCAGTTTTGCACCATCCGTGACAAGGAACGGGGTGGGGGGAGCCACCTTTGAACCAGAAGAGTCTAACCCTTCCGCACACCAGTGCTGATGTGCATTTAAACAATGTGCCACATTCAAAACTGTCAAAGAAATTCCAGCCAAACCTGTCAAGATATTTTTTGCAAATATTCGAAGTAGGGAGAAAGTGCACAGACATTCTTATTAAGGGGTCACCTGTTCAGAGGGGGGGGGAGAGAGAGTGTGTGTGTGCACTTGGAGCACAGAATGTAGAAATATATTTGGTTCCAGTCTTCTTATAAAAATTGCTTGATATTTTCCGCCACTTATTAAAGTACCTCACAGCAGTAGGAGCTGCTGAATTCTGATCTAAAATGTCAGTCCTTCCACGTTTGGTCAGATATTATAGAGTGGAGATGGGATAAGCTCCTTGAGAAATAACTTTCACCTGCAGTAGTTGGATATGGTGTATCTGAATGTTTCGAACAATATGAAGGGGGTGGGGTGTTGAGGGCACGAGTTGGAGCTGGAAACAGCTGATGAGCCAACAAGAGCTTTTGCTGAGAGTTGCGTACAAAAAAGATGCAACCTAAACAGGTATCTCCTGAGCTCCACAAACATTTTCTACCCCAATGCCTGTGGTTAACCCATTTGTTCCAGCTGAAACAAATCCTAAGTATGCCTAAATTGAGCTTACCTGAAAAAGTGGAAACAGGAACAAAGGATGCTAGCCCAGGCTTAGTCCTAGTCTTTTACGATGGTTGTGCCTCTTCTCAGAATGGCCCAATGCCCACGTCCTCTGTGTAACTCCTTCATCAAATGAAGTTGCACCATAGCATAATGCAATCCTAGGTGCATTATTGGGGTTACTGCAGTAGCCAACTTTTCAGCCATCCTGCAACTATTCCAAGTTCTCGGAAAGATGTCAGACTATGGATGTTTGGCCTTGCTGTATCTGAAATCAGAGAATGGAAGCAGATGTCCCTTTCCGTCCCCACATGGCACTTGTGTGTCACCGGATTCTTTTCTACACTGATTCTGTGACTTTTCCTTTTCAAAATAGGTATTATTAGCAGCAAAGCATTGCGATCACATCCTTGACAGACAGGCCTGTATGGGACCATTCTGTTGATACTGCAGAAATGGTCGGGCCAGCAAGGCTATTTGCTTACAAAACACACTTTTCCAAGGCAGCACCCTTAGCAGATAATGAGTTCCCAAGGGAGAGTTTCTATATTTTACAACAGCATTGAGTTTTCTTTGCTAATAGATGAAATGTTTTGGCTTTGTATACGCACCATAGGATTAGGTTAATCTAAAGGTGACATGATGTTCTGATGTACTTGTGTAATGTGCTAAAAGAAAATGCAACATAAAGCAAAGAATGTGAGGTTTTTTTATCTGATGAAAGGCATTTTATGCTTAATTGTAGACTGGGCAGAGACCAGTGAGCAAGACAACAATTCAAGCCCGAGTAGCTACAAGGTAGATCCTCCACTGTTCATTATGATCCCCTTTATCCTAGATTGTCTCTTTCCGATGGTGACTTTGACTTTCATGTTGACAGGCAGCAGTTCTGTGACCATAATTTGGGCTATTTTATTCTTCCTGCACCCCCTACTTTGTTCCCACAACAATGAGACATGCTTATATTTCTCCAAAATACTGAACAAGTTTTTTTTTATCTTTAGCCCTATAAAGTAGGTAAAGGCTGGAAAAGTGTACCTGGTCTAAGTTTCTCCATCAAGTTTTCTGGCTAGTTTTCAGTCTCTGTCTCAGTTCTACTCTCACACAACTCTTCAGAGTTGATTTTGGACAGGCAAATTTTCCACTGAAGAAAGGTAAAGACAAACTTGCTTCCAAAGAGTAGGAACTAATTGCCTCTGAGAAAGTTTCATAGCAAATGCATGGTGGTGATTTTCTGCCCTCTTGTGAATAAATCTCATTTATTATCTATCTATCTATCTATCTATCTATCTATTTATTTATTTAGAAAATTTGTAGGCTGTCCATTACTGTTGTCTCTGGACGGCTTACAACAATATTTCAATCCTAAATAAAATAAGTTAACTTTTCCACACTGAGCATAAAACTAATCCATTAAAAAACTTAACTAAATCTAACACAATTAAAATCACTATATGTTAAAATATTGGTCAAATAAAAAGGTCTTGACCTGGCGCCGAAAAGCATATAATGCCGGTGCCAGGTGGACCTCTCTAGGGAGCACCTGGCCCCTCTCTATATTATCACATTTCGGTGTTACCCTTCTTACCTCCCCCCACCTGGCTTTCTTCTGCTAGGTCTTGGCTGTACAATCCTGCTTTTAGGCAGACATTTCATGGCATTCCTAGATGGCTCCTTTCATTGGTTGCAATCACTATATCTTGCACCATTGCATCATTTTTATATGGAATTTGCACAAGTGGGTTTATAAATAATTTTTGAGACTTGCCTCCAGCTTCTTTCCAAGGGAAATGTCTAAAAATATGGAGCAATTCAAGTCCCTCCCGTTCCTTGCAGGAGCACAACCGTTCTACAGAAATACAAACCGAAAACTACAGTAGCATTCTGAATTGTACTACATCAGAGAACAAGTAAGGAGTCATATTTGTTGATGTTTTTACAATAAACAGCTCCTTATACTATTCAAACAAGCGTGTAAGTGAGGAGGGCTGCATTAAACCTCACGTGCTAGTTTACAATGTTTAGGCAATTTACATTGGAACACAATTCAAACATAGACCTTTTTGCCTGAAGTGATACAGGCCAAAATTGCTTCCACTTCCATCTACAAAACATACAGATCAGTTTCCAGGGGCATCCAACAAACAGCAAAAAATTAGAAAAATCCTGTGTTAAGTACTTAGCAGGTTTATTTCCTGAAGCTTTTTGCATTTTCCAAATTATTTTTACTTATAGAAATGTGTTTCTCTCTATCAATCAAACCTACCCCTTGTACTAACAATGTCTTTACTGAACTAACTCCCCTACAAAGGTAATCATAAACTACTGGTGTTGTACCCGCGATGTTACAGACGAGACCAGAGACCGGATGGTAAAGTAAAGAGGAGATTTATTCCTGCAGCAGGGACCACATTCATAGAGGAATGCGGTGCTTGAACAGAGTTGGAAGGAGATCTTTATACCTTCACAATCCGCTTTCGGCAAATGGGGAACAATACAATCAGTTTTTGACAAGAATGAGAACAATGGCGACAATGGGGAGTTACAGAATCACATAAGCAGTTGAGCAAGCGATATACAGAAGCAGATTTGGTTAGCAGTAAGCTTTATCTTTTAATTTACACCTTCTAAGCAATCTTTGTCCATTACATTGTAGGTAAGCTCTTTCCACTTACCAGGGGAATTCTCTGAGGCAGTTACTAGTCATTTGAATGGGCTCGAGCTTAGGAGAGCTAAGCCTATCATGCATACCCGGAGACAGCTGATTATTCTAGTGTTTGGCCGTGTCATGCCTATCTGGAGCCTAGAGGAGTCATGCCTATCCTGAATGCCCTGAGAAAGCTGATAGGTATCTCTATTATGTCAGGATCCTGGGGAGTCAGGTACAACAACTGGCACTTGAGGCATGTTCAAATTAGAACTTTTTCCCCCATTCAATTTAAGAATGAGCATGCTGTATCTTTGGAACTATTAAGAATTTTCAGACTTGATCTGCAAACATTAGAAAGTTAAAGGAACACAAACAGAGGAGGAGGGGAAAGAATCCACATCAGAGTAGTATTATTTAAGATACATTAAATGAAGCCTAATATTTAGAAAGCTTATAACCTTTGGCAATTCGAGGAAAGTGTTTCAGAATCAGGACCAAACTACTAGGAGAGAGGTAATTAATTGATTTTCACTGTTTGGGTGACATTAATTTGATTCAGCCTTCTTGGATGAAGATTGAGACAGCAACTTGTTCAGAACTAAGACAATCAGACCCTTTAGTACATTTGATGAATTCTGTAGAATGTTCCATAGTATTATTGTTCTTACATAGCATAGCTGTTTATTACGGTGAGTGACCAAATCATCCTTTAAAAAAATTTACAAAATAAGACCATAAATTAAAATATTCCAACTATTAAAAGGCAAAATGACAGTAAGCAGATGATATCAAATTGCTTAAAATTGTCTATTACCATTTGAGAGTTAAATTTTAAAGCATTGCATGCAATATCCTTGCAGGCAGCTGCAAAAACCAAGCACAGCAAACTGTGAGCTGGGCCTCGGTGCCTGCAAGCAGCTTCCAGGCACCCTTCTTATGACTGTTGTTATTTGCTTCGCTTCTACAGCACTCAGTGGCCAAACTATTTGCCCTAAGCACCATGCCTTTGCTTCAGTGACCCGAGCTCCTTGTATCTGAATTGTATTTGTCCTGGGTTTGGAGTATGCAAAAGGATCAGATTATATCACAGTAGAGAGAAAGTGGTGAAACAGAGAAAGCTTTTCTTGAGCTCCAAAGGGCAACCTGAAGAGGGAGATCTTACACTGACGCCAAAGAGTCCAACTTCGGCAACCTTTCAGGGAAAGAAGTCCCATAATGTCTGCCATCGAGAACACCTTCCTCTTTCTTCCTCATGACCGAACCTGATCCTTGGTGGTTCTTTGAGACTATAAAGCGACGCAAGAGAGCTCTCCCATGAAGACGCGCCCTGAGCTATTCTGACTTGCTGTAGGTTATAATGAGCAACTTGAAAGAGAATTGGGGTTCAGTCCAGACAGGAGCACTCCCTGGACCCTGTCCATACCCATCCTATCTTGGCACGGTTTGCAGGGAAGGGAAGTTGCAGTAGGAACCTGCTCTAATGCATTGCTAGATTTGTGACTGCACAATACTTTCCAACTCTTGCTTGGATGCTTACTTACAAGGGGTAAAGATAAACGTTCATTTTACAAAGTCACACAAATGAGTTAATACGATAGCCCCTGGAAGCTGTTTGTTAAAGTAGCAGATGGCCTGAAGCACCGTGGGAGAGGTCATGAGTCGTAAGCATATGATCCCAAGTTGTAAGATCCCATTGTATTCAGGGCTCTTTATCAAGCAAAAAGGCCCTTCATGGAAAAGGGAACTGGAGTCTCCTGACAGAGGATGCAAGAAAACGTTAGCATTATTCGAAAGCTCTGAAGTATATATAGGAAATTGCCATGCAGAGGTTGCGGCAATGCGCGATTTATTTCAACAGCTCTCCCCCAATCCCCTCTAACAAGGTACTGATTTTTGCTATATGCACTGAGCCAATTGTGCTTTAATGAAAAAGAGAAAATGGCTTTTAAAATCCAGCTCATACAGGGCACAAAAGCACCACGAATCTGAAAAACAAAATAGCATTTCCCAGCAGAGTAAATTAATAAAAAAAATTTAGGTTTATACATCATTCGCTAGCTTATCTGAAGCCATTTCATTGAGAAAAAGAGAACGATATGAAAATATATAGTCAAAATCCTGTCCTTCTCTCATTAGAGCATTGGTACTGTGAGTATTTAAAAAGCAGATTTTTCTATCATCATTTCCCCCTTTTTCTTCCTCATTCCTTTTTCCTTGTGTGTGGTGCTATTTTAGATGGTACAAACTGCTTGCACTCATAGAGGAAGCATCCCTGTGCCCAGTCCACTGGAGCGGCCCTAATCCACTGCATGGCCCTGATCTTGGGAGTGTCCTTTCAGTGGCCTGGGATGGGCCTCCAGAAAGGAGCAGAAATCCTCTTCCATATATGCCCTCCTGAGGCAGAGGCCCTGCTCCGGGAACCCTCCTTGAAGGAGGTTAGGAGAGTGAATACTCGCAGGAGGGCCTTCTCTGCAGTGGCACCCCGACTGTGGAGTTTGCTGCCCAGAGAGCTTCACCTGGTGCCAACATTATATTCTTTTCAGTGCCAGGCAAAAGCTTTTTTATTTGCCCAATATTTTAATAGTTAATTATTTTAACTAGATTTTAACATCATTATGCTCAGCTGTGCTCTGTTCATTTGTTATGTTATGTTGTATTTTGTTGTCTTTATTTATGGTTTGATTTATTTATGGTTGTAAGCCATAGAAACAGAGTGAGTCGGAAGGGGCCTCCTGGGCCATCTAGTCCTGGTACATTTTGTAAAGGATGGGGTATAAATATAGTTAATAAATAGATAAATAAATCCCAGGACTGCACTTGTGCCAGAGAATCCAAAAGCCCTGGTTCTTCCTTGCTTCCGCCTTCAGCAGGATGCCTCTTTGATTGTATCCCTGCACCTTGAGGGGTGCTAGATAAAGATTTTCCCACTGTCACAAGATGACCACTCACTGCCAAGTTAGCAGAAAATCTCATTTCTAGCATTACCCACCAGTTACGTACTTTGTGTTGGGTTAATGCTAGAAATAGGCCTGTGCAGACCCATCTTCACGTTCTGCTCTCCAAAATCTGCTCTCAGTTGCTTTTCCACCCATGAACAATATTCCGCCACCAGGCCAACAACTGTATCTCAAGGACAGAGAGAGCAGAGGTGAGGCGCTCTGGGGACTTCCTCCCCACTGCCCCATTTTGCCTTTTGACTGGGAGACTGGTGGAACGGCTATCTCCTGCAGATGTTTAATAAAAGCCAGCATCTGTGCTCATCTCCCTCCGATTAGCCAGCAGTATCCTGGGGCCAGTCTTGTGTTCCTTCTATGCAGCGGTGCTTGAAGCAGAGCTGAAGCAACAGAAGACTGGCATGACCGTTTCCTCCGCTTCTGGCACCAGCGGCTCAGTCAATGTTTCATCTGGCTTTATTTGCCTCTAGGATGCCCTTGGTTAGACACCCTAAAATGATCGTGCTCTCAGCGGGTGCACCCTTCAGCAGCACCACTTCATCATTCCCAGAATGCCTGCTGGGGACAGGAAAGCTCAGCAAGCAGCTTTGCAGTGTGCTTTGGATGAGCCTGGTGCTTGCACAGCATTGCCGGCACTTTTGCTCCGTCCAAGGAAGCTTCTGCAGCGAATGTGGAAAAGCATGCAGCTTACGAAATGAAATTCTGCCAGTGCTTAGAATCATAGAAGCATTGAATAGTAGAGCTGGAAGGGGCCATGAAGGCCATCCAGTCCAACCCCTGCTGTTGCAGGACACCACGTCACCCCACCCCACTCGGAGGGCTGTCCAGGTTCTTTTTGAATGCCTCCAGTGTGGGAGAGCCCACCGCCTCTCTAGGCAGCTGGTCCCACTGTCGTGTTCCTCTGACAGTGAGGAAACTTTTCCTGATATCTAGCCTGAACCTGGGTTGTCACAGCTTGAATTGATTATTCTGTGTCCTGCACTCCGGCATCAGCAAGAAGAGATCTTGACCTTCCTCTTTGTGCCAGCCTTTGAAGTATTTTTGGAGGAATATCATGTCCCCCCTCAGTCTTCTTTTCTCAAGGCTGAACATGCCCAGTTCTTCCAGTCTCTCCTCATAGGGCAGTGTTTCCATACCCTAGATCATTTTTGTTGCCCTCCGCTGGACCCTTTCTAATTTACCTGCAACTTTCTTAAATCTTGGTGCCCAGAACTGGACACAATATTCCAGGTGAGGTCTAACTAGTGAAGAATATAGAGGAACTACTGCAGCTCATGATTGGAAAGTAACACTTCTGTTAATTCATCCCAAGCTATGCTTGATAGCTCCTGCTGGAGACCACACAGTTTTTCCAGGGATCCACTATGGAGTACCACTGCAAAGAGCTGTACACATTCTCAATCAGCTGAGAGTTTTATGAAGCAGCTAAAAACCCTTAAGAAAAATAGGTGAAGACCTGCTTTTCTGTAAAATGGGTAGAACCAATGCAAAGAATCTGGCTCCTGCAGATGGCTACAGAGGCAGGCAATTCTGCCTCTGTAAGGGAAGAGCTGAGCAAATCTACCTCTGGCTGTTACAGGCATTGCAGCAAAACATCATGCATTGGCTGAGACATGGCCTGAGCTGGGCAGCAGAGTTTTTAGACCAGGATCCACCTGCTCTGTCCATCACCGTACCTTGAAGGTGTGGTAGACCCTTTACTCCAGCATCCATGCTCTGATCATTTTAGGGTGTCTAACCAAGGACATCTGAGCCCAGTTCTGCACAGTGAACTGAACCAAGAAAAGGTCCAGAAATGCTCTGGTGGTGCAAACAGCAACCTTCCCCACCAGCTGCCCCACTAGCAGCTCCAAGACATGGAAGAGGGGCGATGTCAGTGGCCACTCCAGCCCCCAGCCATGTGGGCTTGGATTCTGCTGTGTGCACCACAAGCCCTGGGCACTCCCCAGAAACTCAGAGTCTGGGCTGCCGAGTCCAGGGAGCAGAGACCAGGGAATCCAGTGGATTCCCACCACAAGTGGATTCCTCACACATCCCTTTCCTCCCTGCAGTGTCTGCTGTGATAGGGACTGGATGATGGAGAGGGAAAGAAGCGGGCAAAGCAGAGAGAGTTCTCAAGATGAGCATGCTCAGCTTGCACAGCGGAACCACGAGCCACTGCTTGCGAGGTGTGGGAACCTGGCTGATACCTCTCTTGGTGGTGGTGTCTTTACAACCTTTACCGGTATTTCATTTTTTTTTTTTTTTTTTGAAGCAAGCTGACATTAAACAACATTTCCCATAATTACTAGAGGATGTCATCCATGCAACGAAAGTGGGAGCAGCAACAACAGCAAGGAAGGCAGTGGGGCAGTGATAGTGGAACGTTTTTTTGAAGGAATTTAGCCTGAAGAACATTTGGGATCTGAGGTCTAATTGGTCTTGCTTCGATGCTGGATGATGGACTATTGAACTTTTAAGATCCTCTTCAGGCCTTGAAATCTTACAATTTTATGCTGCAAAGGTTAGGCAAATCCGCTTCGGCTGGAAATACTGCTAGAGTGATAAAACGGTGGCACTAGTCTGTAGAGGCTGCCAGTCTGTCACTATAAGCTAATCAATCATTTTCAAATTTAAATACTCCAGTACAACCTCGTATCATTATACTAGGTTGTACGTGTCAGTCAGCAGAGGAACTGCATGGAAAATTTCAAAGTTGGTTCAAAAGCCTCAAACATCAAATCATTTCCCCCCCGTGTGGCTGATTTTCACAGCCTCCAAGTATTTATTAAATGTTTTTTTTCTCTGTTCATAAATAACTATGTTTTATGGTTTTCTTTTTCTGTAAAATGAGCTGTTTTGAAAATGACCTATTTCCTCCTGTCTTCTGTTTGAAAAATCCTGGATTATTGGGAACCTAGCAGTAGGAATACTGAATTATTGGGGAATAGAACTATGTGTTATCATCATTACAAACTGATCCACATTGAGTTCCCTATTCTTGTAACAACTTCCTTATGCCTTATTGTCATTAGGAGAGGAAATATCCAGACTTATGACATCACAAGGATGCATAATGATGAACTGATGACACCGTTAGCAGTGTAATGACATGATGTGAGCTGAAGAGGGAGGGGAAAACTCTTGGCTCCAAGTACTGGCATGGGCGGTAGTTCAAGTGTTCTGATAAAATGTTCTTCCACCCTATGTTTTTGGAAGATGCCTGCTTCATTAAAGAAATTAATGCCTTGGACCAAATTGAGGCTCAGTGCTGTTCTGTTGGCATCATCATTTTGAGCAAGGGATGGCCATGCACACAATGGAAAATTGCCACAGTGAGGTTCTGCTGAGTGATCCAGCTCGTCATGAGTACTTTGCTTCCTCCCACCCTTCCTCCCCTCTTGCCCATGCTGGCAGCATCCGAGGAGGCAACTCAGGGAGGAATGAGGGTCCTCTTTCTACAGCCACAATCGCAAGCAGGTTTCAGCTCACTGGGCCTGGAGAAGAGTCTCCACAGCACAAACAGCACTCGCGACATGAAGTGCAACAGCAGCGCCTTCTGGTTTTGTCTGGGGCAATGTGCAGGGGTCTCCTCTTGAGCCAGAGGAGGGACTGCCAGTGCCCCGAGCCCGGAGCAGGGAAGAGACTTTGCAGGTGGGACTCATATCTACTTGCAGTGCAGAGCTGCCTTCAAAGTGCTTCTGACGAAGCTGGGACCCACTCGAAGTTGCCCGTAGCAATAGCTTGCTTTCTGCTAGCTTGCTTGTTTTACTTTGCCAAGCCTCTACTTGGGCTTCCCAGGAAATGTACATTAGTAAAATTGGCCATAATGGCTTTGTTCCTTTCCTTTCTTCTCTAGGAATTCCACTAACAAAACCTCAGAAAAATAAAGTTATCTGCAAAGCATAAAGGATGGGAAATGATTTACCAGAAAATAGGTTTGTCCTTGAAAAGGACAGTAACAGGGCATCCCCACGGCACTTGGGCTTCATAGGGTATATAATTTCCTTTCGAAATTAACCTTAAGCAAGCAATTTCCATTGAAATCCATCAGTTTTAGGAATGTATGCATCACTGTGTCCTTTCAGGTAGTAATAGCATAAATTGCTCAAGTTTTCTTGAAATTTTGTTCCCAGCCTCTTAAAGAGATGTTCAGCTAACGCAACTGATGTACCACATTACTGATAATATTGTAGGCACTGACCTTAAACAAAATAGGCTAAGCACTGTCAAGTTCTTTCTTTGTATTTCTGTGTGTAATGCATTTTACATGAGTCTCTTCAGTTGGTCACATTAAACCCGTTGGGTCACATTTACACAATTTAAACTAGTTTAACTTTTCCAAAGTGGATGGAATTGAACAAATGCAAATCTAGTTCTCACCCTACTTTGTTTGTGAAAAACAAGTTTGAAAGGTACACCTGGTTCTGAAACAAAGGCTATGCATTGAAGATGACTTACTTCAGAATGTGGTATTGGCCATCATGCCATTTTGGCACTTGGCATGCATAGATGGCGCACCAATGGACTCACAAATGGTAGGTGGCCAGGGCTGAAATGAAAACATTGTAAGGCCGGCATAGAGAGATGTGAGGTCTGTTAGCACACCTGCAGCTCTAGTGTAGGTGTGCCAATGGCTTAGGGCCTGGTTATCTGAAGGACCATCTCCTTCCATACGTGCCTGCTCACCCCTTAAGATCTGGGGCAGAGGCCCTTCTCTGGGAGCCCTCCCTGAAGGAGATTAGGAGGGTGGCTACCCACAGAGGGGCCTTCTCTGCAGTGGCACCCCAGTTGTGGAATTTGCTCCCTAGAGAGGTTCACCTGGCGCTGTCACTTTATTCTTTTCAGCACCAGGCCAAAACCTTTTTATTTCCCCAATGTTTTAAGACCTGACTGTTTTAATTGGGGTTTTATTATTAGCTAAATTTTAGGATGCTGTGCTTTAATTTAACATTTTGTATTGTTAAATCATCCTGAGACTTTGATAATGGGACAGTCTACAACCGTTTTGATAGATAGATAGATAGATAGATAGATAGATAGATAGATAGATAGAGGGAAGGAAATCTTCTCATGCCCACCTATCACACGTTTGCTCCAGTCCAGCCAAAGAATCCCTCGCTATTCATTGTTTGTTCAGATTCCCATAATGAAGGGCTACCAGTGGTTCCAACATGCACCTGGACCTTTCAATGGCTCAGTGACCTGCTTTGCATAATGCAACAGACCACCATTGCTTCACTGACCCCCATGTGGTGCCAGGCACCAGCAGGACCTATTTTGCATGGTGCCCAGCTTGCCACAACTTGTTTTGCCCTCCAGGCCCAGGTGGCAGGAGCTGATTGAGGGCTAGGCAACTCCCAAACCTCAGCAAAGCAAGGCATGGATTATTTGTGGGTTGTCTCCGGCAACCTTACATGAAATGAAAAAAAGCTATGCAAAACGGCAGCTGCAAGCATCTGGCACGATGGAAGAGCAGCAAATGAGGGTAGATGAAGCAAACAAGGTCAGGCACTTCCCCCCAGTACTGAGAAGATGCCACAGATGGTTGGAGATTCCTGCTCGCTCTAATGCAAATGTGGGTGTCCCAGTGTCTTTTTGATAGTGACCCAGCTGAAAATGGTGTGAAAACTTCTGTATTCTGGAAAATTAAACCAAAATGGCCCGACACAGACTGAGTCTACTCAGTTGCCTCCAGCATGTTGAAGGGAACAGAGAAGAAATATGGAGAAAGTCTTTCAGAGCTTCTATCCTAAGAGGGATTGTGCTTAGCTGGGCATGTGATGCACACCATGAAGTTAACAATCTCCTCTCTGTTTGATACAAGGAGTTTTCAGGGGAGAGGAAAGAGGGGGAAAGCAACTTACTTCACAGGGTTGTTTTGAGAAGAAGACTGAGAGGAAGAGGAGGATTCTGTAAACCTCCTGGAGTTCTTTGAAGGAAAAAAGGCAGGATATAAATATTAGGATTTTCCCTTCCCAGTCTAGAAAAACTTCCCTTCCCTCACAGGTGCAGATAAAGCAAGATACTGACTGGCTATGGCTGGGTCAAGCCCAGCCCTAGCTATTGTGCAAATCCATCCAACAGGGTTAGATGACCAGCAGAGGAACACAATTGCCAGTTGGAAGTATTGCCAGTTAGCAAGGAAGCATTCCCAAAGCAGTGTCCGAGCCAAAGTCTAGCACAGGCAAACCGCCCACCTGAAGCACAATTGGAAGAACAGGTTCCTAGCAGGAAGCACAGGAGGTCCACGCAGAGAGGAAGCAGGGTTAGGAAAGCGAAGTTGCAAAGTACTGGAAGAAGAAATAAATGTTATTCCAGCAAGCAGCAGGTCTGAGCTGAGAGTTGATCTAAGTCAAGTATCTGAGAAATACTTGTAAACCTCGGTCTTTGCTTTAGATCCCCTGCGTTTCTGAGGATACGCTCGCTCCTGAGAACTTCGCTCTGAAGGACACCGGCGGTTTGGTCCCTTAAGGTGTGTGTTTCAACTTTGACTAGAGGCCAGTGGCTGGACTTCGATGCACTGCCATGGGGACGGCACTTTCCTCGGTCCCCTGTCCAGGTATTCTTCAGCTCCTGACAGGCCTGCCAGACAGATGCTGGAGGTGCCCGTCGTAGCACCTGCATGGTCCATCTGGTCTCCATTCTGAGCAACATCTGAAGAATGAAACTTCTCCAACCTTTCCTCAGCCTGGCCTGGATCTGGGTCCAGCAGGTCAGAGGCACCAAAGATTTTGTCCAGGGCTGGCAGGAATCCTTGTTGGGAGCAAGGAATTTTTGTTGCCTGTTTCTATACACAAGCAATGAACATGGCAATCTAAGCCTATCAATAGGACAAAGAACCTAACTTTCCAAACCTTCCTCAAACACCTCACAGAGCATTACTTGTATGTTAAAACAAAAGGTGGAATAGGTACCACCCTCCAGCAAATTGGCTGTAAAATAAGCATGGCTCTCAGTCTCAGTCTCTCTCATCTACTGCATACAGTTCTTTGCTTTTCATTTTAAACCTATCTGAAACCTCTTCCGAGCCTCAGTAAAAGGGTGCACATTTCCCAGGTAATGAAAGCAATTGGCGGCCTCTTCGTGCTCTTGTGGTACCTATTCCACCCCTACCTGTCCTCTCTGAAGCCTCACTCCTGTTCAATCCCATGGGGATAGAAGGAAAGAAAAGACTGCAGAAAAACTACTGTACACCTTTTAAAGAAAAACTCTCTTGTCTCTTCAGCTAAAGGGGACTGTCACATTTCTGTCCCACTTGATCCAGACGTACCTAGAGAAGATTCATTTTCCCTTCCTCTGCCCCAACACTGGGCAGCTCTCTAAGAAATGCAGTTATTGTGTCAGCTCATTTGCTTCCTTGCCAGTCCTTTTTAACCTTTATTCCCAAACTTGCAGTTAATTACAGCTTTGAGGCACTGTCTAAACCAGCTGAACCACACTTCCCCTCCTTAATCTGATACTTAAAACTCTCATCAAATGCCAGTAGTGGGATATCCAGTCCAGAAATAAACATCCTTTGGTCTCCTAAGCTCTAAGCCCTCAAGATGAGTTATATCCCTTAGCATCAAAAGCAGACACCATCATTAAATGCATGAGCACAATTAGAAACACATATCAGCAATGCAGCACTAATTTATGGACCTCAGTCTTAGACACGCGATAAGTCCTACACGCCTGCCTTTCAGGCCTTTGGAACAAGAAGGTATTTTCAGTTTCAGGACGGACAGCAGGGACTATGCTTCCTGAATCTTTCTTGGAAGAAAATTCCACAAATGTGTTCCCTATTTTAATCAAATACACTGAAGAGTGAGAGCGTGCAACATGTTTTGGACAAAGTAAACATGGTGATAATGCTCTCATTTCAATGCAGCAGAACAAAGGAAGGACGATAGAGCTTTCGTATGAAACCTAAAATGAGAACCATCATGGCTCCAGTGAATGACGACAGCGACAGGCGAGTTGAGGTGGAAAATGGTGTAGGGGAGGGGATATGGGAAATGGGAACAGGAAACCTAGTTAATGGACAGAGAGCCAATTTAATACTGAAAACTTTAGATAACCACAAGAAGTAAAAGCGTTATTTCTCTTCAATGTACTTTCTCAGTTAGAAAGGTGTTTGGAAGGAATAGCGCAGGCCTATCTTCTAATTGCACCTGTTGGTGAGGGAAAGGGGAAGAGAGATACCACTGGAAGACTGGCAGAAAAACCAGTGTATCCTAAACTCATCCAGTCAGGAGAGGAGGGTAAAGCACCTCTTGGAAAATCACAAAACCTGGAGAAATGCCAGATACATCCCACCGTGTCTGGACCAACATGCCAAAGGAGAACTGGATCAGTGCTGACATGTTTTCTCGCCCTTCCACCAGAGTAGTCCAGGCAACATACACGCTCCTACTTCATTTACCCTTGCAAAAATTTGTGAGGTGGGTTCGAGATCAACAGTGGTGGCCACGCCAGTGCCATCCAGAAACCAGCACGGCCAACAAGGACTTAGCACCCAACCCTCTCGTTCACCACACCTCACTAGCCCTCTTCATGCAGTCTCCCAAACTTTGTGAGGACTATAATTGGGGGTGGAGAAGGCATCATGCATATCCCTCCCCTTCATGCACACAGTGTCCCCATGTGCATTGACTCCATCCCCTCATTTTCTGGCTTTGTTGATTTGATGAGCATTTGAATGAACAGAAGTAGAATTCTCCATCCAAGTAGTACTCACCTCCAAGAGGGCATGCCTGGAGAACTGAACTGGCATGGTACTACATACAAGAATGTCGGGTCAGGGGCAGATTGGGACCCCTTTCCCGTCCCTAATTTCTGAATGGGGCAAATAGCTTTCTATTGTGTACACCCAGTAGGCCTCGGGGCATACCTTGGTGTCCCAGTGTACACTCCAAGGGGTGTGCACTTCCCTTTCTGGCACACGGGATTCCCAGGTTGCATGCATGTTGCATTTAGAAAGTACAAGATCAAAATTCATGATGCAGGAATCATGTGACATGCTAATATGAGGACAGCTGACCCCCAGAACCAAACTCAGCAGCTGGCATGTATTGCAAGTTCAACAAACATTTGATTTAGAATAACCATGTGGTTTCCTTTCAAATGCCTTCTCAGACTTTGCCTCATTCCTCAGTATCTGCCTACTCAAATGCCAGCACCATTTTCATAGTTGAATATCAGATTAAGCCCTGCATTATGCTCCCAAACTGGGGTAGCTTTAACCCCAAATTAAATCTGCCCAAGAATGCAAAAGTACCTAAATTTAAACCAGTCTCAGCAATGCCTTCCTATATAGAAATATCTCACATGTTTAAAGCCCATTATCTTGGAACACTCTAGGACGAGAAAGAATGACAGTTTTATACTACCTGAAAAGGAGTGATTTCCCACCTTCCTCTCCAAGAAAGTCCCAAGGTATTGGATGCTAATGTCATGACATTTTTAGGCATAGAAAAGCTTTTAGGTTATCCACAGAATGTTTTATGGCCCCCGTTGAGCCTGGTGAACATTTCAGCCAACAGTAAACTGATATATCTATTTTTACAGGGAAGAAAGAATGAAAGGAACAGAAGGGAAAGAATACAAAGAATAGTCGGGGAGCTGGCCGTACTTTCTCGCTGTAGCTCACCTGGCTTGTTCAAAATCCACTATCTAGGGAAGTTTGATTTCACACAATAAACTGCATTGCAGTAGATGCATTTACTTTATTTACAATTGAATTTTCAAAATGTGCAAAATCCGCAACTTATGGAAACAAGACCCTGCTTTCTGAAAAGAGTTAGAGGATTAGTTCGTCTAGCCCAGAGTTGTCAACTTCACTGGTCAAAGAGACCAAGGTTCAAAGAGAGTATTTGCAGCTGTGCAATCTAGGAATCTTTAAACAGACCTTATAGGAGACAAGCTCAGGAAACCTGACAGATTCCTATCTCCAGAATGGATTCCTTGCAAATCTCTACTCTTGCCAACTTCTGTGGAGTTCAGGGTTTAGCCATGCTTATGTATTTATCTTCTTGAGAAGGAGGTTATGGTCCTCTCTCCACGAGGCATGTCTTGGGCACTTATGGAAGTTCACAAGGCCTTTTCATGATGCTATCATGCTCCAGGGCTCCACCGTGTTTTCCAGTCATTTTTGCAGGGCTTTTTGGGAGAAAGGAAAGGCAGCTATTAATATTTAAATCACAACAGCTCCAAACGAAAGCCTCAGGAAAAGTCACAAATTCGCTATGCTGTGGCTATTCCACAGTGCCATCTTGTGTGTGGCTAATGGAATATATACAACAACATAAAAGGACAGATTTGGGGTGGGTGGGGGTGTTTAAAGGATCACTTTCCCACCTGCAACACAAACAGAAAAAGAAGTCTCAGTGAAGCAGCTGGTTAAACTGCTCATCTTGAAGTCCCATAGGAAGCGAACAGTGTTTTGTAATGTCTGAGTTTATCCACCAATATAAATGGCAGACAACTTTAACTAGGAATGGAAAACCTTTCCCATCCCTGGAATGTGACCTCTGACAGTTTCACAGAAATGAAATTTGGCCCCCTTTATGTACCTCTAGCTCAAACACTCTACCATTAAATGTTTTGCCCTCTATCATAGGTAACCAGCATCCCCTAACACTTCCACAGCACCCCAAACCCAGCTTCGGTCCCATTCCCTAGGCCCTTCTCACAACCCCACTGAGAACTCCAGTTTCTAATGCTCACCCCTTCCTTAGTTTGGGGTGATAGAAAGGTACACCCAACAGCCCCCTTTTCAGAAAGTTCCAGGTAATTTGCATCTATTCAGAAATTACCATTTAGCCAGGAACTGCTCTAACCAAAGGAAGCTATCAAAGATAAGGCTGGAAAGATAAAACATCTTTCTGTCCAGACTGTTTCTCTTGCCAGAGAGCCCAAGATGAGAAACTCTTTCCGTATCTCGCTTTGCAAGCAGATTATTTCATATTAAAGCAAGATGCTCTCCTACAAGTTTTTTCACCCTTAATGACAGCACAGTCCTGATCTGTACTGGGGCTTAGTGCATTTACTTTGGAGTAAGAAAGAAATTAAGGACAGCTGCACACCATGAAATTAACTGCATGTGTTTCGTGAAAGTAATGCTTGTGGAAGTGTTCTGAAGGAGCTTCTTTCCTGGAGTGGGGACCCCTCCAGACCTTAAGAGGATCTTTCAACTGACGAAGAAGCCAATGAAGTGCTTTCAGCTGAAGAAGAAGTCAATGAAGTGCTTGGGAGTCCAACCAGTCAACCCAGAAATTGGACTGCTGATGAGCTGGACAATGGCTTTCCAAGAGTAACAGGGCTGGAGAAAAGAACGTGGCAGGCAAGGGAGCAGAAACCTGAAGAGGTGGAGTGTGCACAGGAGAGAGACATGGGAAGGGCAGAATCGAAAAGAAAGACCCGAGGCCAGAGAGAAGGCAGGCACAGGAAGGAGAAACATGGGGTGTGGAGAGAATTATGGGGTGCAACAGACACAGCAAAGAGATTTCACAGGGCATAGGAAAGTCAGTTAGTGGGAATAAAGGTGATGAAACTGCCCACCTAAGTAAGCCTGGCAAGCAGAAAGTTCCCACCTGTGGCAGTCTTCCGCAACAGCTTCATTTCCACTACAGAATCGTGCTTCCGAGGATAGACACTCTCTAGGGAAAAAGGAGATTGACTTTAACTAAGGAGCCTCAGCAGCCAAGGGACTATTTCATTATTTCTCTGAATTAGCTTCTACTTACCATAATGCACAAGAGTAAATAGGGGTTCATCAGTTAAGAGGTGACTGTTAGACAACCTTTGCTGGTTTGAATCACACTTACCTGCATTACTTCCTTTATTCTGACAACTGAGCACTGCTGATAAAGCTTCACAGCTGAATTGAAACTGCTTGTGTTATAGGAAGATTGCTTATTTTTGCACTGAAGATTCAACAGAAAATGTCAGGAGGGGGCTGATTCACCTTTGCTCCCTCGTCCCGGCACAGATTCTTTTAGCAACTAACAGATTTATTGTGCCATAAATCTTCATGGCTTATGGCCCACTTTGCCAGACGTCCTTCATGCATTTCGTGAAGGGATTCTACTAGATGAAAGCTTGTACTACGGGAAATCTGTGAAACCTTAAGATGTCACAAAATCTTTGAAATGTTTGTTACAACAGAATAAAGCATCTGCTTTTTTGGAATTCATCCCTATCCTATGATGCCACTCTGAGACAAAAAAAAAATGAAGCCAATGAAGCCTGTACGTGCCTTTAACAAAACTGCCAAGCATATTCTATTGTTTTTTATATCTGAAGTGCCAATCCCATGTGGCATGATCGAGAGCTAATGCATTTTATTTCTCCTTTTATTCCTCTACAAAGTTTGGTGTATCCCATTGAAATCAACAGGGTGCAAAATGCTTCACTCAGTCTAGCATTTAAAGAAGTTGAAATGTAGAACTCAGGGGCTATCAGAAGTCGGTTTCACTGGCATATTTAATCTCTGAAGCTCCTGTAGCAATAACCATGGTATCAACTCAAGGACAAACTGTGTGCCCCTTTATAAGCTTGATTTAGTAAATTGATCCTCTTTGCCCAGCATGTTTTTAATGAACTCCAAGATAAAATTTGATAAGTTCATGAAAACAATTATGGGTAAATTAGATAACACAATGAATAAGAGGCACTAATATAGAAGAAACCATTGGGTGCATTACAATAAATAAAATTCTATTGTACAGCAGCAATCTTCTGGTGATGTGATGATTAACTTTGGATTTCCGATTGTTAGAGGTTCTCCTTGCTTCACAGTCTTGCAAGAGAGGTCAAGAGAAGATCCCATTGGAAGGACATATCTGGCTCTAAATTACCAGAAAGAAATTGGGATCAAGGTTCAGGTATTTGAAATGATGGCAAGTGTAACCACTGGAAAGATATTTTTTTAAGGAAATCCATATGCACTGAGGCATTTATGATGAGGCATCATGTCCCAACCTTAGACACACAGGCTTAAGTCAGCACACAAAGCCCTTTTCCCCACTAACGTACAGTCAATTCAATTAGCTTAAATGGAAGCAATTTCCATAAATTTGCTTCGATTTGGAGTAATAGCAGCAAAGAAGAGGAAACAACATAAAATTCCATGTTAAACTTTTAACCGTCAATGTCAGAAGTAAAAACTGGTTCTAATATATTCATGTATTTATTAGATTTTTATCTTGCCTTAGTCCAAAACTAGAGTTTAGCCTCTAGGCAAGCTTGCTGAGATAGATTGCAGTAGTAATGACCTGACCAAGGTCAACCAACAAGCCATATGACTGAATGGGGGTTTTAACCTTGTGTTTTGCATGTCTAAACAAAACCGAAGACTCTATTTCACCCTTTTCCAACCTGGTACCCTCTACATGTTTGGATACATATTTAACTAAGAAAATACACCAGCTTTTGTCTACCTGTTTTCAATTCCAGGTTAAAGCAGAAATGGTAAAGAAGAAACTTATACATGAATTCATGTGGGTGTTACACTGACCAGAAATAGATTTGACCATCTCTCCTTACTAGTGACCTGGTTCACACGGCAAGACAAGCCAACATGGGTAAGCAATTGTGGTTGGCTGTCATGTCATCTGAATCCAGCAGGAATTCTGAAGGTGGCTTATTTTTCACAAACAAGCCACCCTTGTTCTAGGGGGTGTTTGACTCCTGGTGTGTTGTCATGCCATCTGAATGAACCTGGGGGAACAAACTTATCACGAGTTGCTGGGTATAACTATGGAGCTGATTAGCCACAGCTGCACAACCACCTTCCATATGCTTTCATGATCTCTCTGCTGATGCTTTTCCACCATTGCTGAAATGGCACTCAAGCCATTATTCATCCCTTGGTCTGATTTTAGAAGTCCTGAAAAATTACAACTGGGGTCTAGCCAAAAGAAACAGAAACCTTTTCAGAGATAGAACTAAGATGCCAACAGAGAAAAGCAAATTTGATGTTCATTACAGATCAGATTATGTATTCACAACTTTGTTTAGCAGACTCAGTCAATATGCCCTGATAGTGATATGGTGTAACGTAGCAACATATACATCCCACCTTATGCCACTTTGATGCTATGTTGCCAAGCAGGAATGCTTCTTTTCGTATTTAATAATCAAATGCGTCTAGATACCCATAATTCTACTGTGCATGCATTACAGCCCATAATAATTACTCCTTGCAGTGCCTCTCCATGGAGTTACTTCTTGCAAGACTTTCCATTACTTGCTCAGTTGGAAGACTGCTTGCCACCATCTTTCTGGAATAACATACATATAGCAACTTATTTTACTATTTCATACTTCCAGGGAGGAAAACAATCTGATATAAGCCCCTCTCAAATTATTATCCATTTAAAATAAGCCAGCGGTTAATGCCAATACCTGCGATTAGCATAGCATTGGATCCACACTTAGTCATGGTTAGAGCTGCTGAAATCAAGATGATTTTAGTCATATGTTGCAACCCTTGTGACTTCCAGAACTAACTGCCCCACTCATATCCAAGTAGCACAGCAGAGCAGCTAGTACTGCTTTGTACCCCCGCCAGGTGTGATCATGAGGTCTTTTGCTTTCGCTGCAGCTTTTCCCCTCCTTTTCCCTCTTGTGTATAGTGTGTGTGTGATTGCTTTTTCCATCCTCTGAGTTGAGAACTAGGAGTTTATCACACCTTTAAAAAGAAGAGACGTTTATGCAATTCTTTGTACTTTTTATTGTTTTGCCCTGGCTTGCACAAGTGTGCATGGGTGGACTATCATGCATTAGAAATGTCCAGTCTCTCCTGGACAATGTTCTCAACATGCTGCAGTCACCTACCTTGGGTGCTGAACCAGACAAGCTGCCAAGAGCTTTAGTTTTGAGTCTGGTTGTTTTTGACAGTTGTCAAAACATGAGCTGTCAAAAGAAAGCAGAACTGTGAATGATATTTCCTTGTAAAAAGGAGTAGCTTGTGGATCATCCTCTCTGCAAGTTCCGCTATGCCAGGGGGTAAGCCTGATTCTTGTCCACTTCCTCACACTTTTCCTCCCTTTCTTAAGACTCTAATTGCTCCAAAAAGGGGATAAATGTGCGCCACCTCCCTTATGGGAGGACAGAACTATTGATAGCTAGCTGTCACATTTTGTTTCCTTTTAAAGGGGATTTCTTGACCGGGTTATTCAGAGTTTTTTGACAGGGGCATATTCCCTTGGAGATGGCAAAGAGTAATGTCTGAAAGTAAAAAGGGGAAAGTGCATGTTGCAAGGAACCTGTAGTAAGCACAAATGGGCTTGTGTCAAGGCAGAGACTGTAGAAGTTGGACAGTATATAAAAGCTTTAAATACATGGGTGGGGTGGGGGGAAGGAAGGAAGCAAGCAAGCAAGCAAGCAAGCAAGCAAGAAAAAGAGACAGAGCAAACAAGATATGTCTTGTTGCATAGTCCCCTGAGATAACCACAGGAGGACCAAGGGGAAAGGACAGGAAATTCATAGTGAGCCTAATCCACTGGCAGGCACACTGTGGGCTTTTTTCATGAACAAGCTGCCCAGTGCAGCTCATTTACAGGGAAGGTTGTCGTGACATGCAAAGGCACCCACTCACAAATGAGGAACTGAGAAAGCAGAACAAAATTCTGACCTCTTCGTCTGACTGTGTGGGAGAAGAAATGTGCAAGCCACTTACTTGTTTGCTTGTGCTAATAATGCTTAATTAAAGTTGAGAATTACATGCTGACTGACCCAGTATTTACTTTTTTGAACCTGCACATCCCCGAAAGGCTCATTTGTAGAAATGCACAAGCAATAACACCCCATTTTATAAGCAACAATTAAGACAACTGCCTTTGGCAATTAAATGCCTGCTTTTAATAAAAGTCTCTAAAATTGATTTTGGTGGGCATGAAACTTCAGTAAATACCCAGAAGAAAGAGATCCACAGCAGAAAGCCACCTCTGCCAGCATCTTCCAACATGCTACTATAATTTGAATTTAAGGCTAGAAGTACACTACCAAGACTGTACCTCCTGGAGAAAGCTGGGGAGTTACAGGTTCCCCAAGAAGTGCCCCCAGAAGTAGCTCTCAGATAGGACACGGTACTATGGTAAACCTGAAGATATTCAAGACACTGCGGAATTTAAAACAGGGACTAGGATATTCTTTAGTTGCAGTTTGAAGAACTTAATAGTGAGAAAGGAATTTGCCAATATCTTGGAATATAATTTTCCCCTGCTTTGTGCTAATTATAATACTTCAGTTACCAAGCCGAATCCCTTATTCCCAAGCACACGTTTCGTGATGATAAACTAATATACAATGAAAGGATACAGGACATTTTGTACACTGTAACTAGGACTCAGTTGATCTAGCCAGTGACCCTCTTTTGGAAGCTGCTCTTTCACAGAACCATGTGTGTACTGGTCCACCTAGAACCAGCTTGCATGGATTAGATTCTGATGTAGCCTAGCTCATTTCAGACTTGAAAGGGCCCAATGAGGAAGAGATAAAATTGGCCAAACCACATCTACAAATTATTAATACATCTTGCCATATAATGCAACATCCACCGTATTGCATTAGAAGCAGCCAGCCATGTGGGTTATGATGTGTAAGAACTGGGTTTAGTTTGACACTGTGGCTACATTCTGAAATGCTAAAAGTGTGGCACAATTCAACACAGACTGGAAAACTTCTAATTGCACTTATTCCATTTTCAAGTATATTTTTTAATGAAATGGTGTCATGCCTGGCCACTGTTACATCCAAAATTTTATACGTGGGGATATGGTCAAAATTTGTACATGGATTTGTACCTCCTCCATAAAAATTTTAACTATGATTTGCATCATCACTCGCAACAATGAGTAACATCCTTCTCCTTCACTCATCTTGTCCTTACACACAAGGCTTAGATATTTAACTCTGAAAAGTATCTTTTGTTCTGTTCATTACATGAAGGCAGTTTGAGAATTTTCCATCCCCCAAGACCTCCATTCCTGTTTCTTAATTTGTACATTTTTAAAAAGTACTTCTTCCAAAATGATTAGCTATTATGTTTCCTTTAACACTTGAAAGGTTAGAGCAATAGGAAAAGCAAGGCGCTTTAATTAAAGAATGAATTATTGAATACTTAGTTTTAATTGATGGAACTCTTCTGTTATTGTGCATGTTTATAGATATTTTATGGGAATCTGTAATCAAAATCTCTCTCACACAGACTGAGTGCCTTTAACTGTGAAGGCTGAAAGAAAGAAGGCCCGATCACGTTCAGTCGTTTAATTTCAAGAACCATATGAAGTGTAGTTACCACAGCAACAAGTCACTAATTGCCAACATAAAATCAAGATCAACCTTGACTGATTCCAGCAGCTTTGCCAAGCACGTAAAATCCCGCTTTAAATATTAAAATCATGTGACTCTCCCATTCCAATAAAAATAAGAGTCAGTGATTGATGCCACGCCCAGTGGAGATCTCTACAGGAGTAATTTGAGGGATCGCTTTAGATGTGACTGTGAAATTCAGCCATATTATGCCATTTCTTGGTGGTAAATACTAGCTATTATCAGGAGACTGGAAATGGACTATTGTTGCTTTGTGAAGGATGTTGGCATCCTCAGGCTAAGCAAAATCCTGTGAAGAATACATGAAGTAAATAAAAGGCAGGACAATGGCAAAACTATTTCAGAGGGAAAGAGCAAAACCAATCAAGGTGGTCCTGGGAAAGAGCACTTGCATTCAATACATCGAACACAAGCTTCATAGTGAGGTATCCGATGTGCTTCTGGCTAGGACATAAAAGAGCCTTTGAGAAAGTGATAAACAGTCAGACATGCAACAACACTAATCAAATTTTCCCTGGTTTATGAACTCCTACCTATAAATTTCTTTGTAAAAAATAAATAAATCCTCAGCCCAAATTTTACCTTTGACAGCCCAGTAAGTAGGCTACTTAGGTCACTAGGAGTGAAGAAGAACATTTTGATAAGACATCACCATGGAAACTGAATTTAACTATCCGAAATGGGAAGAAAGGTGTTGAGAAAAACCGTATTTTATAGGACAGCCCTTGCAGTTTTTGTCTGTTTGCATTCTTCAACCATTTAGTTTCCATGGCACTTTTCCAAGAATCTAATTTGCTAGGAGCTGTTTTCCTTCCACAGATCAGAGAAATAATTCAGTGGATGCTTCACACTTTGGCCCTGTCTCATGTAAGACTTCTTGTGATTTTTTCCCCTATTGTGCTTTTTTATTTACAGGCAAATGAGCACAAGTGAGCATCATGGTCTTCCATGTCCCATCGTATGCTTGTAAGAGTTTTCCCTTTTCACGCTTACAGCTCATTACTGTACCTAGAATTCATTGCAACTTACACTGAAAGATGGTTCTGAAGAACAGAGAACAAAGCCCTCCCCATTCAAAAAAGAAAAGAAACATGAGTATTTGGAGGATGGTGAACACAAATGGCAAGCCACTTGATATGAGGTGCATCCAGAGAGAAAAAAATAAGTTGGACATCTTTGTTGACATGCAATTATGTCTCTAGCTTTGTTTTTCAGGTAGAAATAAAAATATGGAGAGCCCAGTGGGAATCTTCCTATGGCTTCCATAACTATAACTCAGTGGAGATAGGGAAAAAACAGTCCTATGGCCCCCTAGACAGCGTCAGGTGTGCCATAGATGTTATGAATCTTCTCCATGCCCTTAGAGTGATGAAGATGGAAGAGCAGATCCTACCGTGCCTCTTTTCCTCCACCCTGTGAAAATTGCTTCAGTGGGTCCTGTTTCCAGGGTGGCAAGTGGAAACATGATGGGCAGGGTGGAAAGAGAGCATTGCAAATAAGTGAGGAAGGGAGGAGGAGGAGTTCAGAATCCACAAAATGTGAAAACCTACCTGTCTGCAGACCTGCCCAGGAATTTTAGCAAACTGAACGGGCTCAGAGACCTGTCTGGCTAAAGATGATTTTAAAGGAGGAATGGAGGGGGAATAAATCCATTGTTCCTCCAATCAAGGTTCAGGGTAGAGGGCAGTCTCTGCTGTCAGAGCCCTCCATCTAAAGAGCAACCATTTTATCCCACTGCATGTCCAAGCTTTATAAATAGGAGGTGATGTATGAGTCAAACAAATGTTCTGAAACCAAGTAAAGCAAAGCATCAGGGATCTAACCACCAGCTCACCTAACTGCCTTTCTTGATGAGGTTTGCACGACAAGCCAACACATTGTGTGTAACTACCCAAGGTGGGTTGTCACACTGTATGAACCTGGACCACTTCCCACAGGGTGGCTTGTCTGGGGGAAACAAACCACCCTGACAACAAGTGGCTTGTTCTCGGGTTTGTTGTACTCGTGGTTAAGTCCACAAGTCATCTGAGGCCAGGCAGCTGGTGACAGCAGGAGCCCCCAGCATGTTGGGTCTTGCAATACTCTTGTGCTCATCTGGACTTCCACCACCAACAGCAACCCCACTGAAGTCCATGTCCTCTACTGGAGTCATGAGCCCCTTTCACTCCTCACAGCATTTCCTCTCCTTTTGCTCTTGCTCTCCCCCAAAGATTGCATTTCCCCACATCCAATGGAACAGCCAGTGACAGCCCCTTTTTATTATTATTTGTAACCACAAGAAATTTTCATCGGTGCCTTGATTATTTTTTTAAACAATAGTCAATAATGTTTAAGCATGGAAATGCACACATGCAGGGGCCTGAAATGGGAGGCCTTGGAAGGCCTTTTCGCCTTCCTTGCCAAAAGCACCAGACATGGACTGAGCGATGCTGCAGAAAGGATGCTGTTGATCGTGAAGGTATCAGTTTTTTACTTTGTGTTTTTGACAGCTGTCAGATGGCAAGTTGTCAAGGGAAAAACAACACAACATGAGAGATCTTTCTTCATGAAATGGAGTAATGGGCAGATTAACCTACCTTTGTGACAGTCCTCTATTTATGTACCAAACCAAAAGTGTCTCAGATTTGGCTTTTTGTTTTCAACCCTGGCCACCCGTATGCCTCTGGAAGCAGGTTACAAGCACAGCTATTTTCCCAGCTTGTTTTCCCCTGGCCCCTGTACCTGGAATTCAGAGAGATGCTGCACCTGTAGAAGATACAGTTTAGTTTTCTGGGTCTACCTGTCCTCTGCTAATAAAAGCCATTGTTGTGTAAAGCTTAACTCTGCACTAACAGCTAGTGCTGTTGACCTCTGACCGAAAGGGACCTTGGCTCCTCACTGATGAGAAATATACAAAAAACGTACATATAGTTCTACTAAGACAATTGTCCCCGTCTGCCAGAATTTAGTGCAGAGGAATGCCATGGAGATTTCTCCAGCAGCTGCTGCAGATGGTGGTCAGCCAGGGTGCTGGGTTGTCCGTCAATGCCAAATGTCTTCAACGACCCATGTAGGAGAACCTGGTAGTCTAGCTGGCCACCAGTGGCAGCAAATACAAGTGGCCAGGAAAATGCCTGTGCGGCAACAGAAGAAGTGCAAAAGAGGACAAAGCTGTGTGTACTTTGACTGCTAGCTCCTAAACTTCAAGAGCAATAAAGCCTCAAAGTCTGTCCTGACTTCCATCACCATGGCTGGGGCATGTTCTGGAGACTCTTCTCCTACTTCCAAGGCTGGAGGAGTGGGATGGCATTTTTTGCCTAATCTTTCAGCCACTCAACTATACCAGGTTATATATATTCCAGTAATCATTACCATTATCAAAGTTTCCAAAGCACTTTTGGCTAGAGCACTATTAAGGGCATAATGAATATCCCTTTGTGTACTCCAAGAAGCTGTTTGCAATGGAAAATATAAGCTAACTGCTCTAATGGACTGCGTGGGGTGCATGTTTGTTGTTGTTTTACACAATCCTGATGAAAAAGGCACTGCAGTAAATCAGCCTTGATTTAAAGCAGTGAGGGCAGAGACCATCGGCTACCTGAGTGGATGTGGACAAGCATAAACCTAATGACTTTTTTTGTTCATCTGCCATGTGGAACTATTCCAATATTCTTATCTAGGCAGTGAATGAGGCACACTAATAGCTCCATGTGCTTCTGCTCCCAGAATGGAGAAGTTAATGCAGGCAGCATGCCCTCCGTTGTGTCGGCATTAATGATGTGAGATGACTCTGGCTGCCGCTCTCTGTCGGGCTCAGTCGGAGAAAGAGCCAGGCTCCCCGTGAACCTCAGCTGGCTCCACACACTGCCTCCCGTCGCCTCTTGTTAAAGTTATCACAGGTGAGATGCAGGTATAAGCAGCGAGCAGCAGTTGCCTTAAGACCTGCAAGCTTTTCTCGAAAGTGTCGCAGAATGCACAGTAGCGCTCAGGTGCGCATCATGAGGCAAACAGCAAGAACAGAAGGAAGGCCAGCCTGTCGGTGCAGCCCAAGTCAAGTCTGATGTCCTCGGGGCTGCTGTGTCTTAGACACCACTCATAGGCAGGTCTTAAGCACTGATCAGAGGAATGTGGGCTCACGATGCACCCCAGCCTTTGGCAAGCAGGACGAATGAAGCTGCACCTTCGTAAGCTCATGTAGCTTTCTTGCATTCATTTTAAATTGGGCTCTACATTTTGTGCACTCATCTTTTTACGATGCTTTTTTAAATTGCTGCCTGTTTTGTACTGTAATTCATGTGTTGTAAACTTTGACTATCGGGCAGTACAGAAGCTCACTAACTAAATCAATAGTCAATGGTACTGACACTGCAGAGAGGAATGGGATAGAAGGGAAAGCTCCTTCTAAAGAATGATCAATGGTATCTACCATTAATCAATGGATAAGCTGGTGGATAAGGGCAATCTGCAGTTGGATTGGGCCAGGAACCAGAGGAAGTTACCCAGTGTGAGGTCAGATTGGCAGAGCATGGCCATTTAACAAGGAGTCACTCACAGTCTTAGGGCTCAGGCAGAGATTGTTCCATCTCCTGCTACTCCAGAGCATCCAACATGCTGGGAATGGATCCCAGGATCCTTTACATACAAGCACACAGACTGTTTATGAGCCACTGACCTTCATACGTCTCCTCTAGCTGGGTGTGCTTCCATGCACTTGGATCCCTAAGCGCACTGGGGACATAAATGCAGACCTAATGCAGAAGCAAAACTTACTGCCCAAACTCTTGGTGGGGTTCCTTTTTTTAAAGTAACAGACAGACACACCATTCACATTTTCTTCTTTTCTTCTAATAAGCACCTAAATGATCCAGCCCAAGCACTGTGAACTTTAACTAATCATTTCATAAGCCCATAATAGCACCTATTATTTGACGTCACTCCCATATTGGCAGGAAATTCAGAGATGTTCCAGGCAAAAGACATTTTAAGTGACTTGTGATTTCCAAATGTGCTCTTTTTAGTATGCATGGACTGACTTTAGAATATAATAGATCTATAGGAGCACAAGACTGGTGTCATTTTTACTCTTGTCAATTGCATTTAAAAGTTCAAGCTCCACCACTCATTTAAGTTTACAGCACAGTAACACTCGGCAAGTGAAAGAGCTCCCATGGAAGCAACGGTGCTTGGGAAATGGCTGTTGCCAGTGGAACCAGACTGCAGGGGTCCTTGAGGGCATCGCACTGCTTCCCACCAGTGATGGCAGCAATGGGTGCAGCGGAGGTCCAACCGTGCCTCCAAGCAATGCATGGTGTGGGGTTAAGAAGAGGAAGGGCAAGATTGAAAGGAGCTGCCACCAAATGGGGCTTGCAAGTCCAGACCACTGTGGAATTATTACGCTTGAGCATCCAGCCCTCATAATGTCCTAAAAAGAATTTCTAACTCAGCTCCAGATATTTCCAACTTGGCAAACAGCCGGGACTGTACATTTTAAGGAGCAAGAATTCGTCCATGCCTTGACTCTGGTCCATGTTCCTGTAGGTGGGATTGACATATTGGGCATGCTCACCCCATGCACCCAGAAGAGGTGCCCAGATGTTGTTCTGTCAAGACAGAGTTCAGGAAAATTAGAATCGAAGGCACTGCGGGGATGGTTAAATCCCCTGTAGAAGTCGCTCAAAAATGCAAATACAAAGAAAGGAAAAGGAGGCAAAAGGGGGAGGAAAAGCAGGAAATGAGAGCAGGAAAGGGGGGAAAGAAAAAAGAAACAGTTAGACTTAACTAGCCATATCTGGACCACCACAATATAGTGCAGAAAATGCTACAAAGCGACCTGGGAAACTCCAAGGAACTACAGAGTGAGGATTTTGCTTAATACAGAACACATTTGTACATTATGCAGTTGCCCAAAGAAGGCAGGTTAATCCACAGGCTCACCCCACCCCCTGTTCAGTGCACGAATGAAATTCAGGTCAATATTATACATACACCCTGTATTCCACGCTGAGCAAAGGTGCAGCTGAAGACGCCACGATCATGGCGTTTTCCGAATACCCAAAAAATGAATTTCGCCTCTTGGCCTAGCCTTCCCCCACACCACCTCCAAGGGAGAAAAGGTTTCCAAAGAGCATCTGGGCATGCAGAATAAACCGGCCTTCTGGCCCAGGCTGCAGCAGTATGGGCTGGCAATGGTGCACCGTCGCAGCCGTCGTTCCCTTCTGCTCTCCTGGCACCGGGTCTATCGTGCATCCTTGATAAGGAGCAGCAGACAGATAGCCCTTGCTACGGAGTGTCACATCAGGGAGCCCAGGAGAGAAGGAAAGAGGCCTGGGCAGAACATGAAGGGACAGAAAGAGGTCTCCACCTCCTCTGGAAGCATTCCGCTGAAGCCACCACCCTGCCGGCAGGAACCCGTTCCACTTATGGCACCAAGAGGAGCAACACACAAATGCCAGTCAGTGCAATTGCCCATAAGAGGCTCTTGCAGTCAACTCAACTGGCTAATTAACCAAAATAACAGCTCGGCGAGCAACCCAGCAGCCAGCTGGCAAGCCGAGCAGCAGCTTAATTTCTGACAAAATTCTGGAGATAAAAATCAGCTTGGAGCTGTGCTCCAAGCAGGGCACGTGGTGGCTGAAAATTCTGAGAAGGGCTTTTTGCAGGAGTGTTGAAAAACAGACTCCATACTCAAGATTTGCATGTTTTTTGCAATGCACTTTGCAGGATGCAAGCACTCATGGGCTGCGTTCACACAGCACAGAGACCCATGATGGGTTGTCATGCTGAGGAACCCGAACTAATTTCTGTGGGGATGGCTTGTGTAAGGACAACTCATGGGTTGTAGCAGAGGTTGTTATACCCATGCAAGGTTGTCCTGTTGTCCAAACCCTGCAAAAGAGTGAGTGACTGCATCCACTGCAATTACCTCTGACAGCTGTCAAACATAAAGCTCCATTTTTCAAGCAAAATTGAGAAAGTTTTCTTAAACAAACAAACAAAAAATCTGGTAGGAAACTATATCCAGAGATATAGACTCTCTGTTTGTAGATTACTGCCAAAAAATTACTGTGGTATAGGTGGTATAAAGCTAAGACTGCATACTTTGCAATTCGTAAATTCATAAAGTTGCCTTGAGAAATTATTGTGTGCGGAGGAAAAGGAAGTAAGATGAGTTTTCACCCTCCTCAGGAAGGTGTCTGTACCACAAATAGCATCTTGCAAGAAGAAAGATACGATAGCTAGATTTGCTGAAACTAAGAAAATGTCACATCATCTCTAAGACACACATCATCTTGCCTTCAGAGAGTTAAAAATAAAAATTCTTTTCCAGATACATTTGGAAATTCTCCGTAATTGAGGGAAATTGTTCTCCCATTTGTTAAGTGCTAATCTGCTGAACTTCCTTTTTCTGACTGAACAGTTAAAGCCTTTCTAATTAAAACACCTTTTTTAAAAAAATTGCATGCCTTTTGAAATAACTTGGAAAAGCACCAGAAGGCAGGTAGATCACTCCTTAAGACTAGACATCAAGAGCACCACCATTAGTTGTAGAAATTTCGGCTGAGCAAAACAGAATGAAGAATTCCAGCATCCAGAGTTGGGCCTGCTGGACTTATTGGCCCCTTTACAACTGTATGATTTGATGATCCTGAGATCCCCAGCTTCTGTAAACTGGCGTCAGGCACTCAATAATGTCAGAGTCAATAAGAGTGCCTTCCTTTTTTGATTCCATTACAGGCTAAGAGCTGCTGTGGGCCTTCACTCTCTTGAACATGGGGAACGAAGAGATAAGGGAAATGGAACTGTGTGGCTTTCACTTTATTTTCTAACACTTGGAGCAATTCTACATTAATTCAGTTGTCAGTGACGTTGTGCCATTGATCTCTCTGAAGATACCATTTAACTCAGGAGGACATCTCTCCTCTGCCCCACCTCTTCTACTTTAAGGCAGCCGGAGTATAAAAGCCATTAAGTGCAATAATCAAGTGCAAGAGCCACCAGAAAGGGGAGAGGGTTCTGCCAGAAATGTCCCAAAATTATGGGGGAGGAATAAATGACACAATCAGTGGCACTGGTCAGAGCAACCCCTCAGGAGATTCCAGAACTGCAGAAGCCCTTTTGAGCCAGGTCTACAGACCAGTTCTAGTGGGTTTTTTTTTATCTCCATCCGGAGCAGGCCTTTTGTAAAGCTGATGGGTGTGCATTGCTTGAAATGCCCGTTGAGGATTAAGCTGTCTCAAAATACTTTGCATTTCAGCTGAGCATCATTTACAGTCAACTCACTTCTCACTGGCTACTCCAAGAGTTGCACCATAGCTCAGAGGGAACTGGAACCCTGAGAGGCAGAAGATCTATGGTGCTCCTTGCTCCACTAGGAAGAATCCTGCACACATTCACTCAGAAATAAGTTCTAACCGGTGCAATTTACTCCCACATAAGTGGTATATGACTGCAAGCTCATTATTGTTTGTCTTGCTGGATTCACAGTATCCTCAGTGGGATATCATTAAAATCCTTCTGCTTCAATTAAATGTTATGTTATGGCACAAAGTCATACCCAACTCTTTGCAACCCCATGGACCTCCTCCAGGTTCTCCTGTCCTCCACCATCCCTCAGAGTACACCCAAACCCACATCCTCTGCCCAGTGACCCCATCCAGCCACCTCAACCTCTGCCATTCCCTTCTCCTTTTGCCATCAATCGTTCCCATCATCAGGGTTTCAATTAAATAGAAAAACACAAATGTATCAGTCAATTCTTGACATCTTACTGTAGTTCTCCTACTGGTCTGCAGAAAACTAACCCATGCTGGGAAAGCCATCAGTATTTTAAAAAACAAAAAGATAGGAAGGCCTTCCTAATATAAATTTTACCTCATAGCAGGATTGAAAATACTGTGAAAGCAGAATCATTTTATGTATGACCGAACACCTAACAAGGTTCAAGAACATTGCGACAATGTCAAGAAATCATTGCAGTATCCTAACCCTCTCTGGCTGACAGATGTTTGGAAGATAAGGTACCCCTAATTCCTTCTCCTGAAGCTGTCCCACACATATCCTTTATGTCCAAAAAAAAATTCCCTTCTGCATGTGCAAGTGCACACAAAAATACTTCCTGTGTTCTTCCAAGAATGAAGATAAATATTTACAAGATAGTTCTCTTGTGGAGTGACTGAGGAGAACCAAACACCTGTAACAGAATAGAAAACACTTGTGTGAAGGTAATTTGTTTTTCCCGTATAGTTCTATGAGTAGCAACTCTGCACAGAAAATAAAACTTAGGAAACAGTTGAAAGAAGGGAAGCTTTTCCTGTTAGCAAGTCCATCACTACATTTCAGCAAATTTGCCTCAAACACCTCTACAGAAACTCTTTAAAGAAAACCAGATACTGTAGAGCTGGAAAAGGGCCACCAAAATGATTAAGGCCCTGGAGCAGCTCCATCATAAGGAAAGTTGTAATAGTTAGCTTTTTTTTTTTTAAGTTTGGGGGAGGGAGGGAGGGAAGGAGGAGGAATTGGATTGCCATTCACAAAATGATGCATGGTGTAAAGGGAATGCAGAGAGAGAGAGATTTCTCTCTTTCATCCATAATACAGGAACTTCAGTCAACAAACGGAGTGGTGGGAGCATCAGGAAAGAGAAAAGGATGTACTGCACACAGCACCAATTTAAATTGTGGAATTCATTACCACAGGATGGAAAGATGGCCAACAATTTAGAGGACTTTAAAAGAAGGTTAGGCAAATTCAGGAAGAAGGTTATTGATGGCTATTCTTCATAATAAAAAATAAAACTTCAGGACCAAATGCAACATGTACTAACTCGGTTGTGATGAACAGTAGCAGAAGGGAGCTATTGGCGTGTTGTCCTATCCTGTTTGTGTGCTTCTCATTTGCATCTTTCTGGCTAACAGAATCCCTGCAGAAAACAGGATGCTGACCCAGACAGATTGTTGCTCTCTCAAGCAAGCAGGGTTCTTAAGTTCTCAGGAGGTAGCGTTCCTCCAGGGCTGATTGCAGTGAGGAAGAATGGACAGGAACAATGGGACTCTGAAACATCTCAAGGGGCGGGGGGGGGGGATGTTTTTAGAAAAGGGACTGGAACAATACAAGTCAGGAAACAGGAAACAGAAGATGAGACTTAAGAAGTTAGAATGGTCAGCTATTTTTATAAAAGGAAGCCCATCTAAAGAGGAAGTTCAATTCAGCTAGAGGCAATGATTGATTCCCCAGCTCCAGTTAGAATTGATCTATACAGGAACATCCTAGAATGAAGAACAATGCCCTGTAATGTGTGTGTTAGAACTAGAGTTGAAGAAATGCCTTAATCATGGTGCAGACTAGGTATGTTTAGTAGTCTAACCCAGATTCTTCCAACTGTAGTGGTTTAGCCAGATTCTTAAATGGAGTTTTAAGGTGGTTACTAAACTCTGTCATAAGCACATCAGTCCCTTTTTCCCATTCCTGCAGATCAAGGTGAAAAGTTTCTAAAATGCAGTCCTTTACTGAGCTAGGTTGGCCAGTAGAGATTAGCCTTGCAGAGCAGAGCGAGTGACAATAACATTGCTAACAGTTAGCATTTATCTGATTGTTCAAGTTAGTTGTTGCCTCTGTTAGTTGAATCCAAACAGAATGCCCCCTCCTACTTTCTCCTCCAAAAGAAGCTGGCTCCACCCTCAGGGAGGTTCATGCTGCTTGTGGGCCAATAGCCATGCTGGCAGGGAATTATGGGAGTTGCAGTCCAACATATTTGGAAACAGGGAAGACTGCCTTAAACCTTCAACCTCCTTGGAGTGCTCCTGCTGCAAATAATTCTGTGCTCAGACAATCCTGTTCAAGTTATTTAATTCCAGCCAAGATAGCCACTCACTTTCCTGTTAGAAACTGCATTATTATTCTCCAATTCTGTGTCAACACCTCCACCCTGAGCTGGTAGAATGTTTTACTACAGATTGCCAATGTCTACCTTGGGCTTTAAAAAACTTTAGGGTGTGGGGACATATGGTCACGCTTAAGCCATTTTCTACACAGGGGCTTTTATGACTGCACCGGAATAATTCAGATGTAGAATACCAATAAGTGTTTAAAAAACCCTGGTTCATATAGCATGCATTTATTTTAGCTTTTGTATTTCTGGCCAAGACTGAGAGTGGGCAAGAAGATGCAAATTGTAAGATCTGTACACAGAAAGGAATTACAGGTTTCCTCTTTATTTACAGATCAAGAAAAAAATCCGAACAGTCTCTTAGAGGGTAGCATGCATGATATAGATCTACCAGATCTACTGCTCCTTTCCAACCTGATGGTCTTCTTGTTCATTTCAATGGACTGAACATGTGCTATAGATCCAACAGTCAAAACAATTTGCAGTTCGGTAAGGATGCAGTAGAGGAGAGCCCACATTTCTGTCTATTCTGCATTTTTTCTTCCCTTCCAATCATCAGCTTCTTTTAAAAGAATCAGCTAAAGTTTCTCCTTTTTTCTTACTGCTGAAGATCAGTTTACATACAAAAGAATGAAGCACTGCAGGCTGCCTTCATGGCTATTACAGCTAGAAGTCCTCCATCTGGAAAGATCATCAAGTTATAGCTAGGATTTTAACCAAGCTCTAGGATTAATTACATTTAGGGTGCGCTATCTTCCCAGGTGGCATACAGGGGGCTTGCCATGTAGTCCAGACCTTCAGCGACCTCAAGGAGACCCGACCACCCTCATCCAGCCCCCGCATGGGTTTTTTTCTCTCTCACCCTTGCTGCAGAGTAAATATAATGTTGCTTCCCATTCCCCTTCATTTGGAAAAAATATAGTGTTTGCAATGTCTTTTCATGCATGAAAATGCATGTCTACTTAGAATTAAATCACACTGTCCTCAATGGCCTTCCTGAGAAGCAATTGCATTGACATCAGAAAGAATTGCTTTTGGGTGGAGAAGAAAGGACATGTTGCTTTTACTGGCTTCGCCCCACAAGAGATAGGGAGATGCAGCCCCACAGCCTCTCCCTCTTCTCTCCTCATTCCTTCCCCATGGTTTTGGGGAGGGAGCAAGACGTGCTGTCAATTACCATATTTTTCACTCTATAAGATGCACCTGACCATAAGACGCACCTAGTTTTTAGAGGAGGGATCCATGGTAAGCTTCCTGATAATCACAGGCACATTCCCCATCACTTCCCCATGGGCTTCATTAAAAGACGGGTTGCCATTTGAAAACACACACCGACCTGTGATTAACAGCTCTCACCTGCGCCGGAGGAGGGGGCGGAGCAGGCCGTGCCGAGTGTGTGCCAGCCAGGTGTGCTGCAGCCAGGCCGGCAGTGTGCTGGCGGTGGCCTTCCGGGCGGCGCGGCAGCGGCAGGTCTTCCCAGGCAGTGGGGGTGAGCAGTCCGTCTCTCCATGTGGCCGGAGGGTTAAAGCCCGTGGCTCCTCCTCCTCTTCCGCAGGTCTTTCCGGGCGGAGGGGGTGAGCAGTCTGTCTCTCCGTGTGGCTGGCGGGTTAAAGCCCGCACCACTCCTCCTCCGCACCACTCCCCCTGAGCGGCACAGCTCTCACCTGCGCCGGGGGGGGGGCGGAGCAGGGCACGCCGAGTGCATGCCAGCCAGGTGGTGCCACGTGGTGTAGGCAGGCCAGCAGCGTCCCGGGCATCAGACACACACACATTCACTCTGTAAGATGCACAGACATTTCCCCTTACTTTTGAGGGGGAAAAAAGTGCGTCTTATAGAGCGAAAAATTTGGTAGTTTCTTCCTTAAGACATTCTCTGCCACCAAACATGGAAACAAATGAACCCTGAAGGGTCGTTTCCCAGCAGCCAACCTCCTTCCAGCTCCTCTGGCTAGTTGTGCAATTCCATGTGCCACAAGATCTCCATGCTGTGCTCTCTTCGCATGCGCTGCAACTGTGATAAGTGCATAAATCCCAGGACTCGGCTACCGTATACATGGAGGGTACTGCAGGATAGATCTCCGCCCGTCGCTGTTCTGTGCATGGAACTATCAGTTGTGCAGATGCCAACATGAACATTCATCAGCATTGCACAGTAGGAGGAGGGACTATGTGGAATTGGGGTTCTGGGTGCTACCTTGAAGGTGCCTGTAGGTTTGTCTTACGCATTACAACATCAAGACAAAGACAAAGCAAGCATTGCCACAAGAACCCTCCAGAAAGTAATCCTTGTTAATGAATTACCAAGTGCTGGCGACTATTTATGCTGTTTCTGACAAAAATGCTAAATTTTCATTATACCAATAGTCTGTGCACCTCTGACAGCCTTCTTGGCAGCTATTATAGAAACAGCATCTTTGGGGAGAAAGTCATAAGGAAGCAGCTTATTAAATTTTGTAAATCATCAGGCTTGTCTGCAAATGCATGGCTCCAGAGTTGATTTAGTTGTTGGCTTTGGAAGTCTGCTGTTAGGTCCATTAAACAGGTCCAGAGTTTAAGTTGCCTTGTAAATTACAGACAGAAGAAAAAGAGACACAGAATCTTGTTTCGGAAGTACACAATACCTGCACTGCAGCAGGCAAAGAGGAATGCTGGAAGCACATGCCGGATGGGACTTGCCATGTTTGAAAGAATGCGTGAATGTAGCTCCCGGTTGTTGATCATTAGGAAGATGTTCGACATCGGAGGCACCCAAATCACAATAATGGAAATAAAATTTGGGGGGGAGGGGTTGGATCCAGATTCGTCCGTTTGTGAGGGAAATGAATTTCAGCTGCCCTCTTCTTCCTCCCGCAGCCCCCCTGGCCCCCTGAAATGCTAGAAAGGGAACCCTACTGAAATGGGATGAGTTAGTGGAGAGGGATCTCCCAGATCAGGTGAGGGCATTCTTTGTGTGTGGGGCCTTTCCTTTCATGAGAAATCTCTTCCTCTCATGCAAGGCAGTTCCTAAATCCAAGCCAGGGTTTGCTGTGAATTGCCTAAGAATCAGCTTGCGTATTAACGGACTGGACTTGGGGATTTCACCAGGACACATGCTCATTTCATGTGACACCAGCAGCAGAACATGAAGGGCTTATAAGGCATGGGCTTGTACATGCAGGTATATCCCTTAATTTTGTGTTAGCTCCTGTTCCTCATCAGGCCGTGCAATCCAACTCCACTGGTATCTCTTCCACTTTAGGAAACACGGAGAGACTTCTGTCATTCCCAGTTCCACAAAGACTCCTTCACACATACATATTATCATTTGATCTTAGAGTCATGAACATGCATGTTTGAATACTCTTGCCCTGGTGTCTTACACCACTTTCTGAATTGCACGCAGTTGCTCTCAAGCGCCTCAGCTTCTGTTAATCAAGTTAAGCTGAAGACCAACCTTTGGTGCTCCCGAATTGGACGTCCAAAAGTCATGGTTTCTCTCCATGGCAAGGCAACTGCATGCAAAAACTAGGCAGAATAAAAATTAGTTTAAAGTTGCATTGATAAATGCTTGCTCAGCCTTGAGAAAATATGACAACAAGGTGAGATGATAGAACTCCACAAGTATCTCAAAGGTTGTCACAAAGGAGGAGGAAAAGACCTCTTCTCACCCATCCCAGATTGTAGGACACAGAATAATGAACTTAAACTACAGTACACCAGGTGCAGGCTAGACACAAGGAAGAAATTCCTCTCTGAAAGAGCAAAATGGCAGTGGAACCAGTTGCCAAGAGAGGTCGTGTCCTCTTCCATACTAGAGTCATTCAAAAAGGAGCTAGACACCTAGCTGAGTGGGAGGGTGTAACCAGTGTCCAGCAGGGGGCTGGACTCGATGGCCTTCTTGGCCCCTTCCAACCCTACTATTCTTTGATTCTATAATTCTCTTTTATCTACCACACAGTAGGCCTCGTTTTCAGTAACAATGTTTACTTATTCAAGGCGACTCCTGGCAAGTGTGAAAGGACTCTGAGAAAGAGGAAAAAGGCTGAGGAACAGCGTAACTTGCCAACCATGCACTCCTTGACACACAATACTGTATACCAGCTCAGATTACAGGGTGTGTTTTTTAGGCACACTGTATTAATTTACTGATCAATACCAGGATGGTTATCATCACTACGTTGATGAATGGATACCATAATTATTCTGCATGCATCTAAATTTTAGCAAAATTATCAGTCTGTATTTCTCACATTTGATTCTACTCTGACTTCAGTGCTAACACTTTCTTCTTCTCTCTTCAGCTATTCGTACTTGTTTGTGTTTGTGTGTGAACTCAGGAAGATATTCTATGGCATCAGATGAAGTGGTTTTGGTTCATGTTATGCCACAATAAAATTGTGCACCTGTTAGTCCTAAGTGCCGGAACACACAGTGTTGCTCTTGTGGCAACAGACCAGGATGGCTACCTCTATGAAAACACTTATGAAGCATTGTCAAGAAATCTATTTTCCTTTGGTGTCCCAGTGGCCTGTGAAGTTCCCTTCCGTGTGGCTGATCCCATACGTCTTTGCTGGGCCATCTGTGTATGTTATCTCAACCTGTCCCAACTTTCTAGACTGTAGCAGCAGCCTTACTAAGTGGGCTGACCATTCCCCCTCCCCAAGAAAGCCAAGGGGAACCATTAGCCTGGGCTTAGCTAATAAGAAGTAAGTTGGCTTTGCAAAAAAAGCCAGGGAAGCAGCAATCGCCCAGTGTCTTTTGCTGGCCCTTTCCCTTCGGGTGGGACTCTGCTCTAAGGTCCTGCTCTCTTGAAGACCAGTGCCTTCACACATTCCCATAGATATTTATTTCCAATATTTGTTATGTTTATATCCCACCTTTTTTTCCTCTCAAGGTACCTGAGTAAACCTCCTGCTCTCAATTTTATCTTCACCATAGCAGCCCTGTGGGATAGGATGGGCTGAGACCAGCCTAAAGTCCCCTAGTCCAACAGTCTAACTGCTACATCACACTGGGTTTCCAGTCAGATGTCTCATTTTTCCCTTAAATGCTATTCTCAAAGACTGCTCTGCTTCCTTGAATGTTATTCCCTTTTTCCTTTCCTTTTTTAGTAAATAAATGTAATGCTTATTCTAATAAAATGCGTATGATGAAAGATATGCTTACTAAGTCCAGTGCTTTTTGCCTGGCTTTTAGCATAGTTTAAGGTTTCAGGGTTAGGGCTGTAGTTGTGCATCATGTGGCAACTATTCTAAGATACGCCTGGGGGCAAATCCTCAGGAAAATTCCCACTGGGACTAAAAGTATGGAATGGCATTAACTGAAAGCAATGTGAACACATTGCAGGGTTTGAAGGCTGGCTTTTTAATATATTGTTAATACATTAACAACATACTCCACTTAAGATTTTAGGAAGTACAGGTAAATTATTTTAACACCCACAGTTTTAGTGCCTTTGATGCTGTAAGTTACTTTCCCAGTTTTGCTTTCAATCTCACTGAAGGAACAATAGAAATGCTTCTGGAAATTGATTTAAGTGACTGTAAATAGAAGTTTTTCCATCCATTGTTGCCAGTGACTACTTTTAACAATTGCATTGTTGTTGTGTTTGCTTACTGCTGGGAGTTGACAAATTTGTTCACACTTTTTAAAAAGAAAAGAGATGGCAGGTAAATAGCAAGTTGGTGAGTACTCTAAAAATGTTCCAAAATTTCTGTCCTCACAAGCCCCTTCCTATGTATTCCTCTCCTAAAGTCCTTCCAGCTTTCCTCTTCCAGCTTTCCCCTTTGCAAAAGTCACTTTCCCTTACTGGGCACCGTAAGCTATGGTCCAATTCCTGGGTTATTTAACCAAGATATTTCTGAAACAAGCAAAGTATGCTAACAGCAAGTTCACTGGGTCTGGTTTTAACCAACAATTCAGAACATGCCATTTCTGGATTGTTTTGTTATGTGCAAACACATAAACTCTGGGTTGTTTAACAGTTAAACAAATTGTTCATAGTTTGTTCTTGGGTTAATTCTGCCTGTTTGTGGGTGGAACAATCCACAGTTTCCAGGTACATGGACAACCAAACCACCCCAGTATGGAGTGCTCCAAGGTCATTGGCTAACACTGGAAATGAGCAGGTTTGTTTTGCTGGTCCTTCACATGCAAATCAGATCTTTGGCTGGGGAGTGATGTTTAAAATCACTGGGTAAAAGCAAGTGTCTTTCAAACATTTTTCAAAACCAGGGTGTTCAAATGAGAATGGAGGATTCTTATAGAACCCATGCCTAGTTACTCTTAGGTTACTATTAAAAGTATTATAATTGTACCAGTATCCAAGCTTTGTATAAAATCTCAGTGGAAGGGGGGATCCTTCAACACAGAGATGGGGAACATGTGTTCATCCAGATTGACTACAATGCCCATCATCCCTTTCCCAACTTAGCCAGTGATAAAGACTGATGGAAATTGCAACCCAACACATCTGAAATGTGCAACCCACACATTCTCCCTTCTTGCTTTAAAAGAAACTAAGATCCAAACGTGGATTGGAAATTTGATTTTGTTTTCCTAAAATCAATTCTTGCATGAATCGATTGCACCTTGGCATGATCATTCTAATGCCACACGAATCCTACAGATCTAGCCAAATCCAGGCAGATACAACAGAGACAACTAAACACAAACCATATCCTAACACTGTACCAGAAACTTCAGAATTCCTCTGCCAGATGGAATGACTTAGGACATGATTTATGAACTTCTGGACTAGGGGCAATTCAGGTAATCCATGAACCTGACACTCAGAAAGTTCCCAAAATTTCAGCAAAATGCTGGCTTTTGCTCAGTATCCGGATAGTTGAACTACTTAGAGAACTGAAAAATTATATGAATTTCTGGTACAATCCCCAGCTTCCCTCTTTTTTGCCTTGAAGCACAAACAAAGGAAACGAAATCATGGGCATGTTTAGAAATTAATGTTTCCCGTTCTAGACTTTATACTGCATGTCCACACTGTAAATCCATCACTGCATATATAAAAGGACTCTGCAGGCGCTCAGTGCAAAGGGCCAATTCATTTAATTCTTTTCTCTCAGAGGAGGAGGAGGAGGAGGAAAAGATGGCATGAATCAGGCTTAGAAATACACCAGTTTTATCAGCCTTTGCAAGGGGATTGGCAACTTTTCTCCCAAGGAGTGCAGCAGCAGCTTCAGCAGGCCATTTTTTGATGGAATTGTCTTCTAAATTATCCCAGGTTTTGTGCTATCCCACCTCAAAGGTAGCTCACCGTGATGCTTCATAGAAGCCTTCTGGAAGATCTTTCTCTACAGCGGAACAGGACATGACATAAGGGAAATGAGAAAGACTCCTTCCATGAGCAAAACTGCCCCTGTTTCTTTGAACCCAAGTTTCTATGTGTCGTTTCCCGTGCACCTTGAGGGAGATGTATCCAAGGTAGTTGGAAAAACCCAGAATTTCACTCACTAAACTGCCAGCAAATAACATTCATAATATTGTCAGTGCCTGACTAGACACACCACAGGTACTAAACGGAACAAAACTTTAAAACAAAAACTGAATAAACTTGTGATTGAGTGTGCTTCTGTTTTACATTTCTCACAACATTACCTTTTTAACAACTTCCTTCACTCTTACAATGCAGATTGTGTTAAAGGGCAATGTGATTAGGAGCCAATCAGGGCTGAAGTCTTTCTTGAACAAAGCAAAACAAGATTAGTTGTGAGTACCGGCTCGCCTGGCCTGAACCAGCTCCCGAGAACGGGAGAAATAAACTCAAAGTATCGCTCCGAGGCACTGAAAAGAGGTGCTTTGTGTCCTCAGCAGACAACAAGCCCTTTTATACTTTTGACAGATAATCATATCATTATGCTAAATTAAAATCTATATGGAAGCAGTACACCCAAATGATGAAAATTTGGCTCCATGCTGAAATCTGTAAATCATTTTATGCCAACTGTCAGCAGGAGGACTATTAATTCAAATTGTTTCTATCTGAGAAGCAAAGACAGACACCTTCCTACAAGTGACTCTGTCAAGGATTTGCAGGTTCGGTGCCATTCTAATGATCACTCTATAATCCCAAAGTCACAGAGCCTAGCAACACACAAGTCATAAAGCAACACTTTCTGTAAGAGCCACAAGAGATACATGTGCACTTGAAGGTCAGTATCACTACACCTGCATGGCAAAAGGAAGCACCCATCTTGTTTTCCCAAAATGCATTGCTCCCATGGGGCTTTGTCTCTCTGGTTGAAGGGGAACACCACCAGATTGCTGAGGGCTACCAAGTTGTCATTTGTTTTATTTTAGAATACTAACTAGCTCTTATGTCAGATCCTCCTTTCTACCATGAACTCTGCTTATGCTCTGGAAGCCAGGATTCTAGTCAAGTAGATCACACATGAGTAGCTAAATTAGATTAGCATTTATTGGTTTTATTTGAAATCTTGCGTGCAGTTGTTGCTTGCCTAGAAGTGCTTGCTCTCCTGACTCTTGCTCCGCCCTCAGAGGGGAGGAGAGATGGAGCAGCAGGTAATCCTGCTTGCTTGCTCATTGGGTCTCTGCCTGCCATGGACCGGACAACTTGCAGCTGGACTGAAGCAGAGGTCCATTGTGGGCATCTTACTCTCAGATACCTGGAACCAGCACTGCATTTACCCCACCTCCTCTGTTGTCTCCCCTGCACCAGATTGTAGATTGGAAGATCCGCAGGATTGGGTCCTGTCAGACCTGCCCTTTCGTCAACATCCATCTACATAGATGCAGGATATGGATGCTTATATTAAGGGGAACAAGCAGGGCTGGATAACAAGGCTCATGTTGGCCCAGAGTCCTGCATGGCACCTGCACGAAGGGGAAGGAGCCAAGGAGGATCGTGGCCCTACCGAGCCTGCGATTATCCTCCCTGCGTGGGATGGATTAGGCCCCAAATGAGTTGGCCTGGTGTTATTGAATCCAACCACATCATTCCCCTAGAAACATATGGAAGTTTCGGTCCTCCTTTTCAGGAGTGCTTATCTGATTAAAGGAATCTTCATCCTCTGCACAGTCAAAGCAATACTGAGTAGACAAGATATTGTACTCAGCAGTTTAGACTTCTTGGCAGGGGACGGGGGTTGATACCATAATGCCAAGTGACTAATACCATAGAGAATAGGATTATCGCAAACAGCACAACAGATTACAATTCAGCAAGGCTACACTGCGTGTAAAACCAGAAAATACTACACTGAGGAGTGTGAACAGGAGTACAGCATGCAAAACAAGCGAGGTAATTATTTTGCTCTTTCTGACACTGATTAGGCCTCAGCTGAATTACTGCATTCAGTTGGGGGCAAAACATGTTTGAAAGGACAGGCAAATTGGAGCAGGTTCAGAGGACAGCAAGGGAAAAAAATGATGAAAGGCTTGATAAAATAGGATCTGTGAAGAAAGGGTAAGTGATCTGAACATGTTCTATCTAGAGACAAGAAGAGATGTGACCCATCTACAGAGGCACAGAAGGTGGCCTTAAAGGAGGAAGATAGAGAGCAATTATTCTCATTAGTGAATGAGAAGAGAGCAAGAACTGATAGGCATTTCAGGCTGCAATGAAGATTTGAACTGTGTGGACATCCATCAGCTGCCCGGTGATCTCAGTGGCCAGACTCTTCCCTATGCACATATTTGATTTGCTCAAAAGCTTCTTAAGGCTATATCATAATTAAAAGCAAGGGCTTGTTTGACTTTTTCCAGGAGCTTCAGCCCTTCCTGCCATCATAGGACCCCAAATTTAGTCCCAAGAGATGATAGTCTCCTCTTTTGAACCTGGAGGTCCTTTCCAAGTGAAGTACCCACCACACAAAAATACTAACAGGAAGCTTTAAGGCCCTGGATGCAAGAGATAATAACAAAGAACTGTGTCAAACATAACACTCTTTGTATACTTTTGGCAGGCTTTCTTTAGTCTGATTAGTTAACAGTTTAACTACGGGTGTGACTTGCTTCTTTTGCAAAACTTGGGAGGACAAAGGACATGGGCACTCATGTTTTGGAACACATGGCACAAGTACAGGAACATTCCCAAAACGCCATTTCAACTTTACCACAAGGCTACTTTGTAGCTTCTTCTCTCATTGCTAGGGCCCAGTGACCATCTACACGTCTTCACATTTTCTCTGCTCAAATTTAAACTCTTTTGAGAACCCTTTCTTCTCCCTTCCAGTTGATCCTTGCCTCGACAGTTAGGATTCTTACTTAGGAAGCCCATAACCGGGACCAAGAGAAAGATCCCAACCTTCAGCGGCTTTGTGTTTGCAGCGAATATTATAGCAAGCTGATACACCCACTCCCTCATGTGGTGTGTAGATGCAAACTGATGCAGTTAAATTCCATTGTGTGACAGAAGATAGGAACAACTCTGCAAGAGGAATAATTTTGCATTGGAGCATCAGAGTGTCTCTTAAACGGTTCTGCTAAATCCTGACTGAAATCAGCTTTTCTTCCTTGACCCTACAACAAAGAAATGGATTTCACTGATCAAAAAGACCTTGCAGTAGAGTTCCCATAAATGATTTCTAGAATGTTTTCAAAGGTCAAAGCACTATTTCATTCCTATTCTGTCATCCAACGAGCTGTTAGGGGTTTGGCTGAAAGACAGAATCTTGTTGATGCCAACCTTAGAATTCTTTCACATATCACATACTGTCAAATGGGTAAAGAACTTCAGATTTGGAAGACAAATCCAGCTCTCCAAGGTTCCCAAGATATCTATACTCCCTCGCCCTGGCTTAACATCCTTTCCCCTGACCATCAATTACTTGTTTGCTTCCCGGCTTCTGCACAGTTTTCCTCATTGTCAAAGGTCAAAATGCCTCTCTGAAAGCTTATTATGCTCAATAAGACCTTCAAGCTGGTATATCCATCCCTGCCACTTCTGCCTTCAGTCCTGTCCACCACTGACATGTGGCTCCCAGGAGCTCCTCCAAAAAATGTAGCCCTGCTCTAACTCATAGGCATACACTGTGAGTCATAGACAAGATGGGTCTCCCACTCCAGAGCATGTGCTGACCATCTCAACAGGCTAGATTAGTAGCTCCAATATAAGACGCCCATGAAAACCACAAGCATACTCCGGAAGTCTTACGGTTTCTTGCAGAATGCCGAAATATAGATTAGAGCACTGCTAAGAGGGATCATGCAAATGGGTTAGGCAGGGATGAGAAATTCATTTTGGGGGTGAGAATCAGTGGGATTCCCTGGGCTCAGCTCCCCCAGTTGCAGCCCACGTCATTGCAGCTTCCTGGTTTTCGAGTGGACACCCACAAGGAATCATGCCCTCTTCCAGGCATGTCACCTTCCACCTCTGTTTGTGCTGCACAAGAAGTTTGAGGACGCACACCTGGAGTTCTGCGATCATTCACAGGCTTCTGGTGGGCTCGGTTTCCTTCCTAAGTGAGACCTTGAGCACAAGAAGAATTCTGATGCAGGAGAAGTGGGTTGTATTCCATGGAAGGTCTTCACAACCTCAGTGTTGAGCCCACAGAGATGGGAGAGGCAAGTGAAGGTGTTAAGTGCAACGTCATTACAAGATACTGTGCCTTGTCTCTGGAAGCCTCTGCACTGCATCAGGATTGCTTCTTCTTCGTGCTTTTTCCAAGTGATGGTCCGTGTTCCTATAGAACTCATGTGTGGCAACCTTTCTGCAGGTGCTCAGAGAGCCTTTCCTCTACACTGCTATAGATTCCTCATGACGGTCCAGCGGGCTGCATCTCACAGAACTGGCTGATGAGATTTCTTGGTATCAAGAACACTTTTTTTCCCTTCCACAATTCTGTGGGTGTTTAGAGTAGACACGGTCAAGAATTTCCTGTGGTCCATTTTTATAAGAACTTACAAAACTTTCAGATTTCTTCATATATGGAATGGGAAGGAATTGAATATGAAAAAGTTCATCCCAGCTTAGTATAGTGTTAGGGCAATACTTTGCACAATCCAAGCAAAATTATACTGTTTATATATATTGGAGGCGGCTCTCTTTATAACATCAGTGCTTAAAATGTATGCGATAATGAAAATTTGCTTGCTCAGACCTAAAATCTCCTTCAGAAGCTCTCCTCCAGGTGCCCTCACCAAATTCAATGAGGTAGATGGATAGTAAATTGAGAGTCTTTTCAGTGGTGGCAGCCTGGCTCATTTGCTGTCTATTTTGTGGTCTTTTATGGTGCCAGGAAAGATTTGATTCTTAAAAGGTACGTTGTTCTTTGCAATATTGTTGCACTTTCAGAAATACGAACTGCCTCTGACTTTTACTCTGATTTTCCCACTGGTTTTGTTATTGTTAAAGGGTTTTAAATTATGTTCTTGAATGCCATTGTCTTTCATGGTTTAAGGTTTTGCAACTCAAACCCCACAGTAAGAGTGGCAGACTAGAAGGGGGCAGGTCAAATTTTTGAACTTGGGGTAGCACTTACAGGTATCTGCAAGACTGCATTGTATACAAGGCCAGGAAGTGGGCAAATGGAAACCATGCTGTTGGGATTCTCCGATTTCTGTACTACATAAATTTCCAGCGATAGAAGGGAGGTCATAAATGGCTCACTGGAAAAATTCCCAGGGAACAGGTCAGCAGGAGAATTCCACATGTTATCATGTGCAGAGAAGGCATGGGGAGGTCTGACTGTGAACTCTGCCCTGCCACAAATGGAGACCCTCCTTTGTTTAAAAAAAAATGCAGGCAGGCAAGGAAGGGCTTGTCCTTCCATCAAAGCCACCGAATTATCTGGCTGTTCAGTTCTACACAAAACTAGATGTCTGTCCCACCCCAGCTCCTTTGAAGTCACACAAAAGGACATGACAATACTTCCTATGATAATAAAGAACTAACATTATTTTAGTACTCAAAGAGTCACTAAATAAAATGGGGGATGTAGGATATGGCAAGAAGTATTTCCTGGCATTATTCATTGCAAAATGCACATTCATCTGGAACTGTAGTTAAAGATATCAATAGGTTCATGGGTTTTATTTGCATTTTTCCCCTCTTTCCTTTAAGCTTTACTGCTTCAGTGATGGCTGTAATAGAAGGGAAGCATATTTGTCTTTCCTAACTGTCACTGATGACACGGCTAAGCAAAATGGATGTGGGTGTTTCTGTTTTGTTTCTTGCTAATGAGGCTTTTCAAGTATTTTTGTAATGAAATGAATTTGACATTCAAAGTGTTTATATCCATTTCCCTCAGCGGGGTTGCTATGAGGGGAAAAATTGTCTACAAAGTTTATGCAAAAAGGAGGTGAGGACACAACAGATCCCTGAGAAAGACAGACAGGGGATAACGGAGAATTTGAACCATTAATTATCCAAAACTCATAAAACATGTACATAAACAGACATATCACCAGATATTTTGCATTGATTTTTTGATGCTTCCTTTGCCCCCGTGGTAATATGGAACAATAGGGTTTCCCGGGAGAGCGAGGTCTCTGACTGGGGCTTCAGCGAATACCCAGGCCTCAAAACCATCTTTAGGCATCCATGGGACATGCAGAGCCTCAGTCACTGTGGTTAACAAGCAGTGTGAAGCCTCTGGATGGATAAGGCCCAATAGTAAACCCTAGATGTGAAAGAGCATTTCCGTTTTGCTCACAAACATACAGTGATCTGAGCGTGAGCGCAGGTATGGGCATGTGTCCACCAAATGCAGTTGTAAATTGCCCCTTTCGACAAAAAGGAAGGCCGAAAAGGGAAAATCTTCTAGAAGTCAACCAAATTGTCACTCTGCCAAATTGTGAATATTTTGATCAAGGCACCCCATTTTTTCTGTGATTCTGCAGAGGAGTATGTTCTGTTTGGTAAAGCATGGGTGCCTAATTCTATAGCTCAGAGTTTTGACCTCTGGCAATCTAAGCTGGAGACGGAGATGGGGACAGAGGAGCCCCAACAGTACCCCTATGTTACTAGAACCACAAGAACTAGCCAACCCATAACTCCCTGGATCCCTTTTTTACATTTCATTGGCTATTTTACAGAAGCCCATGTTAGGGGCAGAGAATTTTTTTGTAAGATGATCAGTATTTTCACATTTGAGTTACTTAAGAACTCGGAAGAGACCATCGCTATCATCTGCCTTGGTGATTTGTTCACTTTTAATCTGTCAATAAACTTCCAACACAGTAATTGTTAATGTGTATATTAAAATAATAGTAAAATAAAGTTTCTAAGGACTCCCTCAAGGTACTTCAAAGCATCTGAGCTGTAAAAGGAATCCTTAGATGGAGATCTTTTGATAAGGTAATTTTCAGCAGAGTTTAATTTCCTTCCTGGGGGAAAAAAGGAAAGGAAAAAAAGCTAGTAACCAAAGCCCTCCTATTTTTGTGTACCTGACTTGCCAGATGAAAAAAGATGGGAGATCTTGGCTCACTCTTGTACTTCCAGTGTCTGCTTTAAGAAGGACTAAGCAAGTGCACAAGCAAAAAGCAGTGTGGTTTTGTGGTTAGGACAAAAACGAGGCAGGGAAAGAAGACACCTTGGACTTCTATTCCCCCCCCCCCACACACACACACACACTTAATCTGCTGTAGGACTTTGGAGTCACTCCAGCCTTCTGTGCTTTTTCACCTTTAAAATAGGGTGAAACACAATACTTTTTTCTGATCTCTTTTAACATCCCACTTTGATAAGTTCCCAGTGACAAAGATAAGTTTATATGTGTCCTGACCGTGCTGACAGATACTGATTTTTCAAATCCTTCCTCCAGGACTCTTTCAGTGCAATGCAGACACAACCTTGGCTCCTTTCCATGTTACACATTATCCCCAGCCTTCACAATGCACATTTTCAGCAGTCAGCCACACCGAATGGCTACACATTCTTTCCACTTGAAAGTCTGTTCCCCATTTAGGAAAGCCCTTAGCAAGTGGCTTTGCTGAGGGTTTTGTGAACTAGACCCGTGCTTGGTGAAACATCACAGTCTAGAGCCCGAGAAAACAGCTAGTCAAATAGACAAGTAGATGATGGAAGAGTAGGACTCGGAATGAAGTCAAGGCTTCCAGGCTTTGCTTAAAGAAAGATCAGCAATTTGGTTCCAGAAGACCCCAGACCCTGAGCCTAGCTTCCCAGGGTGCTCCAAGAAAGACTTGGCTGGGATTCAGGTTCAGACTGTTGTCCCCGCAGTTGAACTCCCGGCACTCTTTCCTGTACCACCAAAGTTTCAGTCAGAAGATGACTCCCTAGCAGGAGCACTATTGAGAGCTTTGCAAATATGCTGGGCTGACAGTGGGTCAGCCAAGACAAGCCAGTGGGTCCTAGATCAAACCAAGCCATAGCTTTCCCTAGAAGCAAACAGGATGGCACTGAGGCTGTCATACTTGGGACACATAATGAGAAGGCAAGACTCACTGGAGAAAATAATAGTGTGAGAGCCAAAGACAAAGAAGAGAAAGACCAATTAAGAGATGGATTCAGTCCATAAAAGAAACCTTGAGTTTGCACGAGCTGAGCGGGGCTGTCAAGGGCAGGACATGTTGGAGGTGAACATTCACAGGGTCACCATAAGTCCAAGACAACTTAACATGTAACAACAAAAGAAACACAGTGAGCTCCCCCAGGGGTATCCTAATACAAAACAGCCCTAGCTTGCATTTATGCTGTTTCAGTTCTAAGGTGACACCTCCTTGTTAATGAGGGAAAAACTTCAGTCAGCTCAGGATTGTGGAGCTGCCTGAGTTTCTGACCCAGATTGTCTGGTTCCTCCATGCTACCTTTCCCTGAACCTCACTATCATGGGATTCCATCTACTTGGGTAAACATACTGGCACTCCAATTCCCCTTACATAACTTTGATCTAGCTACCACAACTTCACTAGAAGTATCTGTGCTCAGAGTGACAGCATCAGATGGGACTCTCCTATTGAAGTTTGCCTGATGGGCTCTCGAACAGCATGAGTCTCTCAGAAGATATCTTCCTGCAGTAAGTTTGGCCCCCATTCACAGTAGGAGAGTGGCCTTCATAAAACAGGACACACAAAACTACCACTTCTTTCTTCTGCTTCTGATCCAACATCCTTGTTCCCTAAATTGCTTTGCCAAACTAAGAACAACCTGGCCTCAGACCAGAGGTCCTTCCCAGCCACATGAAGATCCTTTGAAGTAGAGTTCCATGCTGTGAAGCTGGGACTTCTGCAGTGAAGCATCTGCTGTGCTACTAAGCTCTGGCTGACCCAAAACATAAGGTGAAGTTGTTCCAGAACAGTCGCATGTAAGTAAGTACAAACCTGAGTTGTGCATCCTTTGCTCTGGTGGCAGAAGGAAATCAGTTAAAATCCATAGCAAAATATTCTTCTATATATTATTACTACAAAATAGAGGGACCTCAACAGAACAAGGACATCTTGCTAAACTTCTTGATTACAAAATGTCTTTCTTTTTTGCCACAGTTCATTTGTATATCAATATGAACCACTCAGGGGACAAAATGATTCACCATAAGCTGTTGTATTATGTTAGGGCATTATAGCCCCATCCCAAGGCAGAGAACAACCCCATGAGTAATTACCCTACCCTAACCATGCTCCAAGACCTTGGGGGATTCTGCTGTACCTGGCAGCAACCCTGCCAGGTAGGTTCTACTGAGGCCAATTCATACTTCATGAGTAGCAGCCTGTTACCCAGTGCTCCTCTCACTGGACAGTATTTGTGAATGAAAACAATTGTATGGGTTATTCCCAGAACAAGCTCATGACTGCGATGTCAGTGGGGCACCTTTGAGCTTCATGGGAACTATCCACGGTACTGAAGTTATCGGCAGACTGAATTCAGCACCAGGGACAGCTCCCATAAAGCTTGGGCTGACGGCTGAAACAGATGAGGAATGTCACGGAGGAGACGTCGGCCTTCCTAGTTATCCCCATGCCAGAACTGTAGCCCTCTAAAGCACGGTTGGTTTGGCATGAGAAGAAACCACAGGACTTCTCCCCAGTAAGCTTTCATCTGTGTTAACCACCACTTTGCCAAGGCTGCGTCTTCTGCATTATTTGCACGATTGGTTCTTCTACGCATTTTTCCACCCAGGGTTTTCCTTTGCTTTGCTTTTCTGTATGCTCCATGCACAACCACAAAGAAGCACTGAAATATAACAGAACTGAGAAAATGCAAGACCATTTTGACACATTTTCTAGCGTGCTAGCTCAATTATGCTCCTTCTAAAGCAAGCCACAGAAATGCTCAGAAATCAGGACACAAGCCTTGGACAAGGGTGCAAAGCACCACAGACTCCCATGGCTGAGAAATCATGAGGGTATAAAATGAAGGCTTCATGCAGAGAAGGCTGCCATTCTCATTGCCAAATTCCTCCTGCTCCCTGCAGCCAGGGCATGCAGTGCTCACAGAACACTGTTCCCACAGCCCCCTCACCCCAGAAAAAGTAGTGTTTGCTTTCATGATCAGCACAATGTGGCAAAGTGGAACAGGACTTGCTCCTACAGGACTGTGGAGAAACCAGAATGACTTCTGCCCAGCCTCTCCTCCATGTAGGGGAAGCCTTCATGAAGGCCACACTCAACGGACAAGAGGGTTAAGGGAAGGAGCCTTTGGCACAAAGCTCCATCCACCAGCTGGTAAGAGAGCTCCTCCCCTTGCTTCCCAAGGAAAGGGGCAGTAGACCAGCCAACTCATGGTGGGGCAATGAAGCAGCCTAACCCAAACTCTTTCCTACCTTTGGCTCAGACTCAGTCATCCAGACCCAATGAGGGGAGCACTTGTGGGTGGAGAACAGGCAGAGCAGCTGGCGGCAGCAACTGAGGAACCAATGATGTGCAAGCATGATGCAAACTTTCCTTTAAAACAAATAGAAATGGGTTGCCCTGAAGGGAGAGACTGCATGTCTGTGCTGGACTGGGTTCCCTGCATTTGTGAAGGAAAGCCTTCGCTTAGAGCAGTATCTGGATGCCAGTGAACTGTATGTAAATGTGCCATTTTTTCTTGATTTTAATTGCCACACTGGGGAGTCTGCTGGTAATATTACTGCTTTCGGGATAATTCCTGAGTGCCCATTTCTGGTGCTTGTGCTGTGTGCTTTCATTTTATGGACAGGGGGCAGAGGTCCTGGTGTATTTTAAAAAATCAATTTCTAGTTCTGCAGGTCCTTGCATATTTTGAAAAATCAATTTCTTTTGCTCAGGGTTCTTCTATATAGCCTTTTTCCCCAAAAAATGTTTCTTCCAACTAACCGGTAATGTGACCAAAAGCCATTACTGACACCTTTAAAGAGAGTGAGCCTTAGTGGCCGTGTGTGTGTGTGTTTGTATACATGCACACACGTGTGCATGGGAGCTGGTATGCACTTCCATTATACTTAGAGAACTCTTATGCTGCATGACGGCCAACCTCCCGCTCTGTGTCTGTGTAGCACCATATGATCTATTGCAGAAGTGCTCTGCAGACTGAATGGACAATTTTAGGTGCCCCAGTATGGTTTCTCTGGCACATGTTGACCACTTGGCATTGCCCCTGGTGGCCACTTGGCTCCGCCTCTCCCAGCAGCCACCTTCTGCCCTCACAGCCCCAGTGGCCAGCAGTCAACACTGCCTACCAGAGGGGTATTGAGCCTCCTCCAGACCGAGAGCAGAATTTGATTTTGGAGGTGCTCTTCTGAGTATCGTTACTGGTGGGTGGGGCTGGAGGCAAAAGGAACAGGGACAAAAATGCCACCCTACTTTAGCAGAAAACTTTTACTCCCATGGAATAAACTTTAGGAGAAACATCTCCACCTAAGATAATGCAGAGCTGGGCGATTGCACAAAAGCCAGGAAGCTGCAAAGAATCACTGGTTAAAGGCTATGGGCATTCCAGGAGCTCCGGATGGTTGGTTTTTTTCCCTGAGCCTGAGGTTTTGCACCAAGTGCTACATTGCTTCTGTGATTCCCAGCAATTTCCATGATTGTATGGATTCCTGGTGGCCATGCAACATGGATGGAACTGGTACCAGAAAGCACAGGTTCAGTTGCACAAACTCAGCATTCCATTCCAGATTATTGTGAAAACCCAGTCGATCGGTTTTCATTATGTCACATTCCAAATGCTTCGCAGAGATGGTAGGGCATTATTTCACATCAACCAGGTTTGCACAACATGATAAGCCGTGGCAGGTTGTTTTTGTTTAGTTTTTTGTTTTTGTTTTACTGATGGTTGTTTTTCAGCCAAACCTAGTTTTGGTATTTCAGCAAAGTACAATTGGTCTATCTAACCACAATAAGAAACAGCAGTTTTTTCCATGCTTTTTCCATACTTCTCATGATGTTCAAACCTGGGATTGTGGTTTCCACAGTCCTGAAACTCAACTAGCACAGAGTTCCATGAAAAGAGGGGGAAATGCAGGAGCTGCTCCAGCCATCCAACCCTCTCTCTCACTCTGCCTAGTAACAGACGCATCATCTCTGCCTCACTCCTATAGGTTGCCTTCTGCTTCCCACCCCACTCTGTCTGCTTTACTTCCTTCTAGGTTACCTGGTAGGTTTGAGCAGGGTGGATGGAAATCACAATGACATAGAAGCCACCTGACCATCTTCTGGATGCAGCATGGTAAAAATACCTGTCAACTTTGGTAACCTTGCTGTGACATGAAAAGCTTCCCATTATTAGGATCACACGATTTGATCTTTTTAATGAAGAGAAATCAGGCTTGAGTAGATTAACTTATGGAAGCCACGGTTAACCAGCAAGGGTAACGTAACAGAAACAGTTGTTGTAGCCTTTTTTCATTCTGGTTGTGTTCCCTGTTGGGAAAAAATGCAAAGAAAACTGGAAAGTGGCTTTTCCTTCCAATAACAGGTGACAAATTTTGCTTATGAAATTACAAGTTAATATGTAAAATGTAAACATTAAATATATTAGTATATTCTTATAGATTATTGCCTTATGAGTAACAAAGGTAGGCAAATTGTAAGTACATAAAGATAAAAATATTTAACACATATTCCATTTGTTTAATACAATTAATTCAGCCACAGTTCTTAAAACCTAACTTATAAGGGAAAAAGGAAATATATTTTTCTGGAAGCAGATGCATTTCGAAAATAAGTGCTCTGTGCTGACGAGATAAATTATAAGACACACTTTAAAAACATATTTTTTAAAATATAGCCATTAAATATTATTTAAGTGCCTGTGATGTTCTTTAATTCACAAATAATGTAAAATATAGGCTTAAGCTGCTTTGTAGAGGATTCAAATGGTGAATGGCTTGTTTCAAAAGTCACTTTAACCAGAGAAATGTTTCTAGGAAACTATTAATGGAGATTAGATGTCAAATAACAGGAAAGTTTTAGAAGATTTTGCTTGGCTTCCTCCACCTACCACCCCCTTCCCAGTCCTCATAGGAGTTGCATTTCAAATCTACAGTTTCTAACATTGTGATCCTATGCATGACTCCAAAGTTTCCAATTCATTTTACCAGTGCTTTTTTTTGTTAAAAAAAAAAAAAGTTGCCAGAACTCACATCTTGTTAATCTTTTATTTAGGGTTTTTTTAGGGTAATATTTTATTAGCAGGACCAGTGGTTGAGAAATAATTAGTAATTTTTTTCATTTTTAAATTTGGGGTCACACTTTTACACTAAAAATTTTAAAAAAAATTCAATTCACCAACTTTTTTTAAAATAAAGAAATTATTTACCTTTTGCACATAGTCAGTCACTCTACCCACACCTACGCTGTGTAATGAAACATAATGGCCGCCGCCCGCAGTAAGCACTCAGCGCGCGACTACACAACCAATCACAAGCCGAGCAGCGTCAAAAGCCAAGCAGCACCATCACAACCAGCAAGGACACACAAGCAGCCTTCATGCACTATTTTAGTGATCTGCTGCTGATCTGCTACACCTGGCAGGGCGATTCAAAATCACGTAGAAAAATCCGTTGGAAAAAAAGTGCCGGAATGCCATTCTGGTGCATTCTATGACAAAAAAGCCCTGCATTTTACTATACCAAAGATGAAACAACCTGTTATGCTACTTATATTTCTGCTCTTTTTACTCCTAAGTAAATTCACATAGTCTGCAGGGGAACCTTTCCTCTACACAGCCTTTGACTTCCTGAAATTCCTTCCAAGGGATTCGTTCTTTTTATTTTAGCTGCTTTGGTCCTGGTCCCAGGGATTTTGGCAAGAAAATGTCTATGGTGAAGATTTCCCCTTTCCCTCCCACTGTGTGATGGTCCTACTCCAAATCGGTCCCACTTTGTATAATGATGAAGCCCTTGATTGGCATCCTATAGAGAAAAGGCCATGGCATTCAAAAGGTCAAATCCAATCTCCTTGATATTCCCAATCCAGCCTTGATATTCCCAAAAAAGCTAATAAACTCCCCTTTCTGGGTCATAGAATCCTGCTGCCAGTGCAGAGAATACTGATCTAAACGGACCAATAATCAGTACACAGTAGCATCTTAAGTACCTGTGAATAGAAAAATTCTCACACATCACATGGAGTGTGTCGACACCTGGATGCATTGTCATGGCCTTTCTGGGAAAGAGAGATCTGGACTGAATTCTGGATTAGATGGGAATGTTTCTTGGATGTTCACGGACATCAAAAGTAGCTTCTAGGAGAGGCAGTTGGGTTAAATGCTCATTTGGAACTGTAACTGCTTATCTGTATCTTTTCCTTCTGTTCAAGCTGTACATTTGTGAATAAAATGTTTATTACAGAAGGTATAAATCTCTTTTCATATGCTTTCAATATAAAGCAGAATACAAATTACAGGAACAGTTCAGTAAATTTTGTAAGGAGTAGAATATGAGTGGGATAGAAGTGCCATAATTGACGTATGGTGGCAGTCCCTGGGACTGCATGACAAGGGCAAAGGAGGTGGAGAATTTCCACAGCTGGAGGTATTCCAGCAAAGCCTGGACAACTAGCTGCTGGGGATGCTGCAGCTGGGTTTACAGAACGGGCGTTTGAAGTCCATGGCCACCTGGCTCCTTCCAGCCCTCTAATTCTATGATATTGCAGGCCACATTCACCATGCAGAAGGAAGCTTCCTTATTCAACTGGAAGTTCCATCATTCTTCTGCATTTGAAGCTCCTAAAGTGGGAAAGGCTCAAAAGAGTTACATGAATCAAGGGAATCCCTGGATCTTCTTGATTCAAAGCTCTCCTCTCTCCCTGGCGGTCCCACCCCATAGTCAGGGAGGAGTACTCGCACAGTCTTGGAGGTGACACAGCTATTTCCCCTTGGAAAGCTGCAATGGGAGGAAAACTTTCAAAAGGTCAACTGCAGCTGACAAAAAAGGCTGAAGAATGAAGGAAGAGGTGCACCCTTACCCTGAGCATCTTCTGCCCTGGTCAGAGGAAGCTCAGAAGGTTTGGCCAGTCTTCTTTGGCACTGGATTTTTCCACAAACTTTCTTTCTGTACCTCCACCATATGGATGCTTTGTAAATAAAAGCATTACAAGAGGTCTGCAAAATGTAGAGAATCGTTGGCCATGCAAGGGGTATGTATACATTTTTGGAGCCATTAGAAGATTAGTGACGTCTCCTGAGATTTGGTGCAGTATCCATCTTTCAGAAACATGAATCCAGCTTGTTTTACTTGCTCAGTAAAGGGGGGGTGGGTGGATATACTTTATAAATAAACATCAGCTTGATCTAAAAAGAAAAAAGAAAAGAAAATGTGACACGAGACATTAGGCAGAGAAAATTGAATGTGGGTGTGAGAGATACCACACACAAACATGCACATATGTAATTAAACCTTTAAAGTACAGCTGAGTGATTTTCTTATCCCAGTCCAAGATTTATTAATACACATGTCAATGTCAAATCTAATAAAGGCACTGTGTTAATTGTAATTGTAGTGCCAGCTGCTAACACCTGTCAAGGTATTTCTGGTGCAGAATATGCTCACTGTGGAAGAGTTTGACGGCAACCCTGTGTATCAAGCAGAAGCCTTTTATTTCCAGACGCTGGATTTCAAAAGTTGGTTTAAGTGTCAAATGACTTGCTTGCTTCGCATCGCTAAAACCATTTGGTGCAACGCTGTTTTCCACAAACGGAACCTATGCTCCAGAAAGGACAAGAACAAAGCAGCACGGGGATTGCTCACAAGGACCAGGGAGAGCCGCCATTCAGTTTCGGCCAAAGCTAACTCCAAGGACGGTTTGACAGGATCCTGGTATGGAAATATCTGCTGTCTGGCAAACAAAGCACCACACAATGGCTCTCGGCTGCAGCTGCAGTCATCATATTTCACTCCGAAAGTGCTTCCAGTTCAGAAAGGTGCAAAAATATTTGAGCAGAGAAACAAGAGGACTGGGACACTCCTGACCTTTGCATCAGCAGCTACAGAAAACATGTAGGAACTCTTGGCTCCAGAACCACAAGGTTGCTGTGTTGGTGTGCAGCCCCAGGTGGGCTTCAGGGCATTAAGGCAGGGATGGGGCAGCAGTGACCCTCCTGAAATTGGACTACTGATCCTATCATCCCTGGCCATTGACTATGCTAGTTGAGCTAATGGGAGGGCCACAGCCCTCCATTCCTGGACGGAAAAATGGGGTTGAAGCCCAGCTCAGTTCAATCTGATTTCCCAAAAAGACCAAGGAGGATTCTAACTATTCCTGTCCCTCCCTTTATATTAACTCCAACAAAGCAGGTTTCTTCTGAACATTCAAATGCGTATTGGAGGAAAAAACCCCTCCCCCAGTTCACTCATCCATGCTAGGTTAAAAAACTGTTTCATTGTTCTTGCCCTCTCATTGTTCTGACCCTTATCAAGGACATTTGAACTGTCAAAAGAAAGCTCCTTTGGTGGAATAAAAAATCTGCAAGGATCTGTAGGAGAAAGCACATAATTTGCCAGGCTACCCATGGATTCGTTACATGGCAAAGTTCACGAACAAGTTTACTTGTTTGCATGGGAGCATCTCTTACTTGCACTTTGAGGAACTGTGATGCACACTGTCTTAATGGCTGCAGTCCCACTTAGTTGATTATTATTATTATTATTATTATTATTATTATTATTATTATTATAACATTTCTATGCCGCCCCTTGCCGAAGCCTCGGGGTGGCTTACAACACAATAAAATACATTGAAATACAGTAGAACATAATAAATTACCATTAAATACAAAAATACAAAAAATACATTGAGTTACAAACATAATAATATAAAATTAAAATTATCAGTATAAAATAAGTAAATAAATAATATAGGAGGAGAAAAGAGAAGGAAGAAGAAGTTGCCCTGGCCAGATCATATATTTTAACAATTAAATGATGTTTAAATAAAAAGGTCTTTACCTGGCGCCAAAAAACCAGTAATGACGGTGCCAGGCGGACCTCTTTGGGGAGTGAACCCCATAGGTTGGGCGCCACCGCAGAGAAAGCCCTCCTCCGAGTACTTACTCTCCTAATTTCTTTCATGGAGGGTTCCCGGAGAAGGGACTCTCCCGCAGATCTCAAAGGGCGGTCGGGCATATACGGACGTAAGCGCTCGTTCAGGTAGCCAGGACCCAAGCTGTTTAGGGCTTTATACGTCATAATCAACACCTTGAATTAGGCCCGGGCTTCAATGGGCAGCCAGTGAAGCTGACGGAGGACTGGAGTCATGTGAGCATAACGCCCTGTCCCCGTCAGCAACCTGGCAGCTCTATTTTGCACCAATTGAAGTGTTCGGACCATCTTCAGGGGAAGCCCCACGTAAAGCATGTTACAGAAGTCTAGGTGGGAAGTCACCAGCACGTGTGTCACCATCGCCAGGCAGTCGAACTCCAGGTAGGGGCGCAGCTGATTAATCAGCCGAAGCTGAAGGAAGGCGCTCCTCGCCACCGCTGTCACCTGAGCTTCCAAAGAAAGCTCCGGGTCGAAGAGTACTCCTAAGCTGCAGACATTATCCCTAAGAGAAAGTGTTGCACCATTCAGGACCAGGTCAAATCCACCCTCTCCGAAGCCCTATCCGCCAACCAACAGGACCTCCATCTTGTCTGGGTTGAGTTTCAGTTTATTGGCCCTCATCCATTCCATTACCTCGGCCAAGCACCGGTTCAGCACAGCCACTGCCTCACCTGGATTAGTGGAAAACGAGAGGTAGAGCTGGGTATCATCAGCGTACTGATGATTCCGCAGCCCACACCTCCTGATGACCTCTCCCAGCGGTTTCATGTAGATGTTAAATAGCAGAGGGGATAGAATGGAGCCCTGTGGTACTCCATGGCATAGCTGCCATGATGCAGAGACATGGTCCCCCAGCACTACCTTCTGGAATCGACTGTTGAGATAGGAGCGGAACCATTGCAAAGCAGTGCCTCCAACCCCCAATCCCGCTAGCCTATCCAGAAGGATACCATGGTCGATGGTATCGAAAGCCGCCGAGAGGTCCAGAAGAACCAACAGGGATGCACTCCCCCTGTCCTTCTCCCTGCATAGGTCATCATACAGGGCGATCAAGGCAGATTCAGTACTGTACCCGGGTCTGAAGCTGGACTGAAAAGGATGCAGATAATCAGTTTCATCCAAGAGTGCTTGGAGTTGTCCCGCCACCACTCGCTCCAACACCTTGCCCAGAAACGGGATGTTGGCCACAGGTCTATAGTTAGTGGCCATCTCTGGATCCAGTGACGCTTTCTTCAGGACCGGTCGTATTACCGCCTCCTTTAAAGGGGCAGGCACTCGACCCTCCCTCAGAGAAGCGTTAACCACTTCCAAGATCCAGGTCCCAATCCCGTGCTTGGAGTTATTTATTAACCAAGACGGGCAAGGATCCAATAGGCAAGTGATGGGACGTACTCGCCCAAGTACCTTGTCCACATCATCGGGCCACAATAATTGAAATTCCTCCAACAATTTGTGGAGTCTTCCCTGGGATGTAACAGACCTACAGGGTCTTTTTGAGAAGAGAAATTCCCAACAATGGCAGCCAGCTGAAGCTCCCCAGCTCCAACAGCTGCAATGCAGAAGCATTCCTTCCTTGTCCCGGCCTGGGTCTTCCCCCGCAGTTTCCATGGCTCAGTACAAACGGACACACAGCCTCGGACTTGAGCTTGCGCAGCATTTTGGTAGCTGCCCATCCTCATCATTCCCTCTGCACAATACGAGGAGGTGTAAGCCAGGTGCTCGATCCCTCACCAGGATCAGATCATCCGTATATGTTTCCAAGTGTCCGTGCATGCATTTCGGCATGGAGTACATGCAATCAAACATGTGGCAGCTTCTGCAGCTTCTAGTGCTGTTTACCAAGTCATCTCTGGCCACTTTGCAGACCCTCCTGCATATCTATGCCTCTCTGACCTTGCATTGGACATAAGCAGTGATCTGGCTGAGCTGGTTCAGGGAGGGAGCAGGCTGCCTAAGAATGATAATGATAAAGCAGATTTTGGATTGGGGGCGTGGGGGAAAGGAGAATGCTGCAGCCTTGCTTTTTTTGCAGCAACCCCATAGCAGCCAGGAACAGCCCCCTTCCCCTTTTTCTCTGTATGCACATGCCCCACCCCTCCATGTGTATGTGTGTCTTGGATGATCTGTCATTCAAACCAGACAGAACTGGGATTCCTCCCAGGCTAGGCAAGCCTCTTACTAAAATTAACATGGCCATTTTTTTACTATATACTTGTTCTTAAATTCCCCAGTTCTCAGGTATACACCAATTAACTACATGCTCCTTTCTTCTCTGCACCTGAAGATTATAATTTAGCTACCTAATCCAGTAAGACCCATTGCAAGCCATTTAGCTCTTTGCTAGCCCGATCACCTCCCTATTAGCACCATGTCACAATTCTCCAGCGATGTGTAACGGACTCCACTGTTCTGTGCATGTATGTGAGCTGCGTTGGGGCAAACTTGGCCTTCGGTCTTTTCAGAACATAATCCTGCCTTCCAAGTAACCACCACGGGAAGCTCCCCCAACAGACTGGCACAAGGAAAACAATCTGGCACAAGGTATTTACATGTGCTTTTCACATAGATGGAGAGAAGAATGGAATTGGGAAATCATATCTGGCTATTTCAAACAGTAGAATAAAAGAACCAAGGAGTTGCCCACTGTCACTGGGACAATGAAAGTCATTGTCTTGCCCCTACATCTCTCTTTTAAACTCTTCTTATGGCAAATATTCAGTCATAAACCTGGCCAATCAGTGGATGCTAAAAACATACTATGCACGTGAAGTCGAGGCTGTTAAACGGATGTCAGAAAAAAGTGATGGTACTATCATGCTAATATGGTACAATTACTCTATGATTAATCATTTATACCTAAATTTCTCTCTCTCTGTTTCTCTCTCTCTTCATAAAGCATTTTTTGAGCAGTCTCTGTCTGGACATGGTACTATCCATCAACACCATTATACAAGACAAACTTTTGAGAAGCAACTAGAGGAATGTGTCCAAAGCCAGGACTCCTTTTCTCCCTGGGAGTAGGTAGGCACAGCTCAGCCCAAGAATGAGAGAAAGGGTGGCCTGGTCACAGGCATTTGCTCCTCAGCAGCAGCAGCGCCAAACCTTTCTGCCCCAATCCCTCTTGGGCTTTATTGGTTTTCTACCAAGGTGCTCCTGGCTGAAATTGATCCCTTTCTCCTTCTGAACAGCCCAGCTAAATAAAGGGGATATGCCACCCCATTGTCCTTTGCCTGTCTGGCTTCAGTGAGGGCCCTGCCTGCCTATTTTTCTCATTCTCTCCCTTTCCTCCTGCCAGCTTCTTTCCTTTCCCTTGCTCTGCTTGTCTTCCCTCCCTCCAGCTCTGTTCCAAGGGACTTCCCACAGATCTTGCCCTCTCTTTGCTACTGATTTCAGTCCTCCTCTTCATCCACTGTCCACCTGGCCTTCCTGTTTTCCTCAGCTACCACCTTTCTCAGCCTCCCAGCTCCCTTCTCACCTGGCTATCATCTCACCTTTCCCCACACTTTCCTCCTGTTCCCAATTCCCTGTCCCCAGGCTTCTCTCCCATCCTTCCTCGCCAGTCTTTCTTTTGAGTATATATATCCCTACTCCACAGTATGGTGAATTCTTAAGTGTATCTGAAGACCCAGCAGATCAGAGTTAGATAAAACCATCCATGGTGAAGGGAATGAACAGAGGGAACTGAGGGAGGAAAGGTCAGGAGAGGGAAGGTTGTCCCTGTGATTAGAAGCTAGAACTACCTTCTCCTTCTCTCCGGTTTGGATTGTCCAATCTGGCAAATGTGACATGAAGAGTCTTGGGGAAAATGTGACATGCCAAAGACATGCTATTCTAGATCCCTCCAAATCAGTCATCAAATCTTTGATGGGGGTTAGTTTTGGCCGGCTTTGAAGGAGCCCAGCTTCAATGCAAACATTCCCCAAATTGTTCCCCACCAGCCAGATTCAGGATTTAGCCAAATCCAAAGCATATCCCTAGTCCATCATGTATAAAAGTTTATACCTTAGACAGGAAAATGGTCCTGTAAACAAAACACTGATTTTTAGTCAGCTTTTTGGTACTTAATTTAGCAAGCTGTTATTTAAGTAATTGCGGTAGCTAATTGCATTTCTGTTTTGCTTATGTTAGATATGTGGAAAAAGATTGCACTGAGGGTGAGGTAACAGAAATGACCTAGGTAGAAAAATATACTTGATTAAAAAGTAAAAACAAAACAAACAAAACTCTATGTGAAATACCAAGCAAGCAAAAGAGGGAAAAGAAAGAAAGGAAACAGATCATTCATCAGAAAAACACTGACAATAGCAACAAAAGTGAACACCATTAAAATGTTTCAACTACTGGAGAAAATGTTTCAATCTTTATGCACATTTATGTTCTCCAGATGGGCACACCATAAACAAGGATTATTCTGTGCTTTATCTGTTTACTGAAACAACCAGGGAGGTCTAGAAAAGAGTTGCCATGCCAACCTGCAACATATATTTGATATGCCTCCCCCACAAAAGAAATCACACAATGTGGGATATATGTCAAATATTATGCTTCCAAGAAAACCCTAAACTGTTCCAGACTCTGCAGAACTCCAACCAAATCCACCCTGATCCAGCAAGCTTTGACTGGCATAATTTTTACACTAAATGAGCATTCTGCAACTCCACCATATTATAACCATTTAGCACCATTTGAGGAGATCATGGAAAAGATTCTTTTGTCCCAAGACCAAGTCTGCATGAATAAGACCTACAAATACTGCTATGCAGCATTACGTTTATGACACATATGATGCAACACAAGTCCAAACATGTGTGACAATATCCAGGGATAAGATCATTGCTCACAATGCGCTGTGGAACACAAAAGGTGCCAAGCCTGTGTAGATTTTGCAAGCAGAATCTGCCACAAAAGGTTGCTTTGTGAGGTGCTCCTACTCAGGGCTTCACCAGTCCGGCCTTTTTCTGGGAAACTGCAAATCATGCCCTCCACACCTTCTAGTAGCCAATTAACATCTGGGCATACTGGACATTGCCTACCTCATGTAAATTTTTGCACATTTTTGTTTCTCCCTAGTATTTTTTTTGCTTATTTTTCTACCAACATCACTGGAGAAGACAATAATTCTAGGGCAGAAGAGAAGTTGAAGGTAGAAAAAGCCTAGGAGGGCCAAATATGAGATGGCTCAGTTCCATCATCAATGGCTCCATTCAGTTTTTAATATTGTATTACCTCTGCTATGCTTGTGATGATTCAACTGCAATTGCTGTATATGTTGTTACACACACACACACACACACACACACACACACACACAATTACATCTGTTAATGGCCCAGAGAGCCTCAGCTATTGGGTGGTATAAGAATAAGTAAATGAAGCCACAGTTTTGAATTTACAAGGGCTGATCGGGACTGTAAAGGACACCACGTTGTGGACGACATTCATTCATAGGGTTGTCATAAACTGAAAACAACTTTATGGCACTTAAGAGCAGCAGCAAACATGAGAATTCACCATATCTTGCTGTGCATGGATGGTATTCTTCTGGCCGTGTAAGGATTGGTGCTCAGATTTGCAGCTGGGAACAGAACTGATGTAGCAGAGGTAACCGGATTCCTCCAGTCTGTCTCCTTTTTGCCTATATGTTTAATTGCCCTGGAACATTTCCAAGGTTTCTGTTGCCAATCCACCAAAAGTCTAAATGCCTTATTACTATGCTGCTCGAAGGACTGCAAAACCTTTCAGCCCACGGAGGGTCCCAGCCTGAACCACGCTGCTCCCTTGGTGCAAGTGAAATGACACGCTGGTATTTCAGATGAAAAACAGAACCGGCTTCTGATGTCCAATCTCTATGATCACTGAGTAGATGGTTCTATATTTGCAAACCTCAAAAGATTTGGGGTTGAGATGACAAAGGGTACTGCTTTTTATAATCTATTATTAACTGCCATGAGAGTTTGCATAGATATCACCACCCACATTTCTCCAAAGGGAAGCACAGTATGTTTTAGAGGTACCACATTTAACTGCTTCCCTCAAACCCACTTTAGCACGTGGCTTAAAAGAACGAATTCTAGAAGCCAGACCTTCCAGTAATTTCCCCCTCTCAGAAATCTGATTCTTGCTGAGTGTTCCTAACCCTAAAGAAATAACATTTTAAAAGAAATAGTAGTATTTGGCTGCTTTCAATAGTTTCTCTTTGAATGCGCCTATATTGGATTTTGGACATTTTGTTCCAAGGTTTATTTTATAAGTGTATGATTGTACCGCTGTTCCTTTTACATTTCTGATGGGTGATAAAGTACCATGGACAAGAGCGAGAGCAAAATTTAGAGAGCCTAATATGGACACAGGCATTGTAGGACGAATAAAATAGTCTCCCAACCAGGAACCCATCATGTTTACTTGTTTGTTTCCTAAATTTTAAACACCTCAACAGCTGCATTGTTTTAAAAAAAAGATCCTTCATATGTGTGCACACAATTTTCTCCTTTGCCAATGAAAAATTATCTAGTAGCAATATCAAAAGGCCAAGAAAATAGGGGGAAAATTCATCAAGGTTGGACCAAAACTGTCACCTGATTCTGCTCAGAGAGGAAGCCTTTCCTCCAAAAGTAGGTAACTTTTCCAAATGATTTATTGGGCTAAGAATGCCATTTCTCTGATCCTGAAGAACAATCACACCAAGCAAGATTTTCTTATGAGCTGAGCTAAGGAAGAGTCTGTATCCTTTATCCTACAACAACTCCAATGCTTCGTGTGATCTGTTGCTTCAGTCTTCTATCCATAACAAAAAGTGCTGATCACAAACCAGCCGTGTTGCTTTTTGTGTTAGCACTCAATCACCAAAGGAAGAAATACACGCGAGATTAATGAGATCTTTTTTCTTCTCATATTGCTCAGTTTATCTCATAAGATCTATTTCCTGTGCTCTTATTTCAAGGGGTGTCATATCTCTGTTTCCACACACATCCAATTTTTCATTTTCTTTTTTGGTGCCTCCTCAGCAGTTTCTCAACATTGCCTTATTATGAGACAGAGAAGTTAGCCGCATGTTTCCCCAATAGGTCCTGGAGTCCTAAAAATGCAGTGAATCCAAAATTGGACTGGAGGAGTATCCATTACTCAAAAAGGCACCAAATGGGTCTCGGGATTCGCAGGTCACCTATGCCATGGAACTTCCTGTCAGAAGGAGGACATGGATCATGCAGAGAGGCCTTGTCTGTTTGGCTGAGTGATAAAGAGTGCTCAGCTTGCAAAAGGAAAGTCAATACTAGACATACAGGTCATTTCAGTCAAGAAAGCAAAATGGACAGGGGAAAACTAGGTTTGATCGCTTGACTGTGGCAACCAAGAGCAGCTTTCCATATCTGAACCTGTCTGCAGTGACCAGAACTCCTGCTCCCAGTTATACAGCCTGAGCCGGAAGGACTGGTTCAGAAGAAAGGCTGCAGGACCAGGCAGATTCTGCAGTGATCATGGGAGAGACTGAAAGTCATGTAAGCAGGAGGAGGAGATGGATATAATACAGTTGCCCAAGATGCCCTGAAAGACTCGGTAAACCAGTGAGCCTTCTGAGTTCCACAGCACTGAAGCAGCTTTTGAGGAAGGGTTGTGTCAATAGCCCGTGGCCATCCCATGGTGAGGCAATGGCCTTGACATAATTACCAGCTCTGGCTGCTGAAAACTACCTGGAGTGTTCAGGAAGCCCTCAACTCCACCAGTCTCTGCTAGTGAACCACCTTAATAGGTCACCACTGCTGCAGGGATGAACAGACCCTGTAAGACCACATTTTACAATAAGATAATCTGACCACGTCAGTGAGCTGATTCCTACTCCCAAAAAAGTCCAGACCAATGCCTTGACCGATGAGCTGGACTGAGACATCCCCATGGTTGTCACAGAAGAACTGAAATCTCTGCATCACCTATCATGATTCCTTCCTCATGTGAATGGGGAGGGCAGAAGGACGAGAGCCTCCAATCACTTTCTTGAGATTTTCCCATTCTGGCTATTCTACAAGGTTCTAGTTGGAGCAATTTTGATAATAGGATTCGCTTGAAGAAAAACTTCCTGCTCTCTAGGATGTATTATGGAGGCTGCAACAAGTTTTATCAGCTACTGCTCTCCAACTATGCCAACTATACAAGACATTGCCAGAAATTGGTATATTTTTTTCCCTATTTCCCTGGCCTTCCAAGCATGTCCGGTCAAATTCTCTTTAGCTCCCAAATTGATTTCTGATATCATATGATAGAAATTCACTACCATGTGTCTTTAGGAAGACTTTAGAGAGGGGATATGATTGGCCCTGATAGACCTTGACACACTGAATGCTTGGAGGCAGCTATCTTTGACCTTATACTGCTAAATGCTTTTGTATCAGAGCGGTACTGCAATTGTACACCTATAGAATAGGTAATGAACTATCTTTGTCTAGACCAATTGTAGCTGCTGAAATGGATTTTTTGCCTTTTCTTTGCAAGCTGGATTTTGGGTGTCATGGCCAGCCCTAATCATTTTTTAAAGTACTATCTGTCAAATGACCACCTTTATTTCGCAGTTGTTTGCTGAGGGCAGTTGATGTTTCAAAAATGAGACTTGATGGTTCAAGGTTATTACCAAGCTGAAATCGGTATCCTGCCAGTATGGTTTTGGGGCACACACAGAGAGAGAATGAGCAGTTTGGAACTGCAGTGTGGCTGAGCAAGGAGGGGGGAAGCCCGACTCCTGCAGCGAGCTGAAGGACCGGTTCTTGGTGGGGGCTAAGCAGAAGCTGCTCTCTCTGGGGAGATGCTGATATTTGGTAGGCAAAAGCCCTCCAGGTGCTTCGTTCACTCCTGCTCAGCTCGGACACTACCAACAAAGAATCTTTTCCAATGTGGAGCCATATGCAAATGTTATAAATACATTTTAAAAATAAAGCACCCCTGTGGTGTCCTGGCAGTCTAGCTGTGAGCCTGGTAGCTATGGGCACAAAGCCTGGTGCAGGGTAGAATATTTTTTCGGGATGCGGAACGCAGCATTGAGCAAAGGTGGTTCCAATTCAGAGATGTTTCAAAAGCTGATGTCTACTCATCAGTGGAGAATGGCAAACAGAAGAGCCAGTCCAGCCCTGCACTAAGCTGCCTTGAGGTTCATGGAAGAGCCTTGTTCTCTGCAGTGAGGTTCTGCAGATGCTTGTGTCAGACCTTCCCCCTTCCTTTGGGGAAGCCTCTGCTGACACTGGGGGGAAACCACGGTGCTACTTCCTCTGCCCCTGCACCCAGCTGTCCTTCCTCCTGGGAGAGCATCTTTTAGCTCCAGGACAAGCTCTCCTTTGATCCCTCCCCTTTGCCCAGTTCAGGAGAATCCTTTGCGTTTTCACCCCCCCCCCCACTCCACTCTGAGATAGATTTTGGAAGATCCTTCCTTGGCTCAGCACTGAAGCAGTGTACCATTCCACCAGCTTGCTAACTGGAGGTGCTTGACCTCAAGACGCTCTCTCGCCCAGGGCATCTGCACTGCGAGGCCACATCCAGATAGCAGAGACCTGCGCTGGTTGCAGGTTTCTTTCTCTTGGATGAGGATAAGATGAGGTCAGTAGGATTTGGTAAGTGGGTCAGTCCAGGCCAAGCACAACCACCCCATGTTCCCAATGAACTCTGCTTATTATAGTCATATCCCACCTTTTTTTCCTTTCAAGGAGCTGAAGGCAGCTTCTACAATTCTCTCAATCTCTTCCTCCTGATAGGTGTGAAAGGATGATTTGAAACAAGGGAGTAGAGAGATTTGAAAAGGTAACAAAGAAAATTCCTTAGCCCAAAGGAGGGGAGGGGCAGAAATCAGAGAGCACAAGGTATGGGGAAAGAGGGCCAAATACTTCCTGATTGTTTATTGACAAGCTGGGCAGAACAAAATGAGCCTACTGTAGCCCACCGGGGGCAGGACTGGACTGGGAAGAAGGGCCGGTGTTGGGGCAGCGCGGAGTAGGCAGGCAGAAAGAGGTAAATTCCCAGTACCCGACTAGCCAATTAGGGAAAAGGAGGAGGGAAGAAGCGACCGGGAGCAGGGTTCAAAAGCGGGGTGTGAACATGTGGCCAGGTGAACAGAAAAGTGGGAAGGAAACCATCTTTTTTCTGTTCCCTTCATTGCAATAAAGTTTTAAAAAGAATTCTCTGCATACCTGGAGTATTTTTCTCTTCCGACGGAAAGGAAAGAGTGATCATAACACTCCCAACAGTCCTGTGAAGTAGGTTGAGCTGAGTATCTGTGACTGGCCCAAAGTTACCCGGTAAGCCCCAGTGCTAAGCAGGGAATAGAACCCAGATCTCCTGAGTCCCAGTTCTACACTCTTAACCTTGCTGACTCTCACCCAAAGAGAAATGAAAACTGGAATGCTGAACTTAGTACCTCTCACTTCATAGCCATTGGGGAGTGGGGTGGTCATAGTGGATGAAAGAAACCACAGTAGCAGGGGAAGGTCCCCTGAGAGGGAATACAGAGTCATGCATGACCCCCACCCAAAGCAGGCCTTAGCTGCTAAGGCAAGTACCACTTGTGGGAGGAGCCCTGAGTCTGCAAACAGAAAAATGGAGCAAACACCCACCAAAGACTGGCAGCTCCTACCCAATGTGTGTTGCACTTTCAGATCTTACCTCAGAATCGGTCCATTGCCACTTCCCCTCCTCCAAGTTCAATCTGAATGCAGGAAAGGTGTCCAGTGTAATATGATGTGTCGAATAAGTGCTACTTATTATCTCCCAAAAGACAAAGAATTGGTAATCAGCGTGACACATGCGAACCTGATTATGTGATTTACATGTTAAAGTGCCCCTGTGGTTTGATTTGCATATGAAAGAATCCCAGGGCATGTAACAAAGGATTAGCAAGCATGACGAGTGCTATTAGCATAGAGAAGAGAGATTGTCCTACAGACCAACCTTTCAAACAATTGCTCTGCATTTATCGCTCACAAGTATATATGGGCCTTAGTGAATTTCCCAACCACACAAGGAGTAGAGGAAAAAAGACAATAAAGGAAGGCTTTTTATCATCTTAACAGGAGGTTCATTCACTGAGGATAAAAATGTTACTTCTTAGGATTTTAAGACTAGATCGGCAGTCAGTTGTTCTCAGCTTTAGCGTGGCCATTGTTAATAGGGTGTGGGTTTAGTGGGGAAAAGGGGTGGGTTAAACCTGTCTTGCCTGGTTCCAAGATCAATGGGGCAGTGCAGCATCCCCTCTGAGCTGGAATCTGAATCTTGAAGGAGTTGTCCACGGTACTGAACACTGGTCCCATCTGGGCTCAGGTCCTTGGATAGCTCCTCAACTGGTCAGATTAAGCGTAAAGTGAATTAAGCATAAAGCAATCAGCCTCCATGGCTGTCCTGGCCATGTAAATGTGTGCAAATACCAGTTTGTCTAACATGATCTTCCTAAAACCACACCAAAAGCACCTTCAGGGTCATACATGAAGGTTATGGAGTTCCATGTCCGCAGCTGGCTAGCGCCAGCATCTTCCTCCAGTCCATCCAACTGATACAAAAATGATTAGGTTGGTGTTCTAGCATTTCCTTATGCACAAAATCCCAAGTACACTAATGATTCTTCCCCAGCCTGATCAGCTAGAACTCCGCAGGGCAACATGGGTGTATCAAACATCAACTCCATCACAAACCTACTGGGTATTCTTACCCCAAGTCAGCCTTACTCAGGAAAAATGCATAAATTCACAATGATGAACAATGGAAAGGGTCAGACAATTTATATCAAAGACACTATATAGATGGACACAATCTTTAGGTCGTTGTGGTTTCCTGTTTTCCCAGGCGCCCATTCCATAAACCAACTCCCCATTGCAGGTTTGTCATTCTGCCTGAACCCAGTAAGGGTGGATTGCGGTATGGCTGATAGAACACATGGGGGTTGCAGGTGGTTTGCTGACCATGTCCGTGAACCATGATGCGACAACCTAGATGTTGGGTTGCAACATGGATGTCCACGAGCAGTCAGCACATGCCGTAAACAGCAGTGGCTTATTTAAGTCACTATGGCTGGACAAATGTGTGTAAACGATTTCAACTATCACACCAAAGACTTTCAAGGCTCTTTTTCATATTCAATATGTTCTTCATAATGAAGTAAGATTACTATTTATGATAGAGTATATTAGCTCTCCATAAGCTTCCTCCTATTTGTCATATTAATGAAAGTTCAGTTCAGTCTTTACATTTCAGGATTCTGCATTTGTCCTGCTATTTTCTTCATCCATGGATACAATAAAGAAACGAATGTATTCTCCACTGAAAAACATTCTGAGGCCCTGAAATGCAAGGTCACCACCATCTTAAGAAAAAAAGTACCAGTGATCCAGGAAACGTTCATAATTCAGGGAGTGAAGTCGAGCTGTACAACATCAAAGCTCTTTTCCCACTTCATTCCCCTTAAGCACCAGAAGGAAACTTCCTAATGGCTATAAGCAAGTCAATAAAATACACTCAGATGCATCACTTGAGATGTTGGAAGTGGGGACATGGTCACTCCATCATGAAGATGGAAGGACCACTCCGAATATTTATGTACAAATGGAAGTGTGTGGGAGGAAGCAGAATAAAGCTTTCTAGTCCTACCCCAAACCTCCACATACTGACCCAACTGGTTGAGCAGAACCCACATACATGTGAGGTCAACATCTGGAGATTGCAGAGCAAGGCAGAAAGCTCAGGGCTGTTGCTAAAGTGCATATAGATCTACTCAGGAGGAAGCAATGAAAATATAAGCACCTGCCTGGATTTGGGTCTGGAGAGGAACCCACAGTGGGCAGAGACAACAGTTCCTATAAAATATCTCAGTCTGAGCTGAATCGCTGCTGAAGAAACAACTCACTTGGCACTCTAACCCTTGGCCAGCATTTCCCGACTGGGGAAAATGCCCAGGTTATCCTAGATGTTGGCAAATAGCCTTCCAGAGCCCCAAGTCAAAACCCTGAAGAGCCAGTGGGGCACAGTGGTTAACAGTGTAGGACTGAGACTCAGGCAACCTGGGTTCAAGTCACCACTCAGGCATGAAGTCCACTGGGTAGCTTTGGGCCAGTCACAGACTCTCAGCTGAATCCAACCTCATGGGGCAGTTGTGAGGATGAGCTTGGGGGTGGGGAGAATTATGTAAGTCACCTAGACTTCCTTACAATGAATAAATAAAACCATCAGATTATTCAGCTAATTCCTAATTGACATTTCATAAGGTTCACCTACAAATCTATAATGCAAGCAAAGCAATATCCAGAGATACTGTGTGATCTTTGGTGACCGATTGCCCAACTGCCAGGGGTATATTCCAGTTTATAGAAGCTGCAGAATTGTAAGGACCAGCACAGTTACCTCCAAACCCATGTCCATCCTTGTCCATTAAACATGTCGGAGGACACCTGGCTAAGTGCATTAGGAAAGCAGCAAAGGACTGCTTAAGTGAAGGCATGATTCCATGCTTTAGGACCTGGATTCTTGAAGGATCACTTGCTCCTTCATAAGCCTGCCTGATAACTAAGATCCTGTGGGTCCCACAAATTCCTGAGTGTCATTTGCTGGCAGCAAGGGTCGGGGCATTTCTGTGGCTTCCCTGCATTGCAGAACACTCCCCGCACCCCTTCATTTATGGATTTTGTGGCTTCTGAAGAGGAACACGATGCTGCAGCCAAGTGCATAGCAACAGCAGCTGCAAAACAGCAATGCCATTTTGCGGCTGAACCATGTCCTCATTTCATACAGAAATGTTATTTCCTAACACTTGTGTGTTCCATCACGTCATGTGGAATTTGCGTAAATACACATTTCCACTCAGCACATCTAATTACTCCACGACACATGCACATGGCAGAGTGTCTAAATTCAACTTCAAAATGGCCTCATTGTTGCTGTGCTACCTGGTCAGATTAAGAGATTGCCAGATTAAGGCACACACCGTGAAGCATCCTATGGCAAGCCACAGAGCTGCGCGGGACCCTGAAAACGGGCATGACGAAAATGGGAGCAGACAACTAGCCCACCCTTTGCTTCAAGGCAGAGTCAAAACAAATGTGCACACTCTGAACATTGTTCCCCTGAGAGCAAAGCCAGTGGGTTTATTTTGTTTTTCTTTTAATAGCTCCTCTTGGGTGCTTTATGGACCAGTTCTCTCATTTGAAGTGTCTGATCCCAAGACATAAATTAATTTTAGATGCACCTTTTATCCTTTGTGGCTGCTAAGGCAATGTTCACTATTTGTTTTGGTTGCCATGGAGATAATTGACTTCCTGCAGTGGCAGAAACCTTGTTTGGGGTATTAAAGGGGTTTGGTCCAGGGATGCTTTAATTTTCATGTGGTGAGAAACAGTCATTTCATCAACAAACCTTTGTAAAAATTTCTCCCCCCTCATAATTTGTATCACTCTCTTTATAACCTTGTGAATGTTTGTCTTTGTTTTCCCTCGTGCTCCATTTTGCAGTTTCTCTTATACACTCGATAGTGGGGGCAAAAACCTATTCATTGCAGTTTGCAGAACGGGTTGGGCAAAGCTTCTTTCCAGTGTATTCCCTGGCAGAAAGGTAAAGAGGCAGCGGGCCTAACAAACAGCTAATTGCCAAGACACTGAAGAGCAGAAGAGCAAGAAAGCATCTATCAACCCACATGTCCCCCCATTACATCTGGGCTGCATTGAATATTCTGCAGTTTTGATACCGGATTCAAAATTAGAATTTTCAGAACTGAACACACACCAAGTACAATTGCCCAACCTTCCACCGAACAATGTGTGTTTGTGTTTCTCTTTGTGGTCTCCCAAACGTTCTGCTTCATCCTCCCTTTCCATTTTAATCTTTGGCCTCAGCTTCATTCTTCTTTCTTGCTAAATAATCCGACTGCTTGAGGCAAATAGGACACTATGGCCTCACGGCTTCATTGCATGAGACCTTAATTTGCACAGTGTGCATTGTCACCAAATTATTATTATTATTATTATTATTATTATTATTATAACATTTCTATGCCGCCCCTTGCCGAAACCTCGGGGCGGCTTACAACATGATAAAATACATTGAAATACAAGAGTACATAATAAATTACCATTAAATATAACAATACAAAAAATACATTGATTTACAAATACAAAATTAAAATTATCAGTATAAAATAAAAATATAGGAGGAGAAAGAGAAGGAAGAAGAAGTTGCCCAGGCCAGATCATATGTTTTAACAATTGAAATGATGTTTAAATAAAAAGGTCTTTACCTGGCGCCGAAAAACCAGTAACGACGGTGCCAGGCGGACCTCTTTGGGGAGTGAATTCCATAGGTTGGGCGCCACCGCAGAGAAAGCCCTCCTCCGGGTACTTACTCTCCTAATTTCTTTCATGGAGGGTTCCCGGAGAAGGGACTCTCCCGCAGATCTCAAAGGGCGGTCGGGCATATACGGACGTAACGCTTACGTAAGCGTAAGCGTAAATTAAATGGTAATGCATGGAACTGTGGTGATATATGGGGAAAGCAACAAAGAAAAATGGCCCTTAGGATAAAGAAGGGCAGCGAGAACCAGGAGCATCCACAGGGTTTCTGTCAGGGGCTGGGATTGTCAAGTAGCTGTGAGAGCCAAGCGCAGGCCGCTGTGTTCAGAAAGACTTGCAGCCACTTTTGCTGTAGCTGTTCCTGTCTGACCTCAGTCAATGAATGCTCCAGAGTGCACTTGGTATATCCTGAGGGTGCCTGGCCTGCATCCCTCCCCTCCACCCATGGAGAGGGAAGGGCAACTAGGAGCAGAGGCTTTCTGTTGGGAATGACAGATTCAGCCAGGTGGCACCAGCTCTTCGGATGAGGCCTGGGAAGTGAGGCATGCAGACATCAAGACAGCAGAGGAGGGATTGCTTATTTGAAGGTCACCATCTCCAGGTGCTCAGGGAGACCTTGAGAACCAACAGGACCTGGAAGTACCAGGAAGGGACATGGGAGAGGAAAAGGAAGAAGCCAATCCAATTCCTGATTCCATGAATTGGTGTTGGGAGAGAAGGGCTAGCCAACTAGGGAAACTGTGTAAATCTAGGAGGCTAGAGGGACACAAACAATGTTGTCATCTGTGAGGGAAAAAGCACTGCATTTTCTCCAGTTAAGGGCTGTATCAGTGCAACAAAGCCTTACATTGGATGGGAGTCAACAGTGCTCCTTAGAGTATCTGGCAAATTGATGCCAGGCTAGGATACCCTTTCTTGCTCCTCAAACACATCCAAAATCTCTTTTCTAATAGGCTAACTGGTTCCAGCTGGCCAGCTCTTTTGTAACTCAAGTGTGGACCATGACAATAAGAAGCCACAGACAAAACCCAATTGAGCAAAGCTTATTTTGAAAATCCAGGTTCAGCAAAGTCTGGTTCTTTTGTTCCCCAAGCTAAACAAGTTGCCATGACAATGAATAATCAGATCCTTATTTATATAACATTCCTATTAATCACATCATTAGCCCCTCAATCCCAAGGCTCTACTTCATAGACTAAAGACTATGACTTACAAAAGAATGATTAGAATGATGCTGACTTGGCATTTTCTTCTGATAGATTTATGGTGTCCAAAGCTCCCCAAAGGAATGTGGGAGAAGTCTATTTTGCCTTACAGAATTTGTCGTTTCTTTCTTAAAATGACAAGCTCTTCTCTGCCAAATAAAGACCAGAAAAAGAAAAATCAATCGTACAAATGGAAATCTTTAAGAACAAATCATACTGAGACAACCCCCCTGAAATTCCCCCACTGTTCTTTTTAGTGTGCTACACAAAATCAATCTGCAGTGACCCTAAGAGTGAACCAGCCTCACCGCTCCAATAGTGGAAAGAGAAGAGAAAAAAGGGAGGGAAATTTAGTCTTTTCTTGCTTTGCCAAGGCTTGAATGTGCTTTTGAGCTGGGAGCACTTGGAATCACCCTTCGGGATTGTTATCAGTGCAAACCTCTTCTGAATGGAGATAGCGATGCTCTGAAACCTATTTGCTGCCAGGGTGACTCAAGGCCATGCACTTCTGTTCTCATCTGCATAGGCCGTTGTGCAGTATATCAGGTCTGTTCTCCAGTAATATTTCACATTCTTCCCATGCCAGGCTTTCAGGCTGTGGCCCTCCCTGCATGGAAGCATCCACCAAGCCCCTGCTTGGTGCGGTGCTGCTTCACTGCACTCCATTCAGACCTATTTAATGAACGGCTGTTGTCTGGAGAAACTGTTCCACTCCACCATCCGCTTCTTCCAGTGGCCCCATGTCAGAAACACAAAGCAGAGCAGCATTCTGATGGGTTTGCATTCAGAGGGAAACATGCCCACCAGTCTGGGGAAAATGTTTAACAGGTCTCTGCATAATGCCATTCAACAACATAATGTTTACAGAAAGTCTGCATAATAAAGCTCTTGTAACAAAAAGGCAAAGCATTCCCAATGAGAAATGAGGGTGGAAAACTTTGTATTACATGTATTAATACTGTCTGGAAGCCTCTCACTGATATTCATATTCCATTGCACTGTCATGGCAAACTTGTAATTCTCTTTCTCCTCACAATCTTATCCTCACGATCGCAACCTTTCAATTTAGGATGGGCTGAGAGTCTATGGCTGGACAGTCACCCAATGAGCTCTGTGGCTGAGTGGGGACTAGAACCCAGACCTCATGAGTCCCAGTCCTGTGCTCTTACACACTGCACCAGGCTAACCTTCACTCCAGTGTGTAATGAACAGCTGGCTGGACCTTGGCAGACAGAAAAGAGAGAGAAGCAGAGGAATCAGACAAGCTTTCCCTCCAGTTCTCAAGGTGGGAGGAAAATAGAAGCAACCTCAAAACACGAACTAACCTACTCACACGGTTCCAAACCATCTGTTCCTCTTATCGATTTGATTATAGCCTAGCACTCTGACCTCTCATCCTGTCCAATAGGGGATCTACACTAGAACCCCTTCAGGTTATCAGGAGCAACATCATAGTGAAGAATCCCACGGGGATGAAAATCCAAGGGAATTTTTAGGATTTGCCCTCCACCACCAAATTCCAGTTTGCCTGCCCTGCACTCAGCTCAATTCATTCTGGTGCGCTGCACTGGGCAAAGGCTTTGTCTAAGGTGGGTTGGAATTTGTGGGTTTTTAAAGACTTCTCGGGAAATATGCACACATTGCATTAGTTATGCAAATAGAGCTAGTATGATTTGTGCAAATCATGTCACTGCTAAAAGTTGTAGCCCATGAAATATGTCATTATAGCATGTTTTGTAAGCTAAGAAAGAAAAGATTGTAAGTATGATAATGGCAGTTAGGCTAGTGATAGTTAAATATTGGAAACAGAACTGGGTTTTGCAAAGGCATGAATGGTATAATGAAATATGGAACATGGCAATTAATGATAAACTGATGACAGAAATAAAATTTAAAAGAGGGTTAATGAAAGCAAATAAATATAATGAAATTTGGGAAGATTTTGTAAAAGTAGTATTGATAGAAGGCAAAGGCTGTAAACCCAGTCAAGATTATATGAACTTCTGGAGGGGATATGGAAATAATTGAAGTATATTATATAATATTGTTATGGTATGTGAATGGTGGTAGCATTGGTCTCTGGTGTGGGTGGCCACTTTATTATTCACTTTTTATTATTTTTGTTATGTTATATTATTATTGTTGTGGTGTATTGTAATTTTTTCATCCAAAAAAATGGGGAGGACAAAATTATAGCATGTTTTGTACGAATTGCCTTAGCATTCATTTTAAAATGGGCAAATCACACAGAAGTCTGAGAAAACACCCTAGCCCACTTCCAGTCACCAGATCAATGGAAAGCACAAATTCCGAGACACTCAAATGAGATGAATTCCCAGTGTGCACACATCTCTAATCTAGACAAAATGCATTTATCACTACTCAAGTATAGTTTACCATATACCCTGCAATCCTCTGTCACACAAATACACAAATATTCCTCAAAAGATGTAGACATGGTAAGTTCTACTTTAATGCTGGGCACCATTTTGAAAAACATGGGCTGCTTGGTGGAACTATGACAAATTGGGTGGCATAAATAATATTAATAGAAAATAATTTAAATTTGTGGTGCCAATAAAACACTGGCCAAAAAAAAAAAAAAAAACTTTCTGGCTAGCATATTGGAGAACTTGTTCTATGTAGGACAATCCAGCCTTAGTTTCAAGATGGTAGAGAAGAATGAGACATTTGAAGATCTTGAATTAGTCCTTTCTCTTTGTTCATAAGATGAACTTATGAACACATCTGTCTCCTAAACGAAATGATCATCCATTTATCTTGTGCGAGATAAAAAGTCAGTGTGAAAAATAACTGCCAATGCTCGCTCCCAGAAACACAGTAGAAAAAGATATATGTACACTTTTGTAACAGTGAATATAGCTTTCATCAAATAATCAAACAGAACTTGACTGCAAAAACACTTACAGGAAACTCTCTTGAAGGCACATGACATAAGTCATGCCCTATCCCATTTTTACTGCATTGTAAAATCCTAAATGGGAAGATCTGATTTTCGTATTATAAAAAGGTCAAATTCCATCAAGTTCTTTCTGGTAAAGAAGACTTTCAGCATCTTCCAAGAATGTTAATGTATCTAAACCTCTGAGGCCCAGCCATGTGGTCTTTCACAATGATTTGCAGTAGATGGGACTGATAAGCGCTACTGACAGCTCTTTAATGCATAGAATTCTTGAAGTAGCAAAAAAAGTGCCAAAGATTGCATCTGTCCTGTGGTACTGCTATCAAATACCTCAGAACATCTCCAAGCAGTAGAAATATATATTACAGCTGGAAATTTCTATGGCCTTTGTGAAGAGAATCAGAGGCAAAGAACTTGCATGAATACCTGTTAGGTATGAAGTAAAAATGGATTGCAAAACCCTCTCCTTTTCAACTATTCCCAACCCACCCTTTTTATTTTAGCTAAGTAAATGAAGTATTTACGCAACAGAATACAGAATTTCAGTACGACTTCAATAGGTCCCCAGTGCCCACAGCATAAATGCAACTGCTACTGCCAGAACATTTTTTTTCTGCAAACAAAACTCTGTAACATGACTCAATCTGTGCATGATTGTGCCAGCAGAAACCTCACCAGAAAAATTTGGATATACTGTTGGGGAACAGCTGAAGAATTACAGAACACATCTGGCAAGGAAAGGCTCCACTGGCTATTGCAGATGTTCCTAATCCAGAGGTCCTAACATGAAGGTGCAATAACTACAGCTGGTGTGCATATACAAAGTGCAACGAAGTGGCTGGCAAAGGAAACCGAAACTGTCCCTTTTTGCTGCTTCAACAGGCAGGCACCAAAAGACTATTCAGTTTGTATTTCATCTTTCATTTGCATGAATATTCACAAGTATGAGGTCAGAGTAAGATTCTGTTTTCTCCAAATGGCCTTCTGTTACACTGTCATGGTTGGAAAACTACTAGAATAGATTGCTGAGGCTGCGATCCTGTTCACACTTAGGAGCCAATCCTATTGAATATAGTAGGATTTCTTTCTATGGAAACAGATAGAAATCTGACTTGCAGCTTGAGCTTAAGTTGTAGAAATCTAGACATGATTAAGCAGTGCATGCTCTGCCGTGACTGCAGGGGGAAGCGTGCGGGTACACAAGCTGGAGCTCAGCAAGGAGGGTGAGAGTTTCAGGACCCTGGAGAGCTCTAAGTGGCAAATTCCTTCTGTGCTACAGCATCTGGCGCTCAGCTGAGGCCTTTTATTCTTCCCTGGTGAGACCTGAGAAGTGAACTCCCTTAAGCAGCCATCTGACCTGGAGTTTAGCACCCCCTTTCATCTCCATTAGTCCCCTCCAGGCTCTTCATCTTCCTGGATAGCAAAACATGCAGGGAGCAGGCAAGTGCCTAGCCTGGAGGGGAAGACTTGGTGTTTGTTGTCTCTGGAGGTCCCAGTCTACAGCCCCTGGTTGAGTCACTCTGCCTCAGACTCCGGTGGGATGTAGGCACTTGGATTGTTATCCAGACCCTCTGCCTCTGGGAAACACTGGCCCAACAGATCTATGTGACTCCTCTTCATCTAGGCCATATTATGGGATGCTGGTTGTGCTGGAGCAGGGTGGGGGATGGTGGTTCGAGCATACATTAATTTGCTTTCATAGTAACTGAAAAATAATCACTGCACTAGCAGTCCAACTGGCTTTGCTATGTCCCACCTAGTCCAGCATCCCCAAATCGGATGCCCTCCACATGTTTTTGACTATGACTTCCGGCACTCCTGATTGTTGGCCATGCTGCCTAGGGCTGATAGGAATTCTAGGCCCAAGCACCTGGAGGGCAGCCAGCTGGGGAAGGCTGCCCTAGCCCCTTTGGGGGAGGGGGGTCTCTCAAAATTGATGTACAAGATGGTGGAGGTTGCAGCAGTCTCCAATCCCCTTGTGTTCATTGGCACATCAACAATGTCTGTATACGTCTGCACCATCAGCAGTGAACTCCATCTTTGTAGAGCTCAAAGTCAGGACACGTGGAGAGTTGCACACATGCCGAAGAATCCGTCTATGGGGTGGCAGAGCCTCTAGCAGCCCTATGCCTTTCCACCACCACTCTGCTGTTGAGTGAACATCTCCCAAATTTCTTCGGGCGGGACTGCTTAATTTCTAGTCTAATACAGTAAGAGGCAATCCACCAGCACCCTGGTCCTCTTGCCATGGCTGTCTATCTGGAACTGGAAAATGAAGGGCAGTTCTTGAGAAACTTGAAGGCCCCGACACTGGGCTGTGTCCAAGAAGTGTTCTCCATAGCCTGTTAGCAGTTGGGAAGCCCACCATGGTGGCTGGCACAGTTCTAGGAGAAGAACTGCTTCATTCCCTACTGCTCTGAAATGTGGATGATGTAAAGTATTTAACCCAGAAAATGATACCCAGCATAGCTCAATAAACCTCTGCATTCAGACAACACAATATCTCAATAAGTGTGGGGACTTGCTGAACCATGGGTTACTATAGAGATCTGGGTTATCCTGTTGTTTTAACCCAGCTAGGATAACAAACCTTGATGAAGAACCCACATAGCATCATAGAATAGTAGAGCTGGAAGGAGACATGGAGGCCATCGGTTCCAACTGTTGCAGGACACCAAATTATACAGTCCCACTCAGGCGGCTGTCCAGTTTCTTTTTGAATGTCTCTAGTGTGGGAGAGCCCACAACCCAACAATAAATCATAGATTTTCTTCATTGGTTATCCATGGTTAACAAGCCATGGCTTGTTTGCACAGCTGAGCTCAAAGCACCCACAGTTCAGAAAAAACCCACAGTTCAACAGCCCATGATTCAACAACAATCCACACTCAATCCCTATTCAACCCATGAGTGTGAGTTTTCATGTTGCTTGAACCCTCTAAACGACAATTTTAAGAGAACAAACTAAGAAGGACTACCTTTTCCATGCTCCACTTCAGTTAGAATGGTGGTCCAAATGGACCCTAAAGCTAAGCCAGGAAGAGTGTTCTTAAGTCTAAGTGCATGTTATGAGAACCTCTATCAGGAGAATGTTTTGAACTAAGTGCCTTAAACCTTGGAGCAAGCCTTGGTAATATGGTCTCCACTTATTATAATGTTTAGTTTTACGTACGTAAAACAGAAGAAAAGGCAACCATATCTTGTTTCCATGAGAGCTTTGATAGACATCTCCTGTACCATGAAGCTATCCTTTGGGCAATGGTTGTGGGATGATTAAATAGGAGTTATCAAGCAGTGGAACCTTGGTATGTGGACGAGGTATCCTGTGCTTACCATAACTCCATGTGCAATGTGTTTCTCTTTCATAAAGAAACCAACTTCACCCCTTGGCATCTTATGCCGCATGCCTGGGAGAGCAGCTTCCTGCCAAAAGAGTGTTGGATTACATGGACCATTGACTGGGTCCAGTGGAAGGCAGTGTCTTTTTGCCTCCATGCATCTCCCGTGCTGAAGACGGCACTCTTAAGACAATAACTGCCTGGATGTGTTCTCTAATTATTTGTCTCTGTTGTAGCAGGCCCAATTTACTTAGCAAAGTCAAGCTGCTTTTTGTTAGCTCAGATTCATACTTCAATCATTCCTAGTTACTGGCTTCATGACGAGTTAGTTCTGAATCATTCAATCAGGCCTAAATCCATCCCAGCAGGTGCAAAACATGAGTAATATATATTCCATCAGGACCTGTGGATGCTGCTTTGCAGGAACTGGCAACTATATAGAAGACAGCTTTGATCAGGGTATACAAATTGTGCCCCTCCATGTGTTTTGGCAGCCCAGAACAGAGCAGAGCCAATTTTCATATGGGCAAAGGAATAAATCAACTCATTTGCCCTTGAGAATAAACATTTGAGAAACAAGCAGAAATTCAGAAATGCTTAGCTGATTATTTTAAAATAAACTGAAACCTAGTATTAGGCAACTAAAACTTAGTGGAATCTAAACCTCCAAGAGTAACTCAGCAAAACGGTTTACCTTGGGGCAAGTTGAGATGGAGTGTGGGGTAGCCCTGGTCCCTACAGGGTGGCTTATTCTTCCCTTGATTCCTTGTCAGTCACTCAAATACAAAGGAAGAGCTCATGCACAAATATATTTGGGGAGTAACTTCCAGATCCTCCATGTCACACCAGTGTCCTCCATGAGGATAAGTCACAGGGAATGGGGTGTGGTGAAAAGTTTGTTTAAACAAATGTTTAGCAGCACATATTTCTATACCTGGCAATGTTCTTTGCTTAGACTCCTTTCTAGAAGGGAATGTGCAAGGTTGAGTCAGACTAGTTTTTAATAAAACAAAACCAGAAGTTACAGCAAAATGCAGAAGAACCACCTGAATGACAATCTTGTAGCCCTGCTTTCTCTCTTTCCCTATATGATAGGACTTCCTTGCACTGTGAGTTTCTCAGGCCTGCTTTTCTCCACCAACTGCTTGTGAAGAGACAGGATGCTGCACTGCAGACACCTCAGTTCAACCATTGTTAGTGGTGGGGTGGGGGGATAAGGAGAGACACGAGCGTCTATTTTCAGCAGCAGCCATGAGTCTGCTGGAAAGTCTACCTGGGAATGACAAGTGTTGTAGGATTTACTGCTTTCCAAACATGAAAAGGAGAATGACACCCTTACTCCACAGAGCCTCTAAATGTGTGCACAGAAGTGCAACTGCATTTTTTCTCTTCTCCCATGAGCAGTTAAGATGTTCATGAACACTCCATACTTGGCATCAGCTCAGCAATTCTGTGTCAAGACTTCACTGCCACAAGCTCAAAGCAATATCAAGTTAGAGAGCTCCAAATGGATTGTACCATGTACATACCAAGCATGAATGCATTTCTACAGAAAAATGAAGAAATTAGTGTCTACGGGTTTTGATAAGAAATACTATCTTCCCCGCCCCCACCAAAAAATAGGTTTTCAGAATATTTCCCCAGAAATTAATGTTAAATTGATATAAGTGATTTGTCTCTGAAATTCCTCTATTATAGAAATCCATTACAGGGTTGGATGTACAAAGTAGTGGGTTTACATAATTTCATGAATCATCAGGAGGATATTGGCTGCACTCAGATGTTTATACCTGGTTAAGCCACTAATAGAAAATTCTGAAGCAAGGATCCAGACAAAAAAATAAAATTAAGTGAATTGCAATATAGTGATTAAACCCATCATCGGGACATTGTCTGGAATTTGGGATATGAATAAGACATTAGGGAATGTATCAAAAAATGAGAACTAACGTATCTGCAATTTTTAGAGCAACAGGACTTTCCTGTAAGGATGCATATTTTGCACGCTTAAAACTAGACAAAGAAAATGAGATGGAATATCTGAAGATATTGCTCTGAACAGCAGTCAAGATGTGAACAAAGAATATAAAACAAACCTATTGATGGGTATTATAAAATCAGGTGGTCTGAATTTCACTTTTCTTTCCCATTAGAAATTCAATGGGAAAATCCTTTTCAAAATGAGAATGGCCTTTCTGAATCCCAAGTGGCAAAGCCTTTTTGAGGTCAGTTGTACACTATTTCAGAACTTCTGATGTACTTCAGCTATGCTTTCCCCCAGTTAAAAGCTTCTACACTTTATCCAAAAGGACAGAACAGAACTCTGCAATTAAAGGTTGTGGAAATGAGGAAAACAACACCAAAGGAAATCTGTGACATCTCTGAAGAATTATCTGAGCACCTTTGTGCTTCTAGGACTCAGGTTTCTGGATAACAAAGGTCACATTATCCATTCAGCAGAACAAAAAAAGGGCAGACTCAAATATCTCCCCCTCTCCCTATTCAAGCGGTGATTTAAAACCATGCCACAGGGAAAGGCCTCCAGGCCTGCAGCCACTTTCGCAATGTTCGTGTCATCTTTTCCTTAGTGACTTCCCAGCCTGCTGCCATTGCCTCGGTACTTTGGGAGCAGTAAAACATCATACAGTGCAACGGTGCCAATCTGCTATTATTGTGTACATTAAATGACAGCCCCCGTTTTGCCTTTTGGGATAACTTTTTAAAGTTTTGTGAGCACACGTGAATGTGTGCTCAAGCTCAGGGTTCCACCCCAGCACCACCATGCCCTGGGTCTTTCCCAGTTAAACCTCTGAATTGGAGAGGAAATGCAGTACATGTGTCTCTAAACGTGTACAGAGACACAAGCCATGCCACGTGCTCTTGCCACCTTACTCAGAGGACAAATGCTAGACCTGGTTAGGAAAAGCTCTTTAAAGAAAGACAGTGGCATAACTACATTTATTATGGGTTCAAACTTTCTATTCGATCTCTTTGACAGAAGAACAAAATGTATGGTGCTGTTATTGAACTGAGACATGGGATTACCTTGCCTACTGATTGGTCCCTTCTCACAAAAAAGAACTATGATAGAAACATAGAAACTGAGCAAATCAGAAGGGGTCTCCGGGTCTATCTAGTCTGACCCCCAGCTCCAGCCAACTCTGCTCATTACATGACTACCTTGTGCATGTCTAGCCTATCCTATATATATATGTGTGTGTGTGTGTGTGTGTGTGTGTGTGTGTGTGTGTGTGTGTGTATATATATATATATATATATAGAGAGAGAGAGAGAGAGAGAGAGAGAGTTTTAAACTAACGCTAATAAAAACATCAAATATCACATGCATCAGATTCACTGGGTCAACCCCCTACTACATACACACACACACACACACACACAATTTTTTAACATTCTAAAATCAAATTCAAATTACGCCAAGTCCTGTTTCTCCAGCCAATTATAGAAAGAGTCCCAAGTTCGATAGAAGTCAGTATCCTCTTTCTCCTTCAATGATAAAGTCAATCTATCCATTTCTGCACAGTCCAAGATCTTTCTTACAATCAGTTCATCGGTGGGTAGCTCCTCATTTTTTCAATATTGAGCAAATGCAATCCTCGCCACTGTGATTAAGTGCAACATCAAGTACATTTCCTGTCTGTTGACGTCTTCCAGTATAATGCCTAACAAAAAAACTTCAGGTTCAAAAACACAGGGTTTCTGTAATATTTCCTCCATCCATGTATTTTAATCCAATACTTTTTCACATTATCACAAGTCCAGCACATGTGATAGAAAGTACATTTCCAATATCTATTTGACATATTTGGAAACATCTTAGCTAATTGCTTTAGCCTATCCTTGAACACCCTCACCAATGGAGCTTCAACCACCTCCTGTGGAAGCCCATTCCATACCCTACTACTTTCTGGCATCCAAATCCAAAATACCCAATGATAGGTTGCCAAAGGCAGGATGGGTCCTTCACCCTTCTAAGCCTTCCTACCAAGGAGCCCTTCCTACCATCCAGCAAGAGGAAAGTTGCTTTGAATATACTCCCGAAAATTCAGACCTTCCCCGAACAAGAGCAGTATTTTTCGAACTATATAATATTCCACATGGGAAAAGACTTCATGGGAAATAATCCCAGTAAAACAGTGCAGCCAGAGACTGAAACTAAAATTTAAAAAGGAGTAGGGGAGAGAGGAAAAGGCAGGGGGAAAGGACATATTGTAGTTAAACCTGCAGAATTCAGGATGAAATCAGTCAAGACAATCTAGGTTAGATAATTGCATGTTATTTACTTGAATGGAGTACTGGCATTTGGAGCATATGCAGAATTCCTGACGAACAGAACAGTGCATTGCTGAACTCCTGGTTGGATACTGTTAGGGAGCATTCAGTGAGCCCACCTGACTTTGCTTTGTCCAATTGGGTGATGCTATTTCTGATGTCTGTGGCTTAGACCACAAAACTTATGAATAATTTAAGGGTTGGACCCGCCATCTGTATGAAGCTGTGCTGGAGTTATAAAAGCGCTGTCCAGGTCTACAGGAGAAACCATGGTGTGAAAGAGCTTAAGTACTGGTTGTGTATTGGAGAGGAAAATGTAAGATGGGGCCTGGAGAGGTTCTTCCCATGGTTCCAGCAGAACAGAGACTCTAGGGGGCGCTACAGAGCTATGCCAGGACAGAGGACTTGTCTCTAGGTCATTACCTCTGACCAGTGTGAGTTCAATACAAAATAAATCAATGCAATGAAAGAGAAAACCTTCTCAAACCATGTGTGATGGGCTTCTGCAGTGATCCTGTTTGTGAAAAAAATGTGCTTCAGGAATCAAATCTTTGCAAAGTGAGATCATATTTCCCCAGGCTGAGTTCAGGTAACACAATAAGACATGCTTTTTTTTTAGCACTGTTGGTCTATAATGTCATCTGAACCAAGGCATGATAATTCATAAGGGTCTTTAGAAAGCACAATAAGAAACAATGGTTTCCTGTATGGGCTCTCAGTACCACCATGGCTTGTCATGATTTTCACAGTTCTGGTATGCAACTACCACAGAGTCTTTTAGACAGAGTGGCAACTGCAAGAGCCACTCTAGCCACTCAACCTCTGTGTGTGGACCAATGAGGAAGAGGCAGGTGATATATGCAGGGAATGATGCATCTTTTTTACTAGTCTATGACCCAAATAAAGTCATTCATTCATTTGATGCACCTTGAGATTGAATTTCATCGAATCATAGAATAGTAGAGTTCTAAGGGGCCAAGGAAGCCATTGGGTCTGACCCCCTACAGTTGCAAGTCACCAATTTACAGCATCCCGTTCAGGTGCATTGGCTGATGGGATGCATGCCAAGAGTGGGAGGACCAAGGAGGGAGGACGGAAACCACGATAAAGTGGAAACTACTTGGTTGCCTGGCAGGTAGATCATGGCCAAGAAACAGCCAACCCTGCTAACCACAGGGATGCTTGTTGTGAACACAGCCATGGAACTGATCTCCATGGGATACAATGGCATGCACCTGCTTAGCCCAAAAGGTGGGCTTCCAGGTAAGTACACCCAGGACTGTAGCCTTAGTGCCACTTCTAGAGCAGTGGGGTCAGCATTTTCTATTACATGCGTTTCACTACGGTTCCGAAACAATTCATTGAAATATCACTTGCATAATGAGCCCATGATCCATTAGCCAGAGTTACGTTTGCTAATGAGCTGCAAAAGCCCTGTGTTTGCCACAACCAGAATGGGGCTGTGGTTTCATTCCTTAAAAGTCTAACCTTTCCATGCTTCTTATTAGGGATTGTCATAACTCATTAGGAAATTTAATTTTCACCTGAGCAGTGGTAAGAACAGCATAACAATCAGTCCTACAGAAAGCACATTGCCACTTCCTTGTTTGGAATGCAGTCCAGACCCTGCGCACACAAGTCTGTGTTTGATGTTTTGTTAATGCAGCATCAGTGTCATATCGTATCTGGCTATGACCAAAAGATGGCCAGCCCCGTCGCCAATCAGCTCGCATTCTATGCATCTGCATTTGGGGATTTAACAGGAAAGGGAAAAGATCACAAAATGCCATTCCAAAGGCTTCATTGCTATCATAGAACTGAGCCAGAATGGTTTATCTCACACTTAGATGTGAACTACCGAGCGCCTCCTGCTTTTAGTAATTTGCTTGGCTTGAACAGCACACTTTGCATTTTTCCCCAGTGAAGGTCTGTGATGTCATTTCTTCCTCTCCCTTACCCACACTGTGATTGGCCTCCCTCATCTCTGCACCTCGTCCCTGCTGGTGACATCACTTAGCAACAGTGATTGCTACACTTAATGATGCCATGGACACAGGTGATGCAAAACCATCAGGCCTTCCCAAGCCGGTTCAACTAAAACAGCTTTGCCGAAAAAGTGAGACTGAAGCGACCAAGAGTAGTTATGTTATTTAAGTGATTGTGACTGGTATGCATGGAAAACTCCATCAGAGGGATTGACTGGCTGGGCTTGGACATCAGGAGAATCACACGGATTCCTTGGGCACGCTGGTCTGTTTGCCACAAAGACCCAGTCATGGCTTTTCAGCATGGTTTTTCAAAGCCGTGGAGAGAATCAGCAACTTAGCCTGATGTTTCCACACTCCACAGTCATCCAGGCCCAGGATCCCCCTTTTACCATTGTTGAGGTGGAAACACCATAGATTGCCATGGAAAGAGTGGCTGCTAAAACAGTCACTCCATGATCCTTTCTCCACTACCCTCAGTTCCCTAGCAACATACACATCATAATTTGCTTTATTCCTATTGGCCAAGGAATTAGTTCATCCCCCACACTCACAAATTAAATTTAAAACATGAACATTTCCTCTCACAGTGTTTAGAAACACCCCATTTTATTGCAACTGACACAACAACCGATCTGCTGACTCATGACACAAAGAAGGAGCAACAAACCGGCATCAGCAATCAGAAGAAAATAATGAATTGGCCATGACGGCACATCAAAGGCCAGGAGTCGTGGTGGCAGGGGGACTCTCACCTTAGCTCACCCTGAATCCTAGAACCATACAGCTGGAAGGTTCCTAGCAGGCCTCCAAGTCCACCCACCTGCCAAATGAAGGACACAAGTCTCCCATCCTGATTTCAACCCAGTCCAACCCTGCTTAGCTTCCAAGATTAGGCAGGCCCAGGCACCTCAGGCTATTTGGAGCCCACTGGGTCTGTGGTCCTTCGGGCAGCCATGGTTGAAGCACTTCTTGGCTCAAGTGAGCCAAGTAATTTGTTTTCCTAGACAACCCCACTGAAGTTCATCCTGTTCTCCATAAGTTGTTCCATTTGGGTGAGCTTACTAACAAGGGGGCTTTTCTCAGATTCCTCCCCTCTTTGCATCCAGAAAGCCTTCCCGTGTGTTTTCATGGGGAAAGGGGTGGTTCTACATGAGGATGCATGATGAAGAACACCACTGCCGAATGCTCACCTATGCTTTGCAGTGGCAGCCAACAAAGCCATCATGCCAAACAGAGGAAGGGGGAATGTGCCACTGGGGGAAGGTGCTGCTTCTTAAATCCTTTCCATGATGGGAGGGGTGCTGTCCCCTACATCCTCGTTAGCACCACCCCACTCTGATATCATACTTCTTTGAAGGCATTTCCTCCGATTCTTCTCTGCCATTGCATCTGAGTTTATTACCAAGAACCATACAGAAAAGCTTCACAGTGGGTAATCCACAACAGAAACTCTGAAACTTATTTCCACCAACCAAGACAGGGTTGGTGAATTGAGTCATCAGCAAGCTTATTTTCCTTCTGAACCCAATGGTGAAGCCTGACAGCCTTGGAGGAATGCCTGAAAAGGAGCCCCCGTGCCATATGTTACCTATTTTAATACCTAGATTAATCTGCCAGTAGTAAAATCAAGACTATTGCCTCACAAGGGTTTTAACTGCATGCTACAGAGCATTTCTCCATGTTTTTATGAGCAGAAATTTTCCTATCAGTTTTTATAAGTATCATAAATTGTTATCTTCATTTTTTGTCAGCTGATTTTCACAAAACTTTTATTTGACACAAATCAACACTGTTTGATCTACTAAACTTTACAAAACAGGGTGTGAATACAAAATTCTGCCTTAACTAAGAGCACAAAGTGGGGATTAGAATCCCCAAGGCATCATCTGCAAAAAGCAGACAAGGATATGTTGCTTGTGAACTGGAGTAGCAACTTTTACTACCTGGGGACAATTAGCCTGCTAAGTGTTGTGACAAGCACACCTGCTAAGCAGTCTTTCCACAGCTTGCCCTTTTGCAAAGGAAACCATTAAAGATGTCTGAGAGCATACAGAATAGCATAACCTTGCTCACACACACACAAAGTAGGTGCCAAAAACAGCCATAATATAAAGTAAGGTTCCTCTCAACCTAAGGCTCAGCGTGACTCACTCTTCTGGACAAGTTCCCCACGTATCCGCTGCCAGGGTGGTGCTGTTGAGTTGCAACTGGATGGTCCAGTTACAGCCAGGGTAGAGATGCCGCAGAACCAGTTGGCCTCTTTGGACAGCCTCCTATGGTCAGCCATGAGAGGAAAGCTATAGGGCTTGTGGTAGGGGTGAAAACCCCGAGGATCAGAACTGCAGTGGGGAGGAGACGCACACCAGGACCAGGAGGCCTTGTCCAGGCAAGGTCCCAGCCCAAACAGGATGCCTTTTCAAGTGCTCCCTGTTCAGGAGGGCCCACTGGCAAGCTGAGCTGAGTCATGCCTCCCCAGTGCCTGAATAATTTGTGGATGGTGCAATCTGCAATTCAGATAACTCACCTTGTCAGACAGCTGTAAGCCCCTATTCTACCAGCAACAGTCCCAGAGGATTCTGTCCAGGGCGTGTGTCATCATGTGTGAGGACACACGGTGTGTGATGTTGGAAAAATTTGGATAAATCCTGTCAGAAAAACATTACTTCTGTGTGCTTTTTGCATTGTGGGATCAAATACTGTACTTCTCAAACCAAGCTAAGTCACTGTTTCAAATGGCCTTCCTCCCCCACTCCTTTCTCTCACCTTTAGCTGCAAGCTACAGTACACAGGCCATTTAGTCCAAATTTACATTGTATACCTTCACAATGATTAAATAATCATTGTTGGAATTCAGTTTTACAAGGAAGTATGTTCCCAGCCCAGGGCTTCGTATGCCCTGATCACTCAGAATGTTTAGAGTCTAGATAAGAGTCTGAGCTTATCATGAATAGTTTCTCAGTAGCTTGAATTTACATGTCTAAGCAGACCTGGAGTTCAAGGTACTGAACTAAAGCGTCAATACAGGCAATTAGAAATATTGTAATCTCATTGTTACTGTGTGATTGACTGACATTCCTTTATCTGTTCTGTATGTGATGACCTCAGAATCTTATTGTAATGTCTGATTTCTGCCATCAATTGCTCTGTACCTGTGTACCTATAAAATACCCTGCAATGGTATTGAAGCTTGGCAGCAGAGTTTACCTCTGCCTGCCCGGTAATGCTTTATTTATTTATTTATTTATTTATTTAAAACATTTCTATGCCACCTCCATCACAACAAAGCCTTGGGGCAGCTCACAAAAAGTGAGTGTACCGCAGGAACCCGGGTAATACAATAAAGCTGCAAATGGTCTGGACGCTTGATCTTTCCTACAAACCTGAGTTTTATTCCCTCTTCTCAAATTGAGATTCCGGGATTCTGACAGTGATCATCATGAATTCATGGGCAGCACCTGACAAACTGCACTCAAAGGAATATTAAATCCCCCAGGATTAACAATTGGGGGGAATCCCACACCAGTGCTAAAACCAGTTCTGTGAGTTCAGCCAGACATTCTGCTAGGCAACAAGGTAGTCTATACACTAGAAGAATACTCCAGCTTTGAATACACAATTCAATGTCTTTCTGCTCCTTAACAGGGTACCAAAATCTAGTGCAAGTCAACAACAACAACAAACCGATGGCATAAGAAAAGGATAGCAAAGCCAAATCCACCTTCTTTGTTCAAAGCTTTCATACTTTTGAAAGTTATTCTCGCTGGAATGCAGCCCCATAAAATTTACAAAACAAAATAATAAGTTTACTTGCCATACTTAAAGGAATAGCATATAAAATATCAACAATGCAAGGAATTACATTCATTTTAAGTGTGTTTACCCTATTTAACCTCAAAGATGTCCATCTCTCAATCCCTTGAAATAGTATAACTGGTCTACCCAAATGTAACTTAACCATTTGTTATATGTCTCTTAGGACAAGTATTCACTGATAAGTAATAAATTTAGCACAATGTCTAAATTGCCAATTAGATAATACACTGAGGTACATTATCACCAGTAGACATGAGTTCAAACCAGTTATTAGCATAATTCTACAATTGTCCAAATTCATGAATCATCCACATCAATGCTGGAACTGATGACTGGAATTCCAAATAAACAATAGAAGATCATCAGCACTGAGACTAAGCTTATATTCTAACTCATTATGTACAAATCCATTGCAATCCTACAGTCCATGATTCTACAAGGATGCTGGTGTATTATCCAAAAAGGGAACTAAAACCTCTTCTTAAAATTACACACACTTTCTCTCTCTCATATTCTCTCTTACACAGACACAAACACATCATCAAACTGTTTAGTAATCTATTAATAAATATGGCTGGAGACTCATTATTAGGCATTAATCAAAGCCATTACTCTCTCATTGTGTTTTTCAACCAAAATCAAAACCAAATAGGAGGAACAATAATGGTTTGTTGAGTTAAAAGCAAGCCTTGATGGGATCACTCTTGTTTAATCCTAGTCAAGAAATCTGTTTCATAGACCTCTCCCATCCAGTCTGTTGTCAGCCAATGTATATGCCTATAATGTATTAGGAGTGATATTTTCTCCTAAAAAACCAGATAAGTTCCACCTTTTTTCTGTTTGATGGGCTTCCACAGACCCTTGACATCCAAGACAGTCACTTTAAACATGGAATTATTACATATCTACTCTTTGCCCCATAAAAAGCTTGTCTTTTCTACTTTTTTTTTGTAATTTCAGAGTATTTGAAGAGATGAGTTATGGATACAACACATTTCAAAAAGTCACCACTGCATCATGCATCATTCTAGTGTACTTGTTGGGTCCCTTCCCCTTTCCTGGGTGAAGATCCCAAAAGTATCCTCCATTTCAATCTGGCTGAGTCTCTGGGGATTGACCCATCCGTGGCCCAGGTCTGAGTTATTGAGGATTCCCCATGATTTGGATTCTTGGGTAATTGACCAATCAGTATGTCTGAGAGGCCTCTTGCAATGCAAGATGTGGAGATACTTGACCCTCAAGGTAGCTCAGCTATGGCGTTTGCATCTCAACACCCACTTACTCCCAGGATCCCGGCCTTCAGTGGCAACATGAAGTTGATTATAAATATGGAGGTCTCCTCCTTTCAGACTTGGCCAAGAAGTCAGTTCGGTCTGACTGAGAGGATTGGTCCAGGCTATCCATCCATAACAGAGATGCACACACAGGTATCCATTGAGGCATTCTATTAATAAGCATGGGTAGGCCGGGAAGGTGGAGGTTGGCATCTCACCCAACATGTATTGACGTGACATTCCATGCATGTCAGAAGATGGCTTTCATCAATTTTGCTCAAGGCCTTGCATTATGTAAATATAATAGCAAGACTGACAGCCAGTACAAAATTAAAGGTCCCACCTCGCATTGTATTTTTTCCAAGCATTCTACTGTAAGCAACACCTTTTATAGAACCTTGTGAATATTTGGAAGGGCTATTTTAAAACCAGATGAAGAAAGGGGAGGGGGGCTGTATGCTTAGCGTGTTTAACATGATTGGGTTTAACACTTCATTAGATGCTTCTCACTGTTTATTTAGAGCAGGTTGTGATGACTCACAAGTGTGCCAATAAAAATCAGACCCCACGCATAGGTGTAAACTTTTCTTAAAAGAACCAAAGGCCCATTGGATCAGTTCAGGCGACCAGCTGAATGTATGCTGGTTATTCATGAGATTATCCCATTTTCTGCATCTGCAGAGTGCTCCTGAAAAGGAAAAAAGCACTGGGGCAGTGTGTGAGTCAAGAAGCCAGCCCAGCACTTGCAAATTTTCTGTAGCTCAGGGACACTTGATTTTCTCAAGAGAAATAAGATTCCCAAAGCAATGACTCATGTACAAATGCAGTAAACGGACCCGTTTGCCCTTGCATTTCGAGTTGGGGGATTATTGATCAACTCTAAATGCTCCTAAATTGCCATCATGCTATCTATAGAAGGTTTATAGGCCAATCCAGTTTATTAAGAACACTTCAGAGACTAGCATGGTTTTGCTTACAAGTCCTGTTCTCCTTTGAATAGCATGCCAGTTTTTTAGGGGAAATGCGGAACAGTGGCGATTCAGCTTTTTAAAAATCAGCCCCTGCTGTTGTGCACACAGGCCCTTCTCTCCCCTGAAAGCCCCGTCCCTTCTCCCCTTCTAATCTGCTTCCCACGGCTGGCACAGTGCGCTGGTGACATGCAATCATGCAAGAAGCCATCATAAACACCTGGAAGGTGCATTCCGACCACATGGAAGCATTTCCCTGTTCAGCTCGGAAAGCGTATTCCAGGGCTGCTTTGGAATTTTCACTTTCCAAGCTACATCAAGGGACAGCTCTTGTCTACAGCATTAGAATATAGCCACAATTTGGCCTTGAATTGAAGGCTTATTGTCCATCTGTGTACAGTACTGCAAAAATATTAAGAGACTACTCACCGCTCAAAGATGCCCAAGCTCTTTATGTTCTTGTTCAAATGCCAAATGTGGTTGCCACAATGGGCAATAATATGCAGGGGAGTGGAGTCTGGATCAAATAACCCATAATTTCCAAAGCTTTCCAAATCTTTGCCCTGCCCTCTTTATTTCTGCCTGCAATACCAGACAGATCCCCTGCTGGTGTGTATTTGAAAACCATCTACAGGGAACTAACTTTGCTCTCATTTGTCCTAATTTTATTAGATTGAAAAGGACATGCACTTCCATTTGGTAAAATTGCCAGGTATTGCTGGAATGGTTTGAATGCAAAGAATAATTAAAGAAGGGGGCTATTCCACCATGCCAAGTAATGTGATACGCTGAGCAGCAGACAGGTTGTGGGTGGGAAAGCAGCAACCAGGAGAAACAAGACCGGAAGGGTCAGGCACAGAAACAGTAGAAAGCTTTGTGCAAAGCCTGGTTGCTTTTCTAGAAAACTTGATGGGAGCAATGTGGTCTGGATGACTGCTGCATGGACTTCAGGCTGTCTCTCCATGGATGCACCATCTATATATTTGTAAATCACAGATGGGGAATTTATGGCCTTCTGGATAGCGTTGGCCTGAAACTCCCATAAGTCCCAGTCAGCAAAAGCAATGGCAAAAGATAAGAGGTGTAGTCCAGCACCTCTTGGAAGGTCATGAAGTCAACCCCTGCTAGCATTAAGTTCAGATGTCAAGATGCCAGCAAGCCTCCAGTGACCCCATTCCAAAATGAGACAAGCCCTGTATATCTGAAACCTCACACCACCCAGAAAACTGGACGAAGCAGAGGCAGTGTCCAGCTCTTGCGCTTTACAGTCAGCTCAATTTGTCCAATTCTGAGAAGAAAGGGCAGGACTTGAGGTGTGCAGATGACTTTGAAGTAGAGAAGATTCTCAAGCAGTGTGTGAGGACCAGCCCTCTTTAGAAGAGGAGACCTTTCAGAACTGGGAGCAGGGGCAAACTGGGAGTGAGTTCCTTGGTCAGGTGAGGAGAGGACCAGCAAACCGAGAAGGCCAATCAAAAGAGTGCAGGGTTCCCAGTATCTAGCCCTCAAGTGGCAGGAGCTACCTTGAGTAAAAACCTTTCAGAAAGGTAGAAGAGGAGGAAAAGGTTCCGTCTGGCACTAACCCTTTGCATGAGCAGATGCTTCTCTAACATCTCAAAGAAAACACTCCTTTTAATTATGCTGTTTTGTAACCTGTTGAGCTTGAAATCAGGAACAGTTGCTACTAAAGTTTCCTCTGATGCTGCTAGAGTGGAAAAGAGGGAGGACGGTACCTACTCATCACACAGAATATGGCACTGCCTCCATTTCTTCCACTCTGCTCCTTTCTCTGCCTTGTTTTTGTGGATATTCTATCCCACACAGCAGGTGGGCAACTTGTGTCCCTAAACTTACCATCATCCTTTAATAGCATAGCTAGTGGTGAAGGTGAAAGACGTTTAACCCAGAACATCTGGAGGTGCACTGAGGGCTTGTATCCTCTGCCTGGCAGAATGCCGCATAAACTGAAGAGTGGGAAGTACACAGAGATGGAGTTCAAGGGTGCCTCGATCCCACATCTCAGGATGGTGGTGGAACAGACTTTGGCCACATTCAGCAATCCCAGTTCAACTCACATGCTTCCATTTGTTTACCAAAGAGAAAGAACCCCCTGAGCAGAAGGGCAAATTGTTACTCTGAAGGACCACATGGACTGTCATACCTGAATGAAACCACAGGCAGAGGTAACCATGCTGAGGCTGTGTGAACCAAGGGGCAGAATTTTCAGCTGGGTTGGGCATTGAGATGCATTGCTTTCAGACAGAATCATAAAGCAAGATTATCACCATCACTGGCTTCTTTTGAATCACATAATGGCAGCTCTCATATATCATTTTTCCTAACACAGAGAGACAGACAGACACGAGGAGAGATAAATTTTTTCCTCTGCAATGTGCATTCATCCAGCAAAAGATAATAGTGAGGTGACAGAGGTACAGATAGGTAACTTGAGATGTTGGGTTAGGGATCTTAGAGTGATGGGGTACTTCTGAGAAGGCAACACCGATTTCTTCAGTTACTTCAAAATTTGGTGAAGCAGCCAAGCCATAATGGAGGCCCTCCGGTACATTCTGCTGAGCATGGTCAAAACAGAGATGGCCCTGATCAAGATATGAAGCAAGCCAGCTTCCCAAACATTGGCATTTGGCCAATTTCTGGGGGAAGATAATTAAAAATCTAAAATAAAAATCGAGAGGAGCAGAAACCAGAAGAAGCCATGGGGGAGATCACAAGGGCAGGGATTTGAGTCTAACTCCATCTATTGCTCTGTTTGAATTGGCATGGAAGGGCTGGGGCCACCAATGTTTGCCGTTGAAACATAGAGACAGAGCGAGTCAGAAGGGGTCTCCTGGGCCATCTAGTCTGACTCCTGGCTCCAGCCAGCTCTGCTCATGACATGCCCACCGTGTGCATGTCCAGCCTATCCTTGAACACCTGCACTGATGAGGCCTCAACCATCTCCTGTGTAAGCCCATTCCATACCCTCGGGGTCCAAACCATCAGAAAGTACTTCCTGGCATCCACCCTGAATCTTGGTCCCCTGCACTTTGCTCTGTTGGAAAATGCCTTGCCCTCCACTGCAGAGGGAAAAAGGCCATGTCTCCACATACCTGTACATCACTAACAGCTCTATAAGATGCTACATACAGCCATTCTTGCATGCAACCAGACCTTGACCTTAACTCAAACTGCCAGGAAGTCACAACATCCTCCCTATGGCTCTTTCTCACTAATAAGAAAGAGAAAAAGCAGGATCCCTCCCACCATTGATGTCAGTTGCCGTTCTGCTAGTGGACGGCTCGCCTCCGCCTTTTTCATGCCGCAGCTGCATTTGAACTGTCGTAAAGATGCACTGTGTTTGTCCAGATCTTTGGGAATAACTTCGCGTGCACGATTTTGCACACTGTCATCCTTTCATGCCCCACTGGAATTTTCTTCACCTGCCATGTTCGCACACTTGGACCAGTCACCAATGCCAACATTGTGCCCTGCAAATATCCTGCTGTTGCATCTCTTCTCTCATTGTCTCAGTATAAAATTTAATTACATAGACTGAACCTTTTAAGTCCTGTCTCCAGATATAAAATTAGTTTCCATAAATCATTTGGTTCTACGAGTCGACTGGATGCACCCCCCTCTTCTTTCAGCCCTCAAAGTAAGCGTTGAACTGGACATGGATATAACAACTAACTCGAGATGGATGTCTAGAAAGCTAATTTTGGCTTCCACACAGAGGTCAGTAGACAAGCACAGAAGCTACTATTTCTATTCAACAGCAAAAAACTACTAAGTTTCATAAACTGTCCGCTAATTGGATGCCACATTTATGGTTCAGCAGTGATTTCTTGAAACCCTAGCTCAAAGCAGCATGCATTTTGCTCCGATTTCCCACTGCCTCCCCCAGAAATCCCACGGATTTTAACTCATGCATACATAACGTTCATATTTCATGTTTCACGGTGCCTTAACTCTGTATTTAGCTGAGGTCCGACGCTTGACTTCTCCTTTGCTATCATATCCATGGGACAAGGGCACATTGCGACTGCATTTCCACGGGTTACATGCTGCTCCATGGGATGCAGTGCATTGTACTAGGGGTGGGTTCTTCTTGCTTTCAAAGCTCCTTCCCTCCCACACCGGCACAACTTGGTCCAAATGGCAGGTGACATCTTTATGGCCTTCTCCACTCTGGCTATAACCTGGAGCACTGTTTGCTAAGCAGAATCTCTCACATGGAAGGGCATCTACACCTCGGGATGAGTCAAGTTCTTTCTCTCCCTAATATAGAAATGTTTGTGAATGGTTGTAAATTCTTATCAAAAAGCAAATGTCTCATCCAGCCATCCCAGCTGAATTCAATAGGAACAGCTGTTTCCACATGGACAGGCCAGGATGGACCTGTCTGGGTACAGGAGATCGTCAGAAGAAACAAAAACAGGTGAGAACCCTAATTAAGCACTAGCATAGCTGATTATGCTACATCACTGAGTACATTCAGACCCCAGCTTTGAAGAGTAAAGCATGCAAAGGCCAGGGCCAGATGGATGAACCTGCCAGCTCCATTTTCTCCATATTCCATTTTTTTTAAATATAGTTGAGTTTCTTTTTCGTCAGAACATGAAGAATTTGGCAAATTTGGATGAGCTCTTACAAAGAGGACTACAATGAATGGCTTATCCACCTCTACCTGCCGCAGTATCTGGTTCTTCTAGAAATACCTTGAGCTGGTGCAGAAACTCTTCATGCCATTGGGAGTGCCAGGTCACAAAGCAGGGCTCTGTTTTACCACTGGACACAAAGCCAGCACAAAAATCAGGTGCTGCAAAGATCAGGGCTGCCAGCAGGCTTGGTTCTGCCTGGGTTTTCAGCCTGCCACTGAAAACCTCCTCATCCATTCTCATGGCTGGAATACTAGGATCAGGTGCAGTCGAGGTGGGTGGAGATGTTCACGTGATGCAGCAGGGCCAGGCACAAAGGAGCAAAGCATGAGCAGAGCAAGTGTGAACTCAGGAACAAGCGAGGGCCACAAGGCATGGCTGGGTGCAACGTGAACTGCAGCCAGGAGCAAATGAGTGCAGATTCCAGCAGAAAGGGCAGTTGGGAACTGGCAAGGGCCAGATACCGATGAGCCATGGCAGAGCCAAGGCCAAGGCAGGAGCAGGCAGGGGCCAGCGACCCAGCAAGGCATAGCAGATGGAGGCAAGCTGGGATCTGACCACAGCCAAGACCAGCAGGAGATGGTAGGATGAAGTCACAGCTTAAAGCCAGGCTGGGAACAGGATCAGACAAATGGTGTAGCCCCCTTGTTGTGGTGGCCAAGCTGAGCAGCACAGGAAGCCTTTTATATACCATTGCAAAGCTCCCAGCCACACTGTAGGGAGCCCAGGCATCAGACTAATTTGAGGATGAATGCCATCACATTGCCAGAAGAACCATGCCAAGGCTCCAGATTCTCATGCCTTTTGCTGACATGCATTCTCAGATGTGGATCTGGGTCTTTCCTTGCTAAAGTTGATCAGAGGTTTCCATTCTCCAATACAATACCCTTGTAGATGAGGAGCTACAAGATCAAACAGGCACACAGTATTTCTGCCCAGTTTAGCACCCACTCCAGCCTGTCCAAGAAATCTGCGGTGTATTCAGATGAGTCCAGATGGACATGAAGCTCACTGGAGATTGTGCTGCAGACCAGCTTTTGCCGAGTGGTGCAAATTCCATGGACTTGCTGCCAAGGGTGCCTTTGTGCTAGCTGGCATTCCCCCAAGTACCGATGGGCACTTTCCCAACTGTCATTGGCTGGAGCCCACTGGCCAGAGAACCAACCCTTTTTCCAGGGCTATGACCCAGAGGCTCTATACTCTTTGGCTTGACTGGGCTCTACCTGGATTGAGACAACATGCTAAGGTGGGTTTCCTCAATGCAACAAGAACCTACTAAAACTTGGAGTGGCTCGTAAGTCACCCTACAGGAAGTAGGGGATTTGGGGGACATGAAGTCTCCCTCCAGGGGCTTCACAAGTCATATGAACCTATGCTCTGCTCCAATTTACTTTCATTGTTCTACTTTTCTCATTCATCCTTTATGAAAATCCACTTGGGAGGTGGATTAAGGAAGGTGAAGACAAACTATGAAGATATTTAGAAACAGACATTGATTGGCTTCAGACAGCATGAGAACCCACATTCAAGGGTAGCGTATGGGATGAGAATGGCCTGTCACAGAACTGTGCATTGCTATTGAAATGTGGGTTCGGACAACACCGTAACCCACATGTGCTAACAATGAACAACCCATGGTTTGTTTTTGCATTGTGGGCATAGCTTGCTTGCCATGGTTTGTTACCTGGGTTCAGTCTGCACCCAGTCACTGTCTAAGTGTACCCACTTCCATCATTTGCATCCAGTAAGCCACCTTCTGGCCTCCTGGAGTCCATACAAATGCTTCTGCAGAAGCAAAGGAATGTTTAAGTGGAACCAGTTCAACCTATGGAAACAGATACCAGAATCTCCAAAGCTTAAGACCAAGATGAAAAGCCTGGATAAGTGCCATGATTGGAAATGTTCTGCATTAACTGGCATATTTTGAAAAAACAGTGCTTCACATGAAATCTACGAGAAGCAATCTCACAACGCAGTGGTCCTACAACACTTCATTCTCCTAAGCTGCCAGAACCACATTCAGGGAAATCAAGGGAAGATAGGAAGGGGTGATCAAACGACAGGAGAAAATTCTGTTCTTCTGAAGATGACCCGAAATGTTCTAATTATTGGTTATTCCCTCCAGTCAGCAAACGCAGCCAGCAATCACGTAAAGTTCAGTGAACCCACAAGTGTACAGCTGTTATCTTTGACTGGTGGCCAAAACAAAATTGGAACAGAATTTACTCAGACAAGAAAGTAGTCTTGTTTTAAAGCAGTTCTTTTCTGAGCCAGATAAACAGGTTTGGAAATAAGAAAACGAGTCCCTCCCCTGCTGTGAATTGAACCATGGTCAATATCTTGAAGACAAAATGTTAACATGGATTAGCCCTTTGACTGAAAAAAGTCTCACCAAGACTGCCTGCCCAGAACCTATAGAGCTTTGCTCACCAGCTTTGCTCTTTGAAACCTATTTTTCCTGCTTTATCTTTTAAGCCAACTTGTCTTTCCCTTCTGTATTTATGAAAAACATGGTTGATTTTATTCAGCTGTAAACAGGAAATTCAGCAGTGCTGGCAACATTCAAGCATGCTTTAATAGAGCTAAAGAGTGGCAGTGTGAGGCAGAAGGGAGGACAAAAGGAACCGTTCGCGGCTGGTTTTCCCTCTTTCTGCATATCAATTTCCTTTAAACCGTAATTTCGGTTCTCATTGTGTGGCATGACATGCAAATGACAGCTTAGAGATTCTGTTAACTTCTCTCCATTTCATTCCTTGCACACACACACGCGCGCACACACACACACACACAAGGAATTTTGATGGCATTTGGGTTCATCCTGCATTCTCAGAGGAGGCTGGGGACTTGCATGTCAGTGGGGTGTCTTATCCATTGCAGTATTTATTTCGTACTTCATAGGAGCTCTCTTGTAAAAGAGGGAGTCATCTTGGTGGATTTATCTTGAGGATGGAGCTCAGTACCATGGGCAGCTCCTGTAAAGGGCAAAAAGAAAGCTGCTATCAATGAAGTCCCCTCTGACATACGAGCTACCAGCCTGGCATCTCTTAGAAATGAGTTGAGCAATGTCCCAGATCTTTGGGGCATAGATCAGCCTGTTTCTGAGGCAATTCAGCTTTGATGGATGCTAACCCCTTTGCCCCTCATAAGCCCACACACCATTCTTCCAGACTCAATTCTCTCTCTCTCTCTATCTAAAGACACAGATTTAAAAATCAATTTCTTTTGTGTTTTGCAGATTGTCAGGCATTTTCCACGCCATGGTCTGCTCATTGCCAGAATGGATTTTTATTTTTTTTTTAAGATATGGGCAAGTATGAGAATTTTACTCCACTTAGTGTCTGCATTCATGCTAATGCCATGATAGGTTAAGAATGTGATAAATTGGAAATGGAATTCCAGGTCCATTTGGTGTGTACATATGTGACCTTCTGGTTATACACCTAGTTAGGACATGGAACCAGAATGAGAAGAGAGATTGTGAATTGGAATTGTGTAGATTCAAGACCTGGTTTCGCTATGGTAACCAGAGTGTCCATCTCTGTCCAATCAAAGTCACAGGTTACTGAGGTTAGATAATTCCATATCTGCTGGAAGGAATTCCTTCCATTTTGACAAATGAGCAAGAGTTTCAGATCTCTCTGTCTTTCCCCACACCACGGCTAAGTTCACAGGATGAGCAAACAATGCTGTGTTATTTTAATACCACCCATATTTTGCCTGAATTTGCCAGGTGGGCAACCATGCAGTTGCCGAAGCATGGTTTCCATGCTCCCTGCTTCATCCTCCCAGCCTCACCATGCATCCCAACAGCCCTTACAAGAAACCCCCCTTCCTTTCTCTGTTCTTGTCTGCAGACGACTCCTCCTGTTGGTTTGCTGTGGTCCTGAGGTGGGTTCTCTTTCCTCCTCCCAATGTACCTGCATTTCTTCACAGCCACTCCAGACCCTACAGAGATTAAATGAAAAACAGTTTTGCTGTGATTCCTCCTTCTCCCTCTGTATTTTCATGCTGTCTAAAGTAAACAGAGAGACACACTGTTCAGCCAATGGGAATTAAGTGAGTGATGACATGTCTGTTGCCAAGTGCCTGAGGGCAGTAGAGATCAAAAGCTAGAAACAGCCACTTACATGGCTGCTCTTGCCAAGGGACTCTATGGTGTTTTCATCCCAACAATGGCAAAATGGTTGAACCTGGGTCTGGACAACTAGAAAGCCATGTTCAAGCATGGAAACCTTAAAACAGACAGTGGATTCCCCCCATGGTATCAGAAAAATGAAACTACCCTTATAGGAACTCCAGAACTGGGTCCAGACAACACCACAGACCTGCAGTCTTAAGATTTTCATCATGGTTTCTTGTGTCGTGCAAACCTGCCCCTTGTCTCACCACAACCCCTCAGTTCTGCCACCAGTGCAGTCCGTCTTCCCCAAGGTCTATGGCTCATAGAGCAGCCATCTTATTTCCATCGGTGAGTGCCCAAGAACCCAGTCCGGCCTCCTGCCCTTCCAGGGTGTTCACTTTTTGCAAGGCTTTTGTGAATCTGATGTAAGACAAGTCGCCCAGCCAAAGCAGATATGTTCCAGCAGATGTGTGCTTTACATGCCACATGCTGGCATAGGCAGGCAAATCTAATATTTTTATTACACTACCCAACAGATCACAGCTCAAGCAACTTCGAGAGTTCCTTTTCAGAACATGCCTAAACCTAACAGCAGCTAGGCTTCTTTTGTTTGATTTTTGTAAAGGGGAGAAAAAAAAAGGAAAACCAGTCCAGCCTCATTATCTGAGTAAAGAAAACATGATGCATGTCAAGGCTATCATTCCATTCCCCTCCCCCCCCCCCCCCCCCCCCCACACACAGTGTCCTGGGAGCTTTTTAGCTAGACCAACATGTTACACTCCAGTATGTCTGGATATCCATATTTCTTGGAAGGGAAGGGAAGAATGAGAGTTCGAGCATTTGGATCTTGCAAGTGACATTAACAGGCAGTTGCAAGTCACAAGTGCATGCAAAAGTGTAATGAACCCAATTAGTACATGGTCCTGATTTGCCCAACCTCAAGAATTTAACATATTTTGAAGTATTTTTCCAAAGACTGCAAGACATTGACCAGTAAATACACATGATTCAGTTTCTTTCATAATTCCTGGAATAATCAGTTTAAGTTGTGACAACCCAGATTCAGGCTCAATATCAGGAAAAGTTACCTCACTGTCAAAACAATATAACAGTGGAACCAGCTGCCCAGAGAGGAGGTGGACTCTCCCACACTGGGGACATTCAAAGGGAAACTGGGCAGCCCTCTGAGTGGGATGGTGAAACGTGGTGTCCTGCAACAGCAGGGGGTTGGACTCCATGGCCTTCATGGCCCCTCCCAACTCTACTCTTCTATGATTCTATGAATTCCCTCTTCTAGCCTTCTGTGAATAAATGCTGTTGTGTCATAGTCCTGGGATGCAGAACCACCTGGAAAAGTCATCAATCACTGTGTATTCAACGGTGTCCCAAATATACAACTGCTGTTTCAGGTGTTGCCCTAATCCATGGAAGCAGATCAAACAAGTCTGAAGACTCCTCCTGGCCCAAGAAATGCAAGTGGTATTATCAAAACATTTTTGTGGAAATTTTACAGTTGTTGCAAGGCATACTCAGCCTGGATGGAATGACAGAACTTCAAAGAACACACTGCCATTTTTATAGATATCCAGAGAGAACCATGTTCAGCTGCTGCTTCTTACTGTGAGCCATCCAGAGATGCAGAGTGATTGGACAGCCTAGAAATATCCCAAATAAATAAATTAAAACTACTAAGGGTTGAACAACCTGAGAAATAAGCAGCGCATGGCGCTGCAAAGGAAAACCCAAGAGCTGCTGTAGGGGCAGTGAGAATCAAGTCCAAGAAGGGTAATTTTAGCTAAACAGGAATCAAGACAAGGGAAACAACTATCATTAAGACTAAATTCTACCAAACGTTGCTACTCAAGAAAGCTCAAACTGCCCAGTCGTCACAAGGCAGAGGACAGGGCTAATGGAAATGTTTTTACCTTGCCTTCAGCCCAAGGTCCCCGAAGCAGCTTATACCACAAGAAAGAAACAATAAGCGTGCCTGTCGAGTGCGGGTAACAGAGGGAGAACACCGCCATAGCACGAATGCACCAGAAGATCCCTCCGTCTGCGCACGATTTCTCATGGACATGCTGGAGAGGAACAGCTGCCCAGTAGCAGGCCCCGTTCCCTCACCTGCACCTGTTCCTTTGGCCACCTGCACAACCCTTTTGATGCTATGTGCCATCAAGTCACCTCCAAGCTGCAACCACCCTATGAATCCAAGTCCTCCAAAACACGCTTTCCATGACAGCCCTCCTTAGCTCAGGTCACCTCAGGGCTGTGGCTTCCTTGATGGAGTCAACCCATCTCAGACTTGGTCTTCCTTTCCTTCCTCTGCCTTCGTCTTTCCCTGGCAGATACAAACAGGAGTGGCTCTTCCGTGAGCCAAGGTAAGCTCTCTGCCTCAGGCTGCAGAAGCGAGTAGCACCCACGTGGCCTTTCCTCCCCGCCCGCCGACCACTTGCTGCCAACAGTCACCTCCACCTAAGAGCACTGCTGCCGACCCTTTGGAATGTCGGCTTCCCACCACAGCCAAGCAACCGAGACAATACTCCTAGCCACAGCCCACACTGCCTCACATTTCATCCCAGTGTCTTGCTCTTTGAGGAAGAATACCTACATTTCTATGCAGGAAGTGAGACCTGAGTAGGCACTAGATTCTGCTAATAGAACCACCATCTGTGAAGCCAAGAAATGACTCACATTGGTTCTATTCCTGGAAAGGACCAATTTTCCAAAAGAATTACTGGATTCTTCTGACCAGGCCTGTGACTGCAGTCAAAGAAAGGGTGAGAACGACAAATTTCTGTCCATAGACTAAAGGTATTTTATTTTGAAAGTGAGGTTCTTTTCTGTCCTTCCAACCCATCCATCACCATTATGCCTAGAAGCAATCTCTGAACTCTGTTCCTCTAGTATTTCCTTCAGTTACCATTCTTGTGCAACTATTAAAGGGAACTGAGAATTGGAAACTGGAGGAAATAGTTTAATCTGCATGGGATGAAGCAATAATTTCAGCAGAAGCACTGAAAAAATTACTCTGAAGTTGGAAAAAGCAGGGAAGCAGAGATACAAGAAGTATGTCCTTTTAAATTAAGCCTTTGAAACAAAACTTGCTTGTGGTTAGGACCCTGTACAATCCACACTAATGAACTGAAGCTTCCCTGAAAAGGCCCGCACAAGGAAAACCAGCTTCTATGGCTTTATGAATTATGCTAATGCAAAGAATTTGCAGGTTCTCTATTTGCATCATCTATCATCTTTGACTACTTGCATAATAAATTCCATCTTCTTCACATCTCCTACCTCTGGGATTAATAGCAGATTCCAGGAGTAATTTCCATGAGGAAGCCACATGGGGGGAAAGGGTTAAATATTGTCTTTCCACTGCTGTTCTCACCAAATTGGACCATGCACCTTGTTAAAAAGTTAAAACAAAGTCACAGGGTGGTCTAAATTCAGAGGAGGCTGGTCCCCCCCCCCCCACCCAGTCAGCTTTTATTGTCAGCTGAGCAAGAGCTGTCCTGGTTTTGATGGCCAGAATGCTTTCTGGGTTAGTCTATGGGTAATTTTAAGATAGCTATTTTGCCTTGGTCCCTGGGCACCAAGGGATTTGCAATGTCAGAAATAGTGTGGGGCCTCATCTCTGGCTGCATGCTGGTATTCCTAGCCTTGCTGAATTCCAGGGTCTTTTCTGGAACCAAAGCTGTAAAGGGCCCTTTTAAGCAGAATTTCTGAGAAGGAAACTAAGGCTCCGAAACTATTTGTCTGCTCCTTTCCTGAATCCCTGGACACACTTTGACTTGGACCTCAACCCCATGAGATGCTGAAAAATGGGGAGTCTCCCACCAAGCTAGGGCTTTGCCTTGCCACAACTTATTTCTTGTAACCTTGAGGCCAAGGTTTTGCTTCTGGACTACTCCTTAGTCTAAGCCATGGACAGTTAGCTCTTGAGCTAACTGAACTGCAGCTTTCAAAATTAAGTGCCATAACTTCTAAAGTGTGACCTTTACTAAAGCATCTTGACATTGCATAAGGGACAAAAACGGAGAGCTAAGCAGCCATTTGCTTGCCAGCTACTTCTTACTCTAAAGTAGGTACAGAAACTGCCTCATGAGAAGGCAAGACTCCCTAGAGAAGTCATCCATGCTTTGGAAAGTCTAAGGCAGAAAAAGGGGAGACCAACTATGGGGTGGATTGACTCCATAAAAGAATCCACAGCCTTGAGTTGACAGAGTTGAGCAGGGCTGTCACAAAGAGGACATTCGGGAAAACATTAATTTGATAGAGTCGTAAGTCCGAGATGACTTGATGAAATATAAAAAAAGTACAAAAATGCCAATTCAGTTCTAACAGTCCCTGAAGCTCTTCTAAAGTAATACATAAATAAGGTCTTGTGAAACAAGAGAATAGCAGAAAATACCTGGGAACCAAGGCAGGAACAGGAGCAAAGTCCAAGTACAGGAGCAGGAACTCCGGTAACAACAAGCAGAAAACACCCAGCACAACAGCAAGTCAGGAAACCTTCATGGCTAAGGAAGTTTCTGAAGGGAAGATCCTGCTCTTAAATAGCTCTTCCCCCAGAGCTCCCAGGTGGTGCTCATGAAAGCCTGAGCAGCTGTGTCAGAGTCCGGCAACCAGCAGGGCTGCTCTTCTGGGGCTTGGCCAGTAGATGGAGCCTCAGCTACCTCAAATCCTGACAGGCATCTCAATCCCATCCTTCTCCCAGGTGGACTTGTCAACCTCCTTGAGATCTTCTGGTAAAGCAGACTGGATACACCCACCAGAGTTAAACAAAAGGCAACCATGGATGATCCTATATGGTTCTCAGACAGTGGGATCCTCTCCTTCACTGAGTTCATATTTTGTCTACCCTGGTTCCTTTTTCACAATAAGTAAAAACAATTTTATTTACCTGAGCATTGGGAGGCAGGGGAGTAATAATGGCAGCTGTGCAGCTACTCTGAATAATATTGAGGATATAATTGCATCTTGATTAATGTGTGTGTATTGGGGGTGGTCTCACCTTGTATCTATCTGGTAGGAAGGTTTGGTACTGTTGTTGTTTTTTAATACATGAATTGCCAAAGGAATGCTCAGGTTCTTAAAACAGAAAATAATTTCAGACACACATGCAGTGTTAATTTCACAGGGTAGAAAGGAACAGAATGGTAGAAGTGTGCACAGTTCATCCATGAAGACTTTTGGAAAGGCTGTGGAAACAAACAGCCCCCACCAAGCCAAAGAAGGTTCCTAAAATGAGTGAAGATGCGCTGATGAGCCAGCCTGTGCAGTATTCCAGCACCTGAGCCCTGCACTGCAGGATCTTGGTTCTGGGGGTGGGAAGGAAGGGGAGTTAGGAGAAGGTGACTTAGAAACATAGAAACAGAGTGAGTCAGAAGGGGTCTCCCAGGCCATCTAGTCTGACCCCCGGCTCCAGCCGGCTCCGCTCATGACATGCCCACCATGTGGACGTCCAGCCCATCCTTGAACACCCGCACCGATGGGGCCTCAACCACCTCCCGTGGAAGCCCACTCCACGCCCTCGGGGTCCTGACTGTCAGGAAGTGCTTCCTGGCATCCAAACGGGACCTTGGCTCCCTGAGCTTGGCTCCGCTGGAACGCATCCTGCCCTCCTCTGCAGGGGAGAACAGGTCTCTCCCCACCTCCGTGTGACACCCCCTCACACACCTGCATGTCGCCAACAGGTCCCCTCGGAGTCTCCTCTCCTCCAGGCTGCAGAGGCCCAGCTCCCTCAGTGGCTTCCCCTGCGCCAGATCCAGGTCAGGGCTGGGCACACAAGGGCAGCATGGTACAGCAGGCACCGGGACGTGCGCACCACCAAGAGCTTTGTGAACCACCTGCTGCACCTTCTCCTTGAATCTCAGCCTGGCCCAGAGAGAGCCACACGGTGACACTGTTGGACTGGGATGCAGGAAGCGACCTGGTCCATAAAGCACTGCAAACTGGGACAGTTGTCGAGACTGTGGCAGGGACTGGATGTGGACGGCAGGAGCTACTCCTGGTGTTCACTGAAGTAAATCAGGCAGAGACAATGAGGCACGCACTGCCTGGAGCGTTTGCCAAGACTCAGGGCACCCTGTCCTAGGTGCTATACCATTTCCTGAAATAGCGCTTTACTTAAAATCGGCAAGAGAGTACAAACCAACACGGGCTTAATTAGTGAGACATTATGCATTTGTCAATAGGATAAGGTCATCAGCAGCTCTAGAGGCAGTTGAGGAAGGAACGTGTTCCCTCTGAAGATGCAAGCCCTTGGTGCGATGTAAGGGGCAGAACAAGAGGTAATGTCATTTACCTCTCGAAACAACACGAATCCAGAGTCCCAGGGAGGGACGTGTTTGCAAAACCAGGAAGGGATGGGGACTATTCAGTCCAATCTGTCATCAGCATGGGAAGGACACAGCACACCATAACCAAAGCAGGAAAAGGGGAGAGGCGGGGATCATAAAGCGTGCGACGGAATAGTTGCAGCAGGAAAACAAAACAAGCTTTTTTCATTTCCTGTCCTGCAGAGCCCCCTATGTTTGGAGCCTCTACTCTTCAATTAATTTTGAGGTATGTCCTGCAAGCTGGGGTTGATTTTCCCGTAGATAATTTTCCTTATTTTCCAAAGCCACTTCCTTGCCCTCCCCAGACACTCGTCCTTATAAATGGATGGCAAATGCTTCTTTTTCTCAGAGACAAATTTGCTTCTCATTTTCTTGGAAAGTCGAGATGCTCCTGTTGAATTTTGTCAGTCAGGTTCTGGTCCAGACTGGAGTACTCATACGAGGAAGCCCATTCATGCTGAAGGGAATCTCTTTCAAAATCATGGGCCACAGACCATTGTTATTTTATATTCATATATAAAATGAATATAGGTTGCAGTTAAATTTAATCAAGCCATTTCCAGTTTTGGTCTCAGAGCAGAGCAGTGAGAAGAATGATATTTGTGAGTGGAACAGATCTTTACATTTCTTTATGATGCTAACTTTGCCTATGTGTATAATTCTGTAAAATATACTGTCACTCAGTTAAGCTGGAATTGGAAGTCTGCATATATTTTATATTTTTATTTATTTTATATTGTTAATTTTAATTTTATATTGTTATTTTTGTATTTTATTGTATTTGTAAGCCGCCCCGAGGCTTCGGCAAGGGGCGGCATAGAAATGTTCTAATAATAATAATAAAATAATAATGTATTAGATTAGGAAACAACTGATGCCTTACAGGGGTTACACATGTGTTTGTCTATTTGTTTAAATAGTTTAAGCCCACTTTTCTGCTAAAAATACTTAAGATAGCCACGGAGTTTAAAAAACTGATCAAAACAATAGCAAACCTGCAACTATTGCAGCTTAAAAGAAACAACCTACCAAACAGGCTTTGTGTTTAAGGCAAGTGGAGGAGAATGATCAACACAGTTGTTTTTCAACTTGGCACGGGATCTTTTGTTGGTAGTCCAGCTTGCGTGATGGAGCACTCGCCTACAACTCCCCCCAAAAGTATCAGTAACCCCATGCTCAGAACATTAGAAGGCAACCTAAAATAGTTTTATCCATTTGCTTTTTATTAAGCATTTAATAATTTTTAAATACTTTTTGTTATTTGTCACTGATGTCTTACTTGTTTCTGCTCAATTTTAAAGTGATGCAATTTGGTTTTAATTGGACAATTCTTTCATTTTGTCTTATATTTCTCCCAACACAAGAAGTAATGCAGGGAAATGCTCAGAACATCAGGCAGTGAGGAAGGAAAGTGTGAGTCACACACCTCAGTTTAGCAGCTATGGATCTAATGTAGGCCCCAACTGACTTTAACAGGCTTGTTTAGTTTTGTTTTGCAAGCAGTAACTAAGATCAGTACGGTGGGGAAGACAAGGAAGATACACTAAACATTAAGCATCTCTCCTCTGTATGAGTTCCCCTTTTAGAAAAGTGTTATTGCCTGGAAGCTTTCACTGCAACACAATTTGTAGAAGGTGTCTTGCCATGTGATGCTAACCCAGCCAGGATGGCATGTTACAGCAGTTCAGAGCTCACTGCCGAACCCCAAAAGAGCCCATCTGTCCTGACATCCTGTCCCAGGTTAGGAAACTACGCCAGAGACAGGATTTCAGCAAATCACCCTGCAGAAAAATAAACTACCATGGCATATTTCACCCACTGAGTGTGTGCACGGGTGAACACGCGAATAGGCAAATACATCCGTTGCAGCTATATCACATCAGCTTCGGTTTCTGCAGAAGTCTAACCCTCTAAACAGGAATAAACTTGACGAGAAAGTCACACTTGGTAACAATCGTGCTATTCTTTGTGAAACGTGTGCCTTGCAGAGAATGGAGCTCATGTCCCCCTGCTTGTATTTTAAAAATTCCTGATTCCCCATTTAACTGCTTTCTTGCGGCACATATTTGGTGCATATTCACCCAAAATGATGTGCACACGATTTCCATCTCTGCAGACAGACTAGCCAACTGCACCCTTGCTCTGCCCCATTTCAGTCAATGGGAATTACCTGTGCCTTGTGATACCGTGTTAGCGGTAAGCACTGCCGGGGGACTGACGCAGAGTTCAGCTCCAAACAATCTCTCTTGTGCTTATAAATATGTAACTCCATTGCACCTGCAGCCAGGGAAAACTTCAAAAAGGGAAAATAAAGCAGCAACAAGAAGAGTAAAAATTCACCAGTTGGTTTGCATTTCTAGCTGTTGATATTATTATTGTTATTGTTATTGTTATTGTTATTGTTATTGTTATAACATTTCTATGCCGCCCCTTGCCAAAACCTCGGGGCGGCTTACAACATGATAAAATACATTGAAATACAATAGTACATAATAAATTACCATTAAATATAAAAATACCCGTAATCCACATGCCTAGGAGTACCAGCAACATCCAGAAGAAGCCAAATAGCATAATTCTCAGGAGGCACATGTGAGTTTTGACCCCCTTTCCCCATCCCAGCAGGCTCTTACCTCAAGTAAAGAGAAGTTACACATCAGCCCCTTGGAAGGCGGAAATTTTGGTACCAATATGCATCTGTTCTCATGAACTGATTCCAACTGCAAAATATCTCCTGCAAGACTTCAGGATTTATGGAACATGAACAATTTTCCAGTGGAGCCAGTGTGGCGCAGTGGTTAAGAGCATGCAACTGGCACTCAGACGATCCGGGTTCGAGTCCTCGCTCGGCCATGGAGCCAGCTGGGTGACTTTGGGCCAGTCACAGACTCTCAGCCCAACCTACCTCACAGGGTGGCTGTTGTGGGGAATAAGATGGAGGAAGAGAATGATGTAAGCTGCCTTGAGCCCTTTGTAGGAAAAGGGCAGGATAAAAATCGAAAGATAGATAGATAGATAATTTTGATAAAGAGGAGAGCCAGTGTGGCGTAGTGGTTAAGAGCCTGGGACTGGGACTCAGACAATCCAGGTTCGAGTCCCCACTCAGCCATGGAGCCAACTGGGTGACTTTGGGCCAGTTACAGACTCTCAGCCCAGCCTACCTCACAGGGTTGTTGTGGGGATAAGATGGAGGAGGAGAATGATGTAAGCTGCCTTGAGCCCTTTGTAGGAAAAAGGTAGTATATAAACCGAAAAATAAATAAATAAAATTTTGTAGCTCCTACACAGAGGTCTCCTTCTTTACTCCTGCCCCTAAAACTTTATTCTGAGAAGCTGAAATAGCCATTGAGCTTCTCAAGCTACAAAGTACAGTGCTGTTTCACAGAGCTAGTACCATTGCAATTTAAAGGTCTGGTTCACACATAATGCAAGCCTGTGGTATGGTTGTTGAATTCTATGATGCTAAAAAGCCATGGTTTGTTAGCCATGAACAATCCAGAGAGGGAACCCGTGGTTGTCTGGCTGTGAGCTCTGGGATGTGTCAGCCATGTGTTTTCTGTTATTTACAAGCCCAGAGTTGTTTTGCTAGGATGCAGAGGTGATGGGCCAAAGCGATCAGAATGACTCACTACGCTGCACACCCTGCCACACCACTGCAAAGGCACTTGGGACCCAGAGAGGAATAGCGGAGGTGGGAGGACGGAAACACCCCGGTGACTGCAGGAACAAGCCATGGTTTGTGGAATCATCTACCAGACCAATCTCAAAGCCATAAGTTGGCGTTACGTGCAAAAACCACACCAGTGTGGTTGTGGACCAGGCCTTCATATTCCATAATTTTCAGACATTTAAGAGACCGGGGCAGGGAGGTCACCTTTCCTCCACAGCAGACCCTGCACTTTTCCAGAGCTCCACAACCCCCGTCATGAACTTCAGGCTTGGATGAAAGCACAGCATTATCCGTCCTCGCTATGCCTCCTGCAAACCTGCAGCTGCTGCATCTCCTGGAGGAGCAGAAGAATTCCTTCTTACGGTCAAGAAGAAGCAGTTATCACCAGACCAAGAGAGACAGTCCTAATCCTTTGTTCCGTTGTTTCCACTACGCTTGAGAATTATTATGGTCTCTTCGTGTTGCCCTGTGTCAGCTGGGACACACCTCGGGTCCAGTGGGACAGATGTTCCGTGGCCGACATATGTGGAAAGTCAACTGTTAACATTTCAGACCAGATATACATAACTTATCTTCAGCTTCATTATCATTAGCCTTTAGCTCATCATGTTTAATTCATGCTTAATTACATCTGAAACAACCGGTTAGTTAACCCTGTTTTCTTTCCGAAGCCCTAATATTTAAAATTGCGGCTGCAAAGTCAGGGATATTAAATGTATTTTATTGCAACAAGAATCCTAGCTGAGGGTAGAAATACTCCTTCTGTGCATGCTGGGCAGCAGTTGAAGGAATATGAGCCATGAAGCATCTGTCTTGCAAATTATAAATTCCTGTTACTGTATCATGCATGGTGACATAAGTCCTTTTAATTTAGAATTTTGGCTGGAAAAAAGATAGATTAGCTATGCTAATTACAGCATACTGTTAAGGAATCAAATTGTCCTGCTAATCGTACAAAAAATTAAAGGCAACCCGTTGCGTGCAAACCTAAGCACTCTTCTTGGGAAAAGACTCCTCCCCGATTGTTCTTTCTCTGAGTGAACACTGGATGAGGACTGACAAACTGAAGCTCAACCAGGCTGGCTCTTACGAGTGGGTAGCTTCTCTGACTAGCTGTGGGCAGTTCAGCTCACCCAGAGAGTTCCGGCTGTTGGGAGGCAGACAGGAAAAAAGAGACCTGTTCTGGATTGGGTCACATGCCTTCTAAGTTCATCGCCTGGGGGTCCTCCTGGAGCCATCTGTGTCACTTGAGGTTCAGTGGCATGGAGCCAGCCAGCTTTGGCTGGTGGCCCAGCAGCTTGTGCTTGGTAATCCCCAGTGAAATTACTGCAACAGGCTCTGGGCAGGGTTGCCCTTGAAGACTGTTCAGAAGCTTCACCTTGTGCACAATGTGTCAACCAGACTAATAACTGGGACCAGATGATCTGAGCACAGAATACCAACTCTGGCTTGCTTTCACTACCTGTCCATATGGTTCCGAACCTGATTCAAGGAACTGGTGCCCACCTATAAAGTCTCACAGGGCTTGGGACCCCAGTGCCTGATGGAGCTGACCTGGACTTACCTGGGCACTAGAATCAGTTGCTGGGCTCTTCTTTACCTGCCACCTCCAAGGAAGGCTCAGAGGGAGGAAACAAGGGGGAAGACCTTCCCAGTGGCAGGCCCTCTGATGGCAGAACGATCCCTCCAGCGAAGCCTGCCTAGTAGCTGAATCGGTTCGTCTTTTGGCGCTGGCATCCTTCTCTGAGGCATTCATCGCATTTACTGGCATGAGGGGCAGTATTTACGTTGGTCCAGTTGCACTGAACTCATTGTAGCTGCTGCTCAAATTGTTTTATAAATTGAAATTGTATGCTGCTTTTATGCATTTGTGTTTCCCGGGCTGTTGTGAACTGCCCAAAGGGGGTATAGAATGGGAAAATCTGTCTGTCTGTCTGTCTGTCTGTCTGTCTATATTATTGGCCAGTATGCATTCTTGAACAAATACCAGTAAAAAATCAATAAAAACCAGCACCTGTCAAGCTAAGTAACAAGTTAATAAAAGTGTTTAGGACTGAATGGTAAAAACCTTCATATAAAGAAAATATGAAATTACTGATTCACATGCAAGCATGTTTCCTTGTTCTTCTAAACAGCCACAGAGCTCAATTATTTCCTTGTTGTTACAAGTGCATTAAAATAGGCACTAATATTCCATGCTAGTTTCAAATGCTTTCTCCCGTGTAGAAATTCCAGGGAGATATGTGCTTGTTCATGGACTCCAGTTGCTGTCCAAGGCCTACTCTCCTTCCTTCAACAACAAGGAAGAAAGAAAAAGTCTGTAGTCCACGTTCCCAGACACCATGAAACAAAGTGCCCCTCTCTAGCTACCCTGCCACCCATAACTTCTTGTTACCAATGATGGACAACCCCAGGAAGAGGTCTTAGCTGGAGACCCTGACATTCAGACCAGTAACATCAGATCCTCTAACAACGAGCCAACGCGAAACTACATATTGCTTTAATGACATAGCTAGCAGCCATGCTTCTCTTCTATGAAGTCAGCACAGGCTACCCAACTGGACCCTAGCTTAGTTGGGTGGGTAGAAGTCATTCTGGTAGGCTACCATTTTAAGTATCAGATGATTCATTAATTGTAATGCAAGACTTGCTGGAATTATGCAAACTTTCGATCACATCTGCCCGTTTTTGTGGTTACTAAAGTTCAGGATGGGTTTAATGCACTTTGATTACTTGGGTAGGATTGCATGCAAGAGTAGCATATAAGAGTGGAAGTTTTCTCAGAAGTGGGAAGGGAGCCAGTATAAGTCCCCCAGCTGTGCAAAACAGGGTACACCAAAACAGGAAAAACAATGCTTTGAAAGGCTCAATTTTTTATTATTATTGAAAACAAGCCTTGGCAACGGTGTACCTACCAGATGCATGCATGCTTTCTCGAATAAGCAGTGTGTCACTTTGGGGCTTACTGCTGTATCATTAAAAATGATAATTACAGAAGGATTGATAATCACAATATAACAAAACAAAGTTTAAATGGAAAGGAAACGCATGTTTGGCAACAGTTGTAAACAGCTCCTAAGAAAATAAATGTGAAAATAAGTGTTATTTCTTAATGCTTCAAAATAGGCTATGATAAATACAGAAATGAACAGCTGAACACGATGTGGGGACCACTCTCCATCTTGCTGTCTAAAATCAGCTCCTAGCAGAACAGGTTTCAGAGTTCCTTAAAGCTAGAAACAAATTCCTCCCAAGAGCCAAATTCCAATTTGGAGAAACTCCTGGTGATCACATGCTAGAGATGGGCAGAACCAGGGGGCTCAATTATGCCTCCCTGGCATATTGAGCCTTAAAGCAACTAAGTCTTAGGGGGATGCACTTCCAACTTTTTGGAACAAGGAAAAGACTGCAAACATTGGGAAGCCATCAAACAATCAGTGGGCATGGGGAACAGGGAAGCCACCTCAGAAATCCTGGAAGACCAGATGGAGCTCTCAGGTAGGTCTCAAGCCTTGAGTTCTCCACCCCTGTTCTGGGGATCAGTGTGGGGTGGGGTGGAAATGTCTGGGAGAGATCTCCAATGTTTTTCAAATTGATCACAAATAATCTGGAATAAGAGATGAGCATCGAAATGGCCATGTTCACTCACACCCCCAAATTGTTTGGACCAGTTAGAAAAAAAAAAGGGGTTGTGAGAAGCTCCAAAGGATCTTTCCGAATGGGTATGAAAATGGTGAATGCACATTCAGTGTAAGTAAGTGCCAAGTGATGTCTCAGCTTCTGAGACATCAGGGGTGTCTCAAAGCTGAGGCAAGAGGTCTCAGCTTCCGGTAGGAGCTGGTAGAATCTGAGCTAGTGGGGGCTGCAGCATTTTAGTCATTGAATTCCTATTGTCTTTCTGCTTACAGGGAAGGAGGGAGGTATTTTCTGCCTCCATCGCCAAAAAATTCTGGCTGACTTTTGAGTTTGATGCATCTTGACTTGGGGGGTAGCGTGGGATTTGCTTCCCTGCCCTGAGGTTTTAGGAGAACCCTGCTTCCAAACCATTCTGGGGCAGTTTGCTGGCTTACATGTACTCAGTGCAAGTTTTTGGCTACTTTTCTAAGTCTCCAGGCAATGTACATAATTAAAGACTGATACCACGCATGAAAAATGAAGGAGAAATAAACATCACCCATTTCAAAGGAATTAAACAAAGCAATCTGCGAAATATTGAGCAAGTCTAAATACTTCATTATTGAACGATCTTTTCCTGTGAGGAAGAGGAAGATGGATCTCTTTTCAAACAGTTGTTCCAATACAACTGCATGCACTGGTACTGCAATTTCTTTCAGTTTTGTTTTGTTCTTTCAGTCTTAAACCCACATTATTAGGTGGCTCACATAAGCCCAAACAGTGCTGAAACAAACACGGCTGACTTCCCAGCAAAAATTATTAGGACTGGGCAGTTACTGGCACATTCGTCAGCACGCAGGAGACTGTGAAAACAAGAGCTAATAGGAGCCCCACCAATATGCAAGGGTATTTGTTCTCCTCTCCCCACTCCAATTTGACAAAACTTTCTTTGCAAAGATGAGGCCACTGGGCATTCTTGCCCTGATTATGCATGCACCCGCGAGGAGGTATTAGCACCACTTGGAGAACTGGAGTCTGCTAGAGCTGGAGCAAAAGGAGGAGACCTTGCCAATCCTTTCTCTGCCAACATGATAGCACTGGCCATGGAATGCATTTGTTCTGCCAGGTAAAGGAGGACCCTGTGTAGGATTTCACACAAGCTCAGAAAAATAATTACAAATCGTGGTCTTGGAAAGCTCCAACTGGGCAGGAAACGTTCTGATCCTCAACCTGCTTCCTCTGCACTATCAAGCTGTAACCGGCTCTGCCTTCCTCCATTCCTCAGTTCTGCAAGCGTGCTACTCAGAGAGACCTGCTTTGCATCTTGCAATGCTTCTCCATTGCCTGCTCATCTTTCCAATGCACACCCGCCCTGTTGGCCTCTTTGGCTTAACAGCCTTGAAGATGACTTCAGTGCTCACGGCAGCCATGGGGTCGAGGCAGCCCAAGATGTCTCTGCTAATGCTGAAGAGCATTGCTCACATAGATCCAAGCATATGGACTAGAAACATGCTTTACTTCTTTGTTCAGTATGACATTTTGTGCTACTGTGAGACTGCAGCACGCATGCACACAGCCCAAACTTTGGTCTTCCTGATTTGCACCCTCATGGAAACGTCTTTGTCCTTATTTTAGAAAGTGGACAACATAGGAAAATCGGGAAGAATAATAAGAGAAGTCCCCTCAATGAAAGATAAGAAATGGATGCAAGAATCTCATTCAGAATAGAGCTGAGGTTGTATGATATTTGAAAAATTGCTCAGAAAGCAGAGGGTACCAAATATCTCAAATACTTTGGCCACCTAATGAGCAGGAAGGACTCCCTGGAGAAGAGCCTAATGCTGGGAACAATAGATGGCAAAAGAAGAAGGGGACGGCAGAGGATGAGGTGGCTGGATGGAGTCACTGAAGCAGTTGGTGTGAGCTTAAGTGGACTCCAGGGGATGGTGGAGGACAGGAAGGCCTGGAGGAATGTTGTCCATGGGGTTGCGATGGGTCGGACACGACTTCGCAACTAACAACAACAACAACCAAATATCTACTGATGCACAGAAAGGAGCCATTCCTAAAATAATGCTGATTCCTTCTCAACAAGTTCATGGGAGGAAGAGAAGACTGCTGGAGGAACTTAAACCAAGCAAGTTCACCAGGGAAAAGCACCTTTCCCAAGAAATTTCTATAAATATGCAAACACCTGCCACTTATTTCCAGAAAATCTCTGCCAGGTTTACCTTTGAAAATTATGCAACTTCGAACTGGAGGAACTGGGTCTGTTTTTTTGCACCTTTTGCTCTATATCATTAGGTTTATCTGCTGGCTGGAATTTTGGTCTTTCCTGTTTACGTCTCCTCTTCTTCCTTCTTCTGTTTTGGAATCCTGCCTGTGTCCTCTTGCCGAGTGGATGGAATTTTGTTTTAGAAGTGCAAGAACAGATAGGGCTTTGCCCACAGCCTCTCCTCTTCAAGATGGGTGACATCCAGTCTCACAGCAACTTCCAGTTTGGTCCATTTCCCCAAGCTCTCCATATCTTGAAACATAACAAGGATTCTGTTGAGCACCCAGACAGACAAGGTGATTTTGATTTTGGATGGGCAGGGATGTGTGAGAAATCTGCTTGGGGGCGGGAATCCATCCGATCCCTGGTGCTCGGCCACCCAGACACTGGTCCCCTGGTTGCTGCCATGTGTCCAAGTTCCTGGGATCGTGTCCTTGTGGAAGCCATTGGTCATGGCAAGGCCAAACAGCACTCCCAACTTCTAAATTCTAAGCCAATAAAGAGTGGGGTGGGACATCCTTCCCGCCCTCAAAAGGGAGCTTCAAATTCAGTGAATGATGCTGTCCAGTCCAAGGCTGGTCTTTGGGTTCAGACTTCCCAGCTCCTCCGCTGCCTCAGAAGCTTGCATAGATTGGGAGGAAAAAGACATCAGTTGGGTGAGAAAGCTCCACAAAGCACCTTGCGGATCAATAGCACAATCTGTAAGGGTGCGGACCCGATTGTGTGGATGGATCCGGAAGGATTCCTGAAGGCCCTGGGGGAGTTTCCGGCTGACAAGTCGGGTGCTCCTGTCGAGGCTCTGGTCGAACTATGGAATGGGGAGATGACCAGGGCTATTGACACAATCGCTCCTAAGCCCGCTCTTCCCCTTGGTACACTCCTGAATTGAGGGCGATGAAGCAGGTTGGGAGACGGCTAGAGCGTAGGTGGAGGAAATCACGAGATGAATCTGACTGAACACACTTGAGAGCCCACTATCGGGCCTATGCTGTGGCGGTGAGGGCGGCGAAAAAGAGGTTTTTTTCCGCTTCCATTGCCTCCTCACAATGCCGTCCAGCTGAGCTTTTTCGAGTGGTGCATGGCCTGGTTAACCCAGGTCGGAAAGAAGACCTGGTTACACCCTCAAAGGCCCGCTGTGACGACTTTGCCAGGCATTTCAGGGAGAAAATCGCTCAGATTCGTCACGAGCTGGATTCCACTATTGATTCAGAGGTTTCTGGGGAGACGCCAATGCTGCCGTCTGGTCCAGAATTATTGGATGAATTTCAGTTGTTGCAGCCCGATGATGTGGACAAGGTGCTTGGACAAGTACGTCCCACCACTTGCCTATTGGACCCTTGCCCGTCTTGGTTAATAAAGAATTCCAAGCACGGGATTGGGATCTGGATCTTGGAAGTGGTTAACGCTTCTCTGAGGGAGGGTCGGGTGCCTGCCCCTTTAAAGGAGGCAGTAGTCCGACCGGTCCTGAAGAAGGCGTCACTGGATCCAGAGATGGCCACTAACTATAGACCGGTGGCCAACATCCCGTTACTGGGCAAGGTGTTAGAGCGAGTGGTGGCGGGACAACTCCAAGCACTCTTGGATGAAACTGATTATCTGGACCCATTTCAGTCCGGCTTCAGACCCGGGTACGGTACTGAATCTGCCTTGGTCGCCCTGTACGATGACCTGTGCAGGGAGAAGGACAGGGGGAGTGCGTCCCTGTTGGTTCTCCTGGACCTCTCGGCGGCTTTCGATACCATCGACCATGGTATCCTTCTGGATAGGCTTGCGGGATTGGGGGTCGGAGGCACTGCTTTGCAGTGGTTCCGCTCCTATCTCAACGTCCGGTTCCAGAAGGTGGTGCTGGGGGACTATGGCTCTGCGCCATGGCAGTTATGCCATGGAGTACCGCAGGGGTCCATTTTGTCCCCGTTGCTGTTCAACATCTACATGAAACCGCTGGGAGAGGTCATCAGGAGGTGTGGGCTGCGGAATCATCAGTACGCTGATGATACCCAGCTCTACCTCTCGTTTTCCACCAATCCAGGTGAGGCAGTGGCTGTACTGAACCGGTGCCTGGCTGAGGTAATGGGCTGGATGAGGGCCAATAAACTGAAGCTCAATCCAGACAAGACGGAGGTCCTGTTGGTTGGCGGATTGGGCTTCGGAGAGGGTGAAGTGACCCTTGCCCTGAATGGGGTTGCACTCCCTCCTAGGGACAAGGTCCGCAGCTTGGGAGTGCTCCTCGACCCAGAGCTCTCACTGGAAGCTCAGGTAACAGCAGTGGCGAGGAGCGCTTTCCTCCAGCTTCGGCTGATTCATCAGCTGCGCCCCTACCTGGAGAACGACTGCCTGGCGACAGTGACACATGCACTGGTGACTTCCCGTCTTGACTTCTGTAACGCGCTCTACGTGGGGCTACCCTTGAAGACGGTCTGGATACTTCAGTTGGTTCAAAATAGAGCTGCCAGGCTGCTGACGGGGACTGGGCGTTATGGTCACATGACTCCAGTTCTCCGTCAGCTTCACTGGCTTCCCATTGAAGTCCGGGCCCAATTCAAGGTGTTGGTAATGACCTATAAAGCCCTAAACGGCTTGGGTCCTGGTTACCTGAAGGAGCGCTTATGTCCATATATGCCCAGCCGCCCCTTGAGATCAGCGGGAGAGGCCCTTCTCCGGGAACCCTCCGGGAAGGAAATTAGGAGGGTGGCTACTCGGAGGAGGGCTTTCTCTGCGGTGGCGCCCAATCTATGGAACACGCTCCCCAGAGAGGTCCGCCTGGCGCTGTCGTTATTTGCTTTTCGGCGCCAGGCGAAAACCTTTTTATTTAAGCGGTATTTTAACTGTTAGTATTAACTGATTTTATCTGGCCAGGGCGGCTTATTTTATATTGTATTTTTTGGATTTTTAATGTTTATATTAATTTATTGTTGTAAGCCGCCCCGAGGCTTCGGCGAATGGGGCGGCATAAAAATGTTTTAATAAATAAAATAAAATAAATAAAATCCTAATTCAGAGATTAAAACAAGCGTAATAAGGCTGATGTAAAGCAGTATCCTCTCCCCAAGTAGAACGCAGTCTTCTTTACAGCGACACTACTATTTGGTGGCAACCAAGCATTATAATAGTTCCAACCTCCTTTTTTAGTACCATTTTTAGGATATAAAAGGCCAGCTTGATACTAGTATCTTATTGATCGTTTTCTGCTACCCATGGTACTGGCAATAAAAGGGAAGGTGGAGTTGCTTCCATTGAAAGCAAATTTCAAAGGAAAAATGCAAAAAATGAAGAAAGATACTTAGCATAGAAAACTCACAGGCTTCCACCTAAATAAGCTTTTACAGGAGAGCAGATGTTGGAGATTGCTCGGGAAAATGACACTGTGTTACAGGGCAATCAATACTGTTAATGCTAATTGTAATGTACTGCTGTCAAAAAGGCACTTTATCTTAAAACTAATTCCTGATTTATGCAGCTTCCCATAAAAGTATCCTGAAGAAAAGAGCCCTTTCTCTGCTAATGACAAACTGCCATTGCTTAAATATTCTGCTCTGATTAGTTGAACGCAAAATTGGAAATTTCTTTGTGGAAGAGGCAGAAACACAGAGACGCCGTTCAGTTTGGATTCGTTCTTTTCTCGAAATCCTCAGGCTCTAAATGCAGAGACCAACAGCAACAACAACGGCCAATGAAGCTATTCTGGTATGAGTCCTTGCAGGTGCTAGAACCTTAGATATATTTTTACAGAAGAGATTCTTTCTGCATTCAGTGAGCCTTACTTTGGGATGTGCAAGGAATCCGTTTGTGCATGAGGATGTGTTGGATTCCCCAGGCTCGACTCGACTCCCTGGACTCAGCTCGTTTTGCAGCAACCCGGAGTCCAAGGGTCTGGACAGCACTCCAGGCATGTGCAAGATGCCTCCAGGCAGTGAGCCCCACACTCTGCATGAGCAGGTCATTTCCCCTCACACGCCACCCCCGAAATGCACTGCTGCTGTTCCCAGGGGAGAGGAAGGGTCTGCCTGCCCCTTTGGGGATGATGCTTTTCAGGCAAAGTCAGGACTCAGTCAGCATTAGTTGGCAGGGCAGGGCAGGGCAGGAGATAATATTCAAAATTCATAACAATGTAATGAGGATCAGTTCTCGGCAAGGGGATCTGAAGGAAATAGAGCAGGGGCTAGGATGCCTGTGGAAGCCTGGGTGTTCTTCTATGGCTGGGTGAAGCTCAGCATCAGGTCACAGAAAGGGAGAGCTGCAATGGCAAGACATCAAACAAGCAGAAGGTCGAATAGAGCAGTCCCAGCAAGAAGGCTGTGGGAGGCAGGAGTACTCAGCACCCAGGCAATGGTCCAAGGCTGAGTTTTACCAGCCAGAGGGCTCCAAAAAGGAAAGGGGAAACCAAGGTCTGTCCAAATGCACTACCCCACAAGAGCAAGCCATCCTGTCTCCCTTTGCAACCTTGTGGAGGATTCCCTGAACTGGCCTAGTTCATTCACCTCTCCACTTCATCCCCTCCCTAAACATTAAGTCCTTCCCACACTAACCCATTTGAGGATAAAAAGGTAAAGGTTTCCCCTTGACGTTAAGTCCAGTCATGCCTGACTCTAGGGGGCAGTGCTCATCTCCGTTTCCTGGCCGAGGGAGCTGGCGTTTGTCTGCAGACTGTCTCCGTGATCATGTGGCCGGCAAGACTAAACACCGAAGTACACAGAACGCTGTTACCTGCCCCCTGAAGTGGTACCTTTTTATCTACTTGCATTTGCATGCTTTTGAACTGCAAGGTTGGCAGGAGCTGGGATGGAGCAACGGGAACTCACCCCGTTGTGCAGATTCGAACCGGCGGCCTTTTGATCAACCAGCCCAGCAGCACAGCGGTTTAAGCCACTGTGCCACCTGCATTTGAGGATATTTGTACACAGTGCAGTTTCCTTTAGGAAGATCTGTGCAATTTAAAATAATAACAATCTTAATAGTAATAGTAATAATATTATTCCATAAATATGTGTGCAAATCTGCTAAAGTGCAGCCACTACAATGCAGTGCTGAATTTGCACAAATCTAAATTTATTAAAGTTAAATATTTTCAAGACTTTATTTTGTGAAAAACTTCCCATAGCTGAAAAATAATATTAGATATTGGCAAATCTTCCCAAAGGTGGACCCCTACCCTGGGAGGAGTGAGGAATCTAATCTGGTCATTGTGCGCCTTAGCGGAGAAGCAGATAGAGCTGCTGAGGCCCATGGGATACGTGCCAGGAGTGAATGGGGTGACCAGCAGGGAAACAAGCCATGGCAAGCCATGGATGCAAGAGGGTCTGCCAAGAATCATGTGGATTAGTGTGCGAACAGCCAGTGGACTGAAGCTTATTGTCTTTACCAGGGTGACTTATTGTGGCAGGCAAAGTGTGTCAAGCTACACAAGAAGCAAATTTCATCTGATTGAAACTCCGCCAGTTCCTAGCCTGGCTTTGCCTTGGCAACTCTTACATTCTTGTTATGAATTATGTTACTTAATAAAATCTGATATTGCCAGCTCATGTGCTTATAAGTATGGAACTTAAAATTTTGTTTCCATCATAAAGACAATGTTAAAGTAGAATCACACACTGATGGCTGCAGACGCCCATGTGAGTTACAGCCAGATTGGAGCACCTCTCCTAACTCTCCAGTCAGTTTCAGCATAATTAGCATTACTGCATTCTTGGACATAGATGGCAGGTTTTTATTAGACAAGCAGGGAGCAATGTGTCTGTTTGCATCATGTCGCATCCCATCCCAGCCTTACGAAAGTTCCTTCTCCATCCAAACTAGAGCTGGACTTAATCTGTAAATAATTCTTCCTAAAATTCTTCACTGCCGATTTGGACACTGGGTGTTCTACCCATGCTCCAAAGGGCTGAGAAATGTTTACGATCTATATTTTATGCATTTTATTAATTTTGGGCAGTGTGTAATAGTTCAGAGTTTAGAAAGAAAGCATGCAAAAGTATTATTTAATAATGCCAGATGGTTATCATGAAATACCTTGGAAATATTCAAACAGTTTGCATTCCCACGCAATAGCAATTTAGATTTTAACAGCACTGAATAGTTGACAACTGAGATAGTGAGAATTTGTAACTCATGCAAACCAAATCAAGTGACATCTACAAGTCCATAGCATTCAACCTCACAGGTAGAATGTTGCTTTCAATCTGTTTCTGGGATGCCACACTGAGAAATGGCATGGCGAGATCCAACGTTTCAGCAAGTTTCAGACCATTTTTCAGCTCTGGCTCCAAGCTATGCTGAGAAGGGTTGAGGGCACGATTCCATGCTTGTTTAGACAGAAAAGTCCTAGATCAGCATGAATCAGGAGTCCTGAGAGCTGCAGCGCTTTTCTCTGCCCAAACATGCATAGGATTGCACCTGATGAACGTTAGACTTCAATGGGCAAGAGGACTCTTCACACCTATAACCTCCCCAGATGAATCTTCTGCACACCAGAGACTTCCACAAGCCTCAGAGTGCACGTGTCTCGCTTTCCCTTCCACACTGTGCTTCCCTCTTTAATTCTCACACCATTTCATGGCACTATTCTTCATCGCAAGATAACTGTCCATTGGACAAAGGATTTGCCATCGAGAGGGCTTCTCTGCAAAGGAATGAGCCGTTCTTTTCTGCCGGTGCTTCCTCCCTTTAATTAAAGCAGAACTCTGGATAATTGTTCTGTAGGTGAGATGTCTCTTCATCGGATGCCAACACCTGGCAGCTCTCTCAGCCATCTCTCTCTCTCTTTTCAAGACTTTTCTCTGTGAGAAAAATGGCTTTGAACGCCTGAAGTCCATGTTCATTATAGCTACGTTTTTAAAAAAGCAAAATTGAAACAGGGAATTCTTTGTCCTGTGCAGCTCAGAAGCTGTGCTAGCTGCTGGCCATTATCAAGGAAATGCACTGAGCAGTAGCAAATATTTTTTATTGAACATACAGGATGAAGCATTGAGCATGAGATAATATAGAAAAGATCTAGAGACACCACACAGACTCCCCATATGTTAGGCCATGTTCATTCAATCACCTCAGGGACAAGTTCCACTGGCTTCAGCAGGACTTGCTATACCTTTGAAACCAGGGTGTCGGTTAGCTGCATCTTGCATGATACGGGGCTACAGGGCAGAAGATCTGGAGATAACTCCAGATAACACAATGACTTGCCAAGCAGCGGCAAAAGAAATAGAGGGGAAGCGTCATCTATAGCAACCCCTCGCGGGCAGAAAATTGCAGAAAGCAGGAGATGGCCTATCAAACTGCAAGCCACTCCCTGGATTAAGCTCTTGTTTGTCCTTATTCGATTTAATACTGGCACCAGACACCAGTTCAAGACTTCTGCCTTTCCAGACACAGGAGATGGAAGTGGGATAAGGGCTGGATGCTACTTCTCTATTGGCACAAATTGTATATCCTGTAAATGCTTCCAAGCACAAACCTGTGGATGCAATTGGCCAACAGTATTGTGACGTTGTTAAACATCAGACAAGGCAAGCCTTGAGGCACCTGGTCTACCTTCTGGAGGTGATGAAGTGCAGCAGAATTCTCTGGACCAAAAAGGCCTGGTGCCACCTTCAAAGGGTGGCTTCCCATCTCCTTCAGGCCTTATGATCTGGAAAGCTATGAGTATTGTGGCTGATTATAGCCAAAGCCACTGAGAGACCTTGAGAATCAGTGGGATCCCCTTCCTTCTCTTCCTTCTCTCAACCTGCTCATCCACTGGGATGATCAAGAGCATTTTGCTTCCCACACTCAGCTGGAAGCAGAGAAGAAAGGATCCAAGTACGAGTTCTTGCCACCTTCCTGATCAAGGGAGGAAGCAGGTGATGCGATTGTGCAGCGAGTCGGTGCAGCGCGGGGCCACAAGGCTGGTGGCCAGTTTGCAGGGGATGCCGTGCAAGGCGAGACTGGGGGAGCTGGGTCTCTGCAGCCTGGAGAGGAGGAGACTCCGAGGGGACCTGTTGGTGACATGCAGGTATGTGAGGGGGTGTCACATGGAGGTGGGCAGAGGCCTGTTCTCCCCTGCAGAGAAGGGCAGAACATGCTCCAACAGAGCCAAGCTCAGGGAGCCAAGGTTCCATTTGGATGCCAGGAAGCACTTCCTGACAGTCAGGACCCCGAGGGTGTGGAATGGGCTTCCACAGGAGGTCGTTGAGGCCCCACCGGTGCGGGTGTTCAAGGACAGGCTGGACATGCACATGGTGGGCATGTCGTGAGAGGAGCTGGGTCAGACTAGAAGGCCCAGGAGTTCCCTTCTGACTCGCTCTGTTTCTAATCTTTCCTTAAGAGCTAACAACCTTATTCTAATACAACTAGGTTAGTCCAGACCAGATGGGTTTGCACAACATGGAAAGTCCTGGAGAAATCTTGCCATTGTGGGTTTGCTGCTTTGTCCAGACAAGTCCTGCAATTCCTGCATGGTGGGATTAGTTTTCTGAGCCCATGGAGAGAGTCCACCACATGCTTGACTGTTTCTAAGCTTCATGGAGGCTTCTCCAGCCATCCAGACCCAGGATGATCATTTTACCTCTGCTGATATGGAAGCATCATCAAGTCCCCTGGCACGATGCTGTTCCTAGACTTTGATCTCCACTGCCTTCGGCTCCCTAGCAACAGAGGCTCCTTGTATCCCATTGCTCATGCAATGCATTCATCTCCCTGTATACTTTTGGAAAATACACAGGGGGAGAAGGGAGAAATCATGGCAAAACTGTTTGTTTTCATTTAACGAAAATATCTGCGGAGGCTGGAGGAGGTGGGAAGTACCACAGGCAGGCAGGTATATGTGGGATGGGGAAGGAGGACCCACCTCAGGACTAGAGAAGGCAATCGGGGGAGCATGTAGGCAAGAATAGGGAAGGGATGGGGATTTGGTTCTTGGAGGCTACTGGGAAGCAAAAAGCAACAGGCTTCTCCCACCTTGGTTGAGATATTCAAAATGGCGGCTGTGGCCACAGTGAGATGCTTCATGGAGAAGTCCACCCACAGTGGCTGCTTCATAGATGTGACCAGGTGCTCATGTAACCTCCATCTGATCGCCAGCGATGAGCAAGTTCAGTGCTGGGAGAAGATCAGTGCCACTCAGTGGATTCCCTTGTTGCTCCTCATGCTTTGGCTGGCAAGTCAAGAGCCACCCAGTCGGAGGCTGAACGCCCCCTCCACCACGCCTCCCAAACAAACATCAGCCAGGCAGTGGTGCCCAGCTGGAGACTGCACAGCTGGGTGAATTCCTCTCTTCCCACCTGCCTCATGCACTGGAGGAAAGCCCCTCTTGCACAAGAGTGGGAGAGATGAGAACCAGCTGGGAAATAACACCTCACTGGGGACTCCACACCTCAGCAGCTTCCCCTTCTCCACTCCCGCCCTTGCTCTTGCCTGCCAGAGAGATTCCCGGAGGAGCAGTGGCTCTTCCAAAGAGTTTCCATGTTTCTTTGACAATCAGTGGCACTTACCCAGACTGGAACACCATCCTTGTGGGATGCACAATGGGAACGAAGGAATCCTCTGTCATCAGCACACTGCAAGACAGGAGAAAAGGAATAACTGGGCACCAGGCAATAAACAGAGAAGCCCTGCAAAGATGGCTTCCAAATGTAGTTAATTAGCATCTATTAGCCTGCAGAGAACTTGCTGGTGTTGCATTGCAGCCTGTTCCAGATGGCATCAGCAGCACCGGCCAACAAAGGCATGAGGCAGAAAGTTTGTGAGGGCATCAGGATAAGATTGCTCATGTCGTTGTAATGTTGGTAGTCATACTCCTGCAACTGGTATTAGCCTGAGGTGAGCAGAAGTTTAGAAGTGGAAGTTTTGCTTTATGCAAAGATGCAGTGATGGTGAACCATAGAAGGGTTTTAGCGGCAGTGACTGTTGCCGGATACACAAGAGCTATGCCATAAAGGAATGTGTGTGTGGTTCCTTACAAGCAAGACCCGCCATGTGCAATTTACTTGCTCCCGAGAGAGGAAACGTTGGGGAACAGCAGTGCCTGCCAGTCTTTGGAACCGCAGAAATAGAAATATGCCTGAGCTGCAGTCTCTCGGGGATCAGCCCGTTTTATTTCAGGGGAAATTAATTCCAAGCTGGCTGGGCTTGCAGACAAACAATCTCACCCTGTGCATCTTCCCTCCACTGCAAGTACCGCAAGCTTGCGTGGGATGGACCCCCCAGTGAGTGTGTTTCGGACTGCAGTCTGACAAATCCTTCCCCGTTTCTTTTTATTATAGCAAATCAGACTTCTGCCCATCCCAGAATGCTGAAAGGGTGGCATCCTCTAAAATCCAGATGCATACCATGGCTGCCTGCCATTTTCCACTGGCCATCTGTCCCTGCTAAGGAAAACCGCCGTCGATGCCCTCGCCGGCATCCATTTGGACCTGGCAATTTGATTTTTAGTGCATGAGCGTACTGCCAAAATTCTACTCCATTAAAATCATTCAAAAAGTGTTGCCAAACTAATCAATCCTCCCTCATAGCCAGTGATCCATCTTTTAATAGTTTGTGGCTCTTACATGGTTTGTTTATTTGCAGCATTTTTATACCACCGATTTAAAAAAGTTCTCTGTGTGGTGTATGCACATGCGCACACACGCACACACAATATATATACATACATACATACATACATACATAAACACAGCACACTTGAGATTAAAAATACATTAGATCAACATCTGTACAGCACCGGAAGCAATAGTGCTTGAGACTGAAAAAAGCACTGTGTCATGTTTTTAAAATTTAAATACATGATGTCCCCCTAGAAGTACCGCAAAGGCTGTCACAAAGAGGAAGGTCAAGAGCTCTTCTTCCAAATGCCAGAGTGTAGGACACAGATAATCAATTCAAGTTGCGACAACCCAGATTCAGGCTGGACATACAACAGTGGGACCAGCTGCCTAGCTTGGTGGTGAGCCCTCCCACAGTGGAGACACTCAAAAAGAAACTGGGCAGCCACCTGAGTGGGATGGGGTCACGTGGTGTCCTGCAACAGCAGGGGCTGGACTCAATGGCTGGACTCAATGGCCCCTTCCAATTCTACTATTCTATGAGTCTATAATTCTAAAGCCCAGGAAAAAAAATTAAACAACAACAATACGATCCATGTACCAGGTGAGAGATGCCGACACGTCTAGGATGTTTGTTAGGAGAGGAAGTGAGGGAATTTACTTCTGAGTAATTGTGTGCTGGTTTCTTAACAAAAAAGCAGAAACCATGGGGAGAGATAACAGGGCATTGCAATAGACTCTATTTAATAGAGAACAGAACTGCCAACTCTTCAGATGGTGGCTTAGTAGGTCCATCTTTAACAGCAGTTTGAAGGTCACATACTGGCAGGTGATGGCATTTAGCTTTGTCCCATGAAATAAATCCACTTGCTGATTTCTGTATATTAAGCTCCCGTTAAAAGCACAAGAACAGGGTCGGTTGGGTTGTTGTTTTCCTCCTTGGCAAGCTTAATAGAGAAGAGACTGTGATGTACCAGAAGATACAGAAGCGGACAAAACCTGTAAAAGGCTTGTTTGTTTTGACCACGTCCCCCCGCAGTGCGCTTGATTCCATTCATATGTAGCAATGGCCTCATGCATTGAGCGGACAAATGTCAATTTCCAAAGCAAAGTTTGTCAGCTAAGCCTGTAATTTCCATTTAGATTTGTTTCATTTTTCGGAGCATGGAAGCTACAGAGCGGAGAATCTCTTGGCTTGGGAGGTCCTTTTCAAATATCCAAAGCAGTATTCCGAGGACTGCTCACACATTACATTTTTCACCACAGCGCAGTAAACAAGTGCAGGGAAACAGATTTCCACCATCATTTGAAATGTGACGTAAAGGTCCACTTTGTCAAAGCCTCAGTCACCGGGTACTGACCTGGACCCATTAACCAACTGCTTGCATGTCACACAATTAATCTTCCACAGCGATTTTGAATCAATTCTTTCTCCACCTCCACATTATTCTTTGCAGCCCTTTGGAGTAAAACCTGTCCACTCATGTCAGCTTTTGGCTAGGCTGCTGCAGAGCTCCGAAATGAAATGCCTGAGAATTAAATTTATGGATCTTTCCGCTGAATGCAGGCCACACAAACGGATTCTAAAAAGCCCAAAGACACACCAGCACGGTGACATGACAAATGGCAGCAAATTTGGAAAATAGCTCCGAGGGACCCAACCTGATGCTGTCCAGATGTGTGGGCTTCGGCCTCCATTGCTGCATTGGACATGCTGGCTGGGGATAATCCAAGCTCCAGTCCAGCACATCTAGAAGGCACCAGACTGAGGAAAGCTGACGTAGGCCAAGGTTTGAGTAAGGCCTGCCAAAGGTTTGTATCCCAGTGACATTCCAGGGATGCATACCCAGCGGTTGGTTTATTTATTCATCATTACATAACATATAAAATATAAAAGTGCAGAAACTTTTGAAGATCCCTTGTCTAATAAGTTGAAAAGTCCCTATTAAACTCTGTCTAACATCCAGCAGGTCCCAGTAATGAATTAAATGTCTTGCAGTGAGGGACAGTCTCTGTCTGGTGCCCAAGAGGTGGTAAGGTTGGTGCCAGGTGGACCTTGGAAAGGAGCTCGTTCCATAAATGGGGGGAATGAGCCACCACTCAAAAGTCTCTTCTCCTCATTGCCAATATCTGGGATTCCCTTGGAGGTGGCAGTCAGAGGAAAGCCACAGAACTTGATTGCATTGTCAGGCTTTGTGGTCACAAGCCGTGTTGGGCTGAATAGGTCAACATCTGCACCTTGAACTGGGCTTCAAAGCAGTGTGAGCGACCCAGAATTGGTCTGAACAGTCTTCAAGGGCAGCAGCATGGTTCCTTCCAAGGTCCCTGCATGTGATAAGGTTTGTATCATGCTGGCTGCATTTTTTTCTTTGCCATCTCTTTGATTTGACTAAATCTTGCCCTTCTTACTTCCACATTATATGTTCAGCGTTGTAATATGTTCTGTTACCCACCAAGGAAGTGTTTGCTCAGGAATACATTGAGTTGCATGTTAACCAAGACTTCCCCATGTGCCCCCTCCCTTAGAAATTCTACTGAAAAGTAAGCGTCCATTTTATCTCTGACTTACACACTTGAAACCATTTATCATTCTGGTTGTTCCATTCAGTGAGGCACTGGAAGCTCAGACCTCCTCACTGATTCTATATGGATTTATTTAGATCAGAATCAGGGATGGAAGGTGGAGTTAGACGATGCTAAACTCTCAGCATCCGTACCCCAAAGAGACCTCCCTGCATACTGCACAAGAAGTCCTCCTGCATCCCCTTCTCTCTCTCCCTTTCACCTCCACCCCACTTCCTGAAGGATTCACTCTCATCTTTCCAAGCCCAGAAACACAAGGAAAGGTTACTCTCCTTTGCTAACCCCACCATCTAGTCAGATAGGCAGCGAGAACTCGGTTCCTCTGCCTTTTCATAAACTTTGTCAAGTGTTTCTTTGTCTCAATGAGTCCTTTTGTGGCTGCAAGGAAATGTGAGCATCCTCGGTTTCTCCTCTTCCTCACCTTGAGTAACGCAAACTTTCTCAGACATCAAGGAAGTGAGGACTTCTGAACGGCCCAAGTTCTGGTTCTTGAGAATATGGCAATTATGGCTGTAATCTGTCTTTGCAGGGCTATTCAAAAATGTAATTATAGTGACAGAGCATCCCTTTCCTCAGTAATCAGGAAGAAGAGCCCTTGCCAAAACCGTAAGCAGTTAAGTGTTTGTTAAATCTGAAAATTCGTCAGGAGCGCCTGCCAGGTCATTTCTGACTTATGTTCCTCTTCCTATTAATACCTCTCCATTTGCCCTCAAAACGCACCACTTTTTTCTTCAGTTTGCCCCCTAAAACTCTGCCTGAACTCCTTTACCTACATTACCTTAAAACTTCAGTCTCATCAAGGTATTCAAAGTGGTAAGAGCAACAATGAGAAGGAAGATTCCAGCCCTGTTTGCATTTGTGACTCTGCAAAAGAGAGCAAAGCTCTGTGTATCTCCACATGGGCCAGAACATAGGTTTTTCAGAGGCCTGCCTACGGATGTACCAGAAATTCATTTCAATTAATTTTTGATCAGGAATGATGTGGTTTGCACCTTTCTGATCAACCACAGGGTTGGACGCAATGTGCAATCAAAGTGTGCGCTTCTGAGCTTGCAACACAATTCCTGGATCCTGAAACGTCGGTTCACCATTGTGCATTAGTGGGTAAAATGTGCATGACAAGGTGTCCACTTTTGACAAATACGCTCAAATGTGTTTCAATGAATTTCTGTGTAAAAGGTGGAGGACATGAAGCTTGGTGGTCTTCAAGCTGGAATATGGAGAACTCCAACACGCTCCAGTTTTGCTGATTCAGACAACCTAGTTGGGGTCCACCCAGAGAGCTTGGATGGGCTCAGTCCCTGAGCATGTGAGAAGTAAGGGCTTTTCACGCGTTGTCGTGAAACCCCCTTTCAGATGTCCAAACAGCTTTCCTCTCAGTCACAGTGCCAAAACCTTGAAATCTCATTGAATCATCCCTCAGTCCATCTTCTGTTCTCCGTCTTTGCCTCATATTCGGATACATGCAGACTCTCATTAAGAAATGATACCACATATACAATACTTCTCTGTCAAACATCATTTCACACTTGACTTCCTGAGATTACTCTATGGCATTTTTGAGCTTTTCTTAAGCCAGCAAATGACAGTTTTTATTTAACATTTATTTAATCACTTTAAAATAAAGAACTTAATTCTTCTGATGTTTTAATTACCAATAAACCATCATTTCAAAATCCGTGTTTCTGACCTTCTAATTCCCCTAATATACTTGTTCCTGTTCTCAGTAGCACACAGTGGTTCAGACTGGAAATATTTCTTGCTTGTGTTCAGGGCAGTATTGAAACAAAGTCCTGTGGAATTCACCCTTTGTCAGTTCACAGATATCCGCAGCCTTCCCTTAGAAAGGGAGCTGTGTCTAGGGGAAGTCCACAAATGCTCAGGGAACTGAGTTCACACACCTGGCAACCTTTTTCCACCACGAGCAAAGTCTGCCCCATGTGAGTGCAGGAGAAGGAAGCTGCTTGTGTAGGTCTCGATTCTTGTTGGATGCTGTACAAAGGTTTTCTGCACACATCAGGAAGTCACAACTGGGGCCGTGAGAAAGCAAGCCAGTGTCTGGAGCCAAGTCCAGGGAACCTGACTGATTTCCCCAACACACCCCCAATTCCTCGTACATCCCCAGTTCAGTGTCCAAGCAGTTACGCGTGTTGGCCAGTTATGTGCTTAATCATGTCTGTCGAGAGAAAAATATTTTGAAAGAAAATGATGAGAGTTTGGGGTGAGAAAACTAATTTCTGTGAAGAGGAAGAGATATCTGTTCCATTATCCAAACTCCCCACTTTTCCTAACTCGCAGGTTTCAGGATGTTCCAGTAATAGCTTCAACTATGCATTCAATAGGCAGAGGGGCAAGAACTTCTGCAGAGTTCTACATTTTCAAGAAAATGTGCTTTGAAGTTTGCATGCCAACTGTGGGAAGTTAAAAGGGGCTTCCTTCAGCCAATAGGATGATGCCAGGCCAACATATTTGCACTGGGCCATTTTCACATTTGAAAAGCATTAAAAATTCCCCCAGAAGATCGGATAACTCTTTGGGGGAGGGTCTTGGCTTTAAAGACAAAAAGGAATGACCAAGGATTCCTTTCTCAGCCACCTGATCATTAAAGACCATTGCTACCAGAAGCTTCCGAGAATTCATCACCGTCCCTGAAATTCAGCAGCAGATTGGCGCTTCTTCCCATTGCCCAGCTCCTTTGCAAGTCCAAATTAGCAACCGTTTGACCTAGCAGGGTCCCACCTGCATCCATTGGGCATCACTGGATACTTCCCAGTTGTTAGAACTTCTGCAGCTCTTGCATGGTGGAAATCAGGTGACCAACGTGGTTCCTCAGTGTCCTGCTTAGCTAGTAATAGTCACTGTGTGACTTCAGTGCCTCCATCTCTCGTCTGGCGGTTATCTTTAAACCAGACTTGGACTGGACAGCCTGGAAGGAGAGAACTGTTCTGATAGGGTAACAGATGGTCCCCAGCTGCATTTGGAAAGGCCTTTCAGTGCTTCAACCTGCCACAGCTTTGCGCTGAGTATCATTCAGTCTCCCTTGCTGTTTGGCCAGGTCCCACAATCCTGCCATTCTGTACGATGGGAACGTTGAAGTTTTAGGTGGGTGAAAATGCAGGGCTCTTTTACTCGCTTGGGGAAGTAATTGCTCCCTTCGTGAGTAATTGTTCACAATGCATGGAAACGGGAAATTGAGGGAGAAAACATCCCTGTAGTGTGGCCAGCGGGAGGGAATTGCTCCATTTCCAGGCAGAACACTCTGCTTATGGAACAGTCTCCCCAAGTAAGTTTTTTTGCTGCTTGCGTTGTTATCTTTTCAGTGTCAGGAAAATAGCTGCCTTTTCATTCTAGTTCCAGATTATTATGTCTGTTTTACTTATTCCTTTGCTGTTTGTTGTTGTATTTGTATTATTTTCCTTTATATATTTGCATTTTATTTTAACAGATTGGATAGTCAATTAACTGTTTTTTAAGTCTAGCTGGGGAACTTTTTTATAAAGTGGATTAAAAACATATTATATTTAAAAGTGCTGCCTTTAGAAGTGTGTCATATGTATGATGCAGAGCAAGTGGATTTCTACACACAAACCAAAGTAAGGTCTCTGATTCCAGTGTAGAGGAAGAATATTCATCTTTTGACAGAAAGGATTATGGAGTTGAATAGCGTATGATATGGAAGTCACTAATGTGGTTTGGTGGGATCCCACATCCATAACTTCTAAAACATGTGACTCCTTGTGTATTTTATTTTGACAATAGCCTAAATGTAATAGGAGGTGACAGCGGGGGGAAATCAGGCTCACGCTTTCTTTGTAGCCAGTAAGTGATGTCTTTAAAAAGTCCTACAGCTGTTCCATATATTACATAACAAAAGACTTGGATTTACCACTCTGTGCACATTAATTGGACACGACCAATTGAGGTTCTCTGAGTGGAGTACCACACAACTTCAAACATCAGCTTGTTTCGTTTGCATTGCTTAAAAAACCTTTAGGAAGACGCTCTGAAGCAACACAGCAATATGACATTTCAGATCCTGCATCAAAAGAAAGTTGTAGTTAAATACCTTAGATTTATAGATGTGAATCTTCCAACATAAGGGGAGCATTAGGCATGTATCTTGTCTCGGTTTTAAAATACACAGAAACATTTCCAGTGGAGCTTTTTAATCCTGGATACATCCTTGCTTATATCCCAGTAGAGGGGAAAAGCATTTCCCCAGCGATATCATCTCTAAGATATACTAGCCGTAAGAGTCTGTGTGCAATATTGTAAACGACACCCACACAATGGTAGATTGTAAACCTCGAAGGTGCACATCAAAGAGTTTCTTTGTCACCAGAATTCTGCCATAAAAGGACCTCCTTACGTATTACATTTCCTCCGATTTTCTTTTGGCGAAAGAGGTCTTGGTTGCTGGTGCAAGAACTCATAAATAGTGTTTATGGGGGACAGAATGGGTCCAAGGGGAACTGAGCCTCTTGAAGAAGCTATTTACAGTAACTACCTTTAGGCCAAAAAGGAGTTGTACCCTCGCCTTAGCATGGGCCAGCTAAAATATTTGCTACTAACTCTCAGAAAGTTCTTTATACTTTCTTGGACCACTTTCAGAGGCTTATTTTTTGGCATTGGTTTAAATCGAGGACCCTCAAATTGTGAACTAGTACTCTTCCGAAAGACATATCGTGGAGCATTCGCATCCTGCCAAAGGTTCAAAGGTGAAGAATCTGGCACAGTGGCTCCATGGCTTTTCCATGGAAAGCCAGTCAGGGCAAGCCGGGGATTTGGTAAGCACGAAGTTTGGTTTGGGCATCAGTTCCCAGAATTCTTCATCAGTGACTAGACTTGCTAGAGCTTCTGGGAACTGAAGTCCAAGACGATTGGAAACTTGCTTTCTCTCCACCCTTGGAGCAGGTAATTATGGGTTAGAAGTAGCCATCTAACCGAGCGTTTTATATATACATAAAATTTCTATACTGTCCAATGTCCAAAGGTCTCTGCACAGTTACAACACATAAAATACAACATACAATACAATCAGCAGTGAAATATCATAAAAAGATGAACATAAAAATTAGAAACCTAATTTAAAACACAAGTTAGAAAGCTACCTATATTGTAAGACCTGCTCAAGCAGCTAACAAACTCTGACACAGTTGAAACTAACTCACTGCCCTGTGGCAGAGAACAGCCTTAATGGGACACTGAAAATATACTGGATCGGCATCAGGCTGGCTTCAGGGAAGAGCTTGTTCTAGAACTGGGGGGGGGGGGGATCACTTAAAAGGACCTTTTAAGGAAGATACTTATGTTGACCCCTTCATGGATCACTTCCTTGCCATGGCGAAAGGGCTTGTGTAGTACAATGAAGTTAAGAGCTATGCTATGTATGGGCAACCAAGACGGACAGGTCATAGCAGGGAACTCTGACAAAAGGTGATCCACTGGAGAAGGAAATGGCAACCCACTCCAGTATCCTTGCTATGAAAACCCCATGGACTGTACCCAAAAGCAAAGACATATGATACCAGAAGATGAGGCCCTCAGGTTGGAAGGTGTCCAATGTGCTACTGGGGAAGGGCGGAGGGCTAGTACTAGTAGCGCCAGAAAGAATGAAGTCACTGGGTCTAAGCCGAAAAGACACTCAGTTGCAGATGTATCTGGTGGTGAAAGGAGAGTCGGATGCTGTAAAGATCTATACTCCATAGGAACCTGGAATGTAAGTTCCATGAATCAAGGTAATTGACTGCAAAAGGAGAAGGGGACGGCAGAGGGTGAGGTGGCTGGAGACACTGGGGCAGTGGGTGTGGGCTTGGGTGGACTCTGAGGGATGGGGGAGGATGGGAGAGCCTGGAGGGGTGTTGTCCATGGGGTCACGATGGGTCAGACACTACTTTGCAACTAAACAACAACATATGTTGAAAGTCAGTGAAGAGATGGTTGGGGATAGCCTGCTCCTTGAACAGTGGCCAGACTAGCTGTAGTGTGGATTACGGGAATGTGGGTAATGTCCACATTGTTAAGAACATAAATGGCACTCACTGGGCGGGGAGATGCCTGTCACTGGAATCACATGCCGGGTGAGGAAAAATTCAACTCGGCCTCCCTACTCTCCATGTTATGATGCTGCTCTGCAATCCAGCATAGCTATTCCTTATTTGATCATTTTATATTTGCATATATTAATGGCACTCATACAAGGGTGGTCACATCTTGCTTGGCTTTTATACTAAGCTAAAGGGCAGGCAGTTAACGAGAAGCGAAAGAACACCGGTCCCAAAATGCAAAGCCAGCAAAGCGTGACTTGGAAGGAGAGATTCTGAATGCCCCTGCATATTATTCAAACGATTTGGAAGCCCAGTCCTAAATGACCCAAGATATTTGGAAGCTGAGCCAACATGCTCAGTCCTTTCCCTGAATGGGCTCTGCAAATTTATTTCTGAAGCTCAGCAGCGTTCAGATCACACTGCTGAAAAGTTCTGTACTTCCAAGCTATTTTTTTTGGAAAAGGCCTTTGACACCACAAACTATCTCATTAGTATTCTGTTGCTCTCTGTCTCCCCATGCGATTTTTCCCCTGTAAAACCCTTTCTGTAAAACTCTCCTGATCTCAACGCGCTGCATCAAGTGGCCGTGGAACCCAGCCTAATATGCATGCACAGATCTTCCGAGGCTCGCATGAAATGTAATCTCAAGTGACGGGAGCTATTGAGATTCTGGTACAGTTTTGCCTGGACCCAAATCTTCGAGCAGAAATCTGTTTTGCAGTGGCTTCGGGCAAAGAGCATTTGGAAATGGATTTCTCCTGAGGAGGGGGATGAAGCAGACCTGATCAGTAGGACCTTTAGCTTTCTTGGGGTCCTAAAGGCAAAAGCTCAGAACATCAGAAAGCGGGGGCAACAGTGTTGCCAGGAACTTACTGTCCCCAGAATGGTTAGTGGTGGGGAAAACAGCATTTAGCCTGCTTTCTGAGTGGCATGAAGAGCTTCTTCGTTCCTTAGGAAATGGCTCTGCTGAAGGCCTCTGATGTTGTCCTTTATGGCTGCGTAGACTCACGTTTAATAGCAATCCTAGATATAGTTCTAAAATACTTATGCAGGCAAAAGCAACAGGTCGGACAGCTGATGTTGCATGTCTGTGACATACTTTATGAAGTGGGAGCATCGAGACAGTCCACCCTATGAGGGGTGCATGAGAGAGAGAGAGAGAGAGAGAGAGAGAGAGAGAGAGAGAGAGAGAGAGAGAGAGAGAGAGAGAGAGAGAGAGAGAGAATTATCAGGAAGTTCGCCATCAAATGCACTGTACTGTTCAGTCTTCCCCAACCTGGCCTTCTCCCAGTGTGATAGACTACAACTCCCAGCATCCGCAACCAGGATAGGAGTTGCCATCCAACACACCTAGCGGGCACTCCCTCAGGGGAGACCAGCTCCTTTCTTCAGGGGCAGAAAGACCCGGGTTGACGCAAAAGCAGCGAGTGAATCGGCGATGCGGCAGTCCACCAGGGGGCGCTTGCTCCCATTGCCCGTTTGCGTATTTAATTCGTTCGAGAAGTTGCTGCTCTTCATTTTAGCAATCTCCATGCGCAGCCTGGCCAAAGCAGCCAAAGTGCTAAATACAGCAGAGGGCTAAGCCTTTAGCAATCGGCTCTGTGTGTTTACTTAACCAAATCTAAGCTCTGATTTCAGACTAGGCTGATGCAAGCTAAATTGGGAATGCCGAAATACTGGTATTTCCTCCTGCCTCGCTGCTTAAGCCAGGCTGAGGCTTATCTGACCAAGATACAGCATTAGATAGCGAGCTAGTGGAAGGGAAGCCAGCTGCACCGTGCTCCCCAATGGGGGTTTAATTTTTGCTCATGTCTGATTTTCAATGCTTTATCCAGGAACTGTTATACCAAATCTGTTTACTATTTTCTGCAGTTTGTCTGTGTCAAAAGATTTACTGCACTGCAGCTCGTCTGGGGGAGGGTGGGAAAGAATAAAATGCTCTGATCTGAGGGAACTCTATAATCATGAAGGGAGAGCCTCCCGCATTTCAAGGCGAAGTTAATGAGAGGTCAATCAAATGCTCTCTGTGCAGTTTTGTAAGGGCCAAAGCAGCTCGGCAATGTTCTCTTTCAGCCGGATGCTGTGGCAGAAGAATTTTGACAACTGGAAACTGAACACTGCAGAAAGATGAATCATCTGATCTCAAATACTTTGGCCACCTAATGAGAAGGAAGGACTCTCTGGAGAAGAGCCTAATGCTGGGAACAATTGAGGGAAAAAGAAGAAGGGAACAGCAGAGGAAGAGGTGGCTAGATGGGGTCACTGGGGCAGTGGGTGTGGGCCTGGGTGGACTCTGGGGGATGGCGGAGGGCAGGAGAGCCTGGAGGAAAGTTGTCCATGGGGTCGTGATGGACACGACTTCACGATTTTGCGACTAATATAACATAACCACAGAATGAGAGACAGACTTGTTACATGACCAAGGGATCCAGGGGTTACTCAGAGGGTAGCCTAGGGAATGGTCTATGGTTGCCACATGGTATGTGAAGTCATCTTCCATGGAACCTTCCCAGTAGACCCACCAAACCACCTCCTGCCCCAGCAGAAGTGCCTTGTTCTCCAGACCATAAGGAACTTGCATCAAGCAGACAGCAGAGACAACATGAGGATACCATCTCACCATCCTCAACAGCCTTAGAGGCTGCCCACAGGTAGACCTGCACACATACACAAGGACACTTTGAAGACCTGCACACCTGGCCTGCACACTTGGAAATCCTATCCTGCCATTGAGCAACAGATGGGCTGAAAGCTACCCCATTCACACATCACAACACTGTTCATCCTTTCTGTTTCAGAGCTGTCACGTTCTTGTCATTTGGAGGTGTAACGTCGCAGAATGGAGGCAAGGAAAGAGGGAGCCGCCATTCAACTTCCAACAGCCTGAATGTTACCAATAGTGAAAGCACCATCACAAAGTAAGGGAAGGGTCCTGTGGTCCCATCTGAGGGGCTGTAGCATAGTTTGGGTTTCCTCTTGAAAAGCATAGAAAGGATATCCCTGAGAGAGCAAGGAGAGGAGACTGAATAGGCTAGATCTAAAACAAGAGAAGCTGAAAGTACATGCACCTAATCTTGTGGATATCTGTATATCTATCCATACATCCAATCAAGACTGAGTGGGAAACTCAACCGCAGGTGAATGCTTGGGAAGGCACGCATCCTGATCCTACCTGCAGCCTAGAAAGTTTTATCATGACTTGTCTAAATAAGGCTTCAGTTACCTACCTGTCTTAGACTTGCATTCATTTCATGGAAATAATAATTTTAATTCTGGGGGGGGGGGTCACATGCCCCTGCACTTCTTAAATGCATTAGAACAAAATTAAAGGTTTGTTTAGATCCCACGGGGTCTTGTCACCTATCCTTTGATTCGTTTCGAAAGCCAGAAAAGAGCACAACAGGATAGATGGTCTAGTATATTCATTCCAATCCACAAGACACCTGTGGCCATACCAAGTTTGTATCACCTGCCATCATTTCCTTCATGACCTTTAAAGATGTCATTTGAACCTATTTTATTTCCAGTTGCTTCATTCTCCACAAGATGCAATTTCGGGTCCCTAAAGAGAAATCAAGTAGCACATTCATCAGCTCTCCTTCCTAGCCTCTGCATTCCTACACACTCAGATCCTTCTCTCTCTGGGACAAAGCACATTAAGACCAGGGAAATACTGGCCTTATGAATACATCTCATCCTTATGCAAATGTAATCAGCATATGCAAGTGAGGCACATTTGGGATCTAAGACCTGGAGCGAACATCTCTCTGTCCAGGAGGTCTTTCGACTTGCTTTCCCTTGAGCAACAGACCTCCAGTGGGCTTTAATAATGCGACAGAGAACAAGACAGAAATGCAACGGAAAACAAAGTGGACGGGGTACATACAAACCCTGTGAGGAGCAAGCAGCTGTTTCGATCCCAATCAAGATTTCGTTCTAATGTGCCTGTGAACGTAATTTTCAAACTCTTCTTCTTGTACAAGTTGGGCACAATTTATTGACTCTTCCTCATTTGGCAGGATCCTATCAAATTCATTTACTTTATTATATGGAGTGTGGATAGCCACAAAATAAACAAGCCTCTTTTATTCCCAAGTTCAGACACAAAAAAATGTTCTTTTGATTCACCTTGATGTGGCATGACCTTGAATATTAGTCCCCGTATTTGTGAGGTGGAAAGAGAAGGGTAGACGGTGAAGGTGCATACTGGGTTCTAGGCGGCATGCCTCCAAGTGCAAGAACTGAACCATCTGGGAAGGCTGAAGCCACCTTGCCGAAGTTAAGCAAGACTGGGTCCGGTCGGTGCTTGGATGGGAGACCACCTGGGAAAGGGCCCCCTTTGATGATGGACAAGGTTCTTAGAGAAGAAATTGTGGCAACGATTTCGGCTAAATGCCAGAGGGAAGTAAGGGCTGCTTGACAGAAGAACATGGGTTCTTCTTGGACATGCACATGGTAGGCATGAGATGATCAGAGCTAGCTGGAGTGGAGGGTCAGACTAGATGACCTGGAAGACCCCTTCTGACTCGCTGTTTCTGTTTCTAAGACTCAGAGGCAGGATGATGCCTGTGTACACCAGTTGTTGGGGAACATGGGCAGCCAGGTGCTATTGCCCTTAGCTTGCAGGCCCGAGGGCAGCTAGTTCTCCACATAATGCTGGACTACAGGGACCTTCACTTTGGGATCCAGCTGGACGCTTCCTACGTTTTTATGCCCAGGCCAAACAGATGCAACTCCCATCTTCTGTTACAAGAAGCAGCCAGAGTTGAGGACGGGCTATGAGAAATTGGGTTCCTAGCACAATTTCTTGGTAGCAAGACAAGACCTTTTCTGTAAAGTGAGAAAAACAGTTCTGCTCAGGGTGCTTTTCACTACTGTCTTCAACCCAATATATGAAGCGATCTGAAGATACAAGCCCAGGATTTTTTTTTAACTTTTCAAATCTTAGTATTCTTTTTTTAATTTTTAAGGAGCAACACAGGTACTCTAATCCTTTGCTTGCCCACAGGCTCATACCCTGAATGCTTTCCGGTGTATAAGGGCATGGTTCGAGACATTTTTGATCAGTTCCAAACCACAGTCCTCAGTTCCAAATTGCAATCTGCATGTTTAACTTCAGATATGAAGGAAGCCCTCTCCTAGAACAACCAGTGTAAGCAAAACTTAACCAAGTAAAATTAAAAACCCTTCCATTCGCTTATGGAAGCATCTTGCGCACAACTGTTTGTGTAAGCAGAATCTCAGGGCTAGCATAGTGCCGAGAATGAGTCTTCCCCAAGGACTAGCTGCTTTGTGCTGATGGAAGGATATCGCTGGATACAATCAGGAAGTGTTCTGCAACTTATTATGAAGTTACTATAATAGTAGCAGTTAATGAAGTTAACTACTACTATTGATGATGAAGTTACTAGGTAATAAAAAGGTAATAAACAGTTATTTTATTTTCCCAATATTTTAATTGTTAACCTGTTTTAACTGGTGGTTTTATCCGATTAACATGGGATGCTGCACAACTGCTACTCGTTTCTATTTTTACTCTATTTTATGAATCTGTTGTATACCATCCCGAGACGGTATGGTCTCTGTGAAGTGATGGTATACAAGAATTTTAAATAAAATATAAAATAAACAGTCATCATTTTGGAAACAATACCTGCAATCTTATGGAAGTTGCATGAAACCTGTGAAAACAAACACCCTTTGGTGCTTTGCTCTTGAGGCCTATATGGGACATGACAAGGTACGTGTGACGGCCACCAACAGCACCAATGACTCCGACTTCATCCTTGCACACGCCTGGTATGCTCAGTGCCCATCACCAAAGGAGAGTCCAGTTACCTGCTGTTTTGCCACCCAGGCTAGAGGGGCCCCATCCTGTTGCTGCTACTATCCAGGACTCGCCCAGCCTCCCTTGGTGGTGCTTCCAATGGCCTCATTCTGCTGCCATTTTTCTACCAGCGTCGGAGGAGAAAGCTCTGACTGTAGGCTGAAAACTCGCATCCTGTTCTCACTGCTCCCCGGGAGTAACAGCTGGCCCACTCTCCTTCAAAGCTCTTCTACTTCCAGACTCACTAGCAAGATCAAGGGACACTTTGCTCTGCTCCTCTCATAATGGAGGTGTCCATTGTTTTGGTATTGCCGCTTCATTATGCGATTGTTCCAAAACTGTTCTGATGTCTTCCTATAAGTAACAACGTTGCTACAATTTCATAACGGACTTTTCACAATGCTTTGCTGTGAACTGTTTTCAGCATGCTGCATGGAAAAATGGTATATAAATAAAGTGACTGGCCGGTTCTCTCACGATGCATATTTTGGTCCTAAATATAATGAAAAGCTAAATGGAAATCCTAAATCTATAATACAGACTAACTAGCTACATCCTCCATATTAAAGGAATTCACACTGTTGGAAAGGCCTGAGGTAATATTTGGGAAGGAACAAGTAAATAAGTACATTGAAAGAATAATTGTAACAAAGTTAATAAATTTAATAAATTTAAAGTTAATAAATTTAATAAATTTAGCACTAAGACATTCTGATAAAAAATCCAAAAAGACAACAACCAAGAAGTTGCATCCTCTGTTATATAAAAAGTTTTAGCTTTCTGTTTTTATGTGTTTAGAAAAAAAGCCTAGTGATACAAGTTTTTAAACAGTGTTTCCACAAAACATTTTGCAGAAAATTTCTGCCAAGTATGTTCACATAACTTGCAAGTATGATGTGAAAGGTATGCTGTAAACAGATAAATGTTCCAACACGATTAAAATGGAAATAACGTATGATTGATTACAAGCGATTAGTCATCTCCACAGAGCTGTGCAACTGAAAAATGAATTAGCAAATATGCCAATAATATTTATCGCAAGCAAGGTCTCTATCAAACCCACAAACACTCCCTGTTACAAAGAGAGTTAGAAAGCCAGTGAAGATGAATCTTTTCCCAGCCTCTTTGGTCTCTTCTCCTCCCACCCACTTTTCCTCTTCTCCGAGTTGATTTTAATGAAAGTTAATTCTGGCTCACTTCCTGGTTAACCAGAAAGCCTGGGTCTCTCTCCATGCTGGTTATGAGTGACCCAGTGCAGATTTCCGGTTCCGCCTCCCGAGGCTGGAGTGCTGAATCCAAACTCCCATTTCCCAATTCATCCTAGGATCCCTGGGACACTCATCTGTGACTCCGTTTCTTTGGTATTTATAGTTTGTGCCATGCATAAATGATGTGAAAATTGTATTTACATTCGGAGTTCAAGCATGTTGGATATACATTTTGTCATATATGCATGGATGTACACTGCCATCTTCAGCGCTTTTCAGCACCCGCCTGGCAAGTGACTCAGTATACCTATTCCATTTGATAAAGTGTAAAATAATGTATTGCACGATTCTCCTATTTAAAATTTCAAACTGCCAATCCGATAATATATATACTATAGTTTGATCTGCATTTTAAAAATTAAATAAGATAGCTTAAAATGTTTTAAAGTGCTCTTCAGTATGTGCTTTACAGCGCATGTTGAAGGAAGCATGTCAGTTCACGAAAAACCCTTTTGATTATCTTTGAATTGTGTTCCCGCTATGCTAAAATATGAAAACCCTATTATAGTAACACAACAAACAATACTATATTCATGCACAAAGCCATTATTAATGGGTACTTTAAAATATAATCATGAATATAAAGTGTGCCCACAAAGAGTGCATGCAAGTGGAGATTCACACTCTATAACAGCCATGGAAGTCTTACTTATGATGCCGATTCACAGATGTGTAAACGGTACCAAACTGGCTCCACTTCAGAGGGCAAGTGGAAATCAGTGTTGGTTTCAAAACTTCCTACATGTGGAAAGGCATCATCTCATGGCTGCTTTTTTTGTGAAAGTTAGGAATGTGCTAATTTGCTATATGCCGGTATTTTTGATGGAGAATAATTTTCTAATAATTCAGAAAATTCTGAAGCTCTGTCTGACAAGATGAACATATTTTTCTTGGGCCTTCTAAATAGACTCTTGATATTCACTCAACTAGTGCAAGAATTCAGAGTGCCCGTAATCTTGCGAGCAGAGCTTCCACTTCAGGGATTGATTCTCCCCTGGAAACAAAGCTAGCAGACTCCGTTTCCTTCCCTCTGCTGCTTCCTCCACTGCTGACATCCTTCTTCCCAACGCTTTTCTTCTTTTCTGCAGACGAATTAACTCCCATATCGTGATTAAGCTCCCTGCTCACTGGATTCTTTGCCGACACAGCATTGATACCGTGGTGCAAATGTAACTTTTCTCTTGGTTCTTTCTGGTTTTCTGTAAGGAAGAAAACAGACAAATCATGGTTACTTTTCACTTTAGCATCCCTCTTGAAAACCAAACACTGTGCAATTCTGCCTGCTGAGGAATCACGATAGTTGCTAGACTGTGTGGTTACGGAGTCTCAGGAATAGCGAAGATTGATGTGTTCTGAGGAAAACGAGCGTGCAAATTAACAGTTTCTTTTAAAACCAAAACATCTACCTGCACGCCAGCGTGCTGTAGGGTTAGGATCAAAAGAACCACACTAGGTGACCCCAGTGCAATTTTTGAAGCCATTCTTTCTTAGGGTTCCCAAGAGATAGAAAGCCTCCTCCATATTGGAGCTAGTTTGCAAGGTGGCTTGAGGAGTGACGAAGAAATTGGTTGTATGGTCCTTTTGATCCCATGATGCCTTTCCTAAACCAAAGCAAGTGTGTTTGCCAATCACTGGACACACATCACCCACAGTGAAACCAAGAACATCTAGGAGGAATCTGGCCGGGAGGAGATGGCAGAATGTTGAGCACCTGTTTTAATGTAACAGTGTAAACCACCAGCATATACTTGAGCCTAAAATCAAAACATAGGAGCGTTTTTGCATTTCTTAATGCATGAAAATGAGACAAGCGGCTTTCCAAGAGGCAATATGCTTTTCTTTCTGACTTGACAGATGTATAAACTAGCTCTAATGCTGGGTGGTGGATGCAGGCAGTTGTAGTCCAGCACATCTAGAGGGTACCAGATGGAAGGCTGAACTACACTAAAGCTACTGGGCACAGTGCGTCGCTTAGTCAAAATCAGTCAGCAAGTTCTCCAGCTATGTAAGAATTTAAACTGGGATTGCCATGTTGACGCCACAGAATTATGCTGAGGATAAGGTGGGGAAAACATGTGGTGACCCTCAATTTTTTTTTAAGAAAAGGTAGGCTGAAAGTGGGAAAGACAGCCAGCTTTACGTGGAAAGCATGAACAACACTTACATTGGTATACACAATTAGGACGCTCACCCTAACAGGTAGCTGTCCTCCCAAGATTAATAACTGCCAGGGTGCTGATGTTTTGTTAGTACAGAGCACATCTTATTAAGTGGTGCTGGATACGAACCCCTTTTAAGGATGCCCTTTCAACTTGTGCGGGCAATAACCATCACAGGAAGACAAGTTTTCTCCCATAATGAGCCTGTTGCCACTTCAATGAGCCAATTACTCGGGTTTCCCAAGTCGCCTGCGAAAGAGGCCAGTCCCGAGTTCAAATAGCTTGATCTTGGAATGAGGCTCTGCTCAGGATTCATGTTTCAATTTTAAATTTTTGCTCTTGGAAATAAGTAGCTATTGCTATGTACTCAATGAAAACACTTTCCTTTTTTAAAAAGTCCATTATGGGCACTTACCAGTAAAAAAACCTACTGAGTACACCTTATCTTGCCTATCAAACTATGAACTGCTGTTCTAAATCAGACCAGAGTAGTCACTTGTCCCGCCGAATATCATAATCCAGTCCTTATTCTTTGTCTGCAGAATGTGATAAATTAAGAGGTCGGACAGATTCTGTTTAGAATTGGGCCTTTACACAATGCACGAGGCAGTTTAAAAACCAAGCTAGCCTTCTACCTATCTTTCTCCAAGGGAACCTTCTGAGAGATCTCAAACTTTTTTTTAAAGGCATATTCAATATGCATGTAACCTTGAACAAGGCTTGAAAATGGCTTCAACAAACTTGACATGACATTTAGAGTTTTTTGGTTATTCGCTGAAAGATGTTCCATCATCCCAATAGTAATGACTTTGGAGCACAGGCAGTCACTCATGACAGTGTGTTTTATGTGAGTGCTGAAAATCCCTACCGAAAACAGCTTGTACATTAAAAGGCTGCTGCTGGAGATATTTACTGCACTGTCATTCCCTGACCGGGGGCTCACAATGATGGATGAGTTTTTTACACAGTTTCTTGGGCAATCTCGACGAATTTTAGAAGTATGATCACCTTTTGGCTGTTAGGAGAAAATAAATACCCCCTTCTATCTCTTCCTGAATCAGGGGGACAATTGTTACTTAAAATCTAATAACAGAAGAGCAATTTTCATTTAGCTCAGTTTACTGGATGAGAAAATAACAAAAACGTATAACCAGAATTAGGGATACATGAGGCTGAAAAGAATGGCTCCAGATGAGCAAGGTGTTTGAATATATGTGCATGCCTTTACACACACACACACTTAGACATTCTGAAATCATCATATTAACCTGAAAATGGCTATATTAGGGGCAATTTAAAACTTTGTTAAACTTCATAGTGTAGTTCCTGAACAAAAATCTACAATAAACATTTTGACATAAGTGAATTTAAACAACCTACATACAGGGTTATAAAATATACAAACTTAGTGTGTGCCACTTCATGCATATGTTACTTTCCTGAAATGTGGGAACTAATGGTTCCGTTGCAATGCAGCTCTCTCCCCCCCACTATGTACATGCACAAAAATTGGGTTTATTCCAAACATTCTTTAAGAGCACAGTAACTGCTTTATGTTGGTGTGACTGTAAATACATGGAAGTGTTAGCCATTCAATGTTCATACATCTTAATTTAGCCAAATAACAATAATAAGCACACAAGTAGACATCAAAATCTAACACACCCACAAGATTTGATTGATTTTGCAGTGTTTACAGGTAAGACGCAAGATCACCCACAGTGAGCTTCATGGTTGGGCGAGAACTTGAACCTGGGTCTTTCCCATCCTAGTCCAAGTGATTTCTGTTGGTTTTTAAGACCAAATGCTGGGTATACATTAAAAGCACACATGCCAGTCTCTGTACCGTGCATATATTGTCCACTATTTCTAACATTCCTTCATTAACATAATCTTTATATTAAATTCAAACAAGTGTTCAGTACATGTAATTCTTTCCTGAGGTTATGACCTCATTGAGATCTGTTAAGATAATGCAAACCACACTATTGTGTGCATTTTGCAAGTACTGACACAGGAAAAGCAGATGGATCGAGCGCAATTTGCATCCGGATGGCAGATATACACAAGTGAGCCCCTGGAAAGCACATAGGCATTGCACAATTTGTGCAGTTCTCCGAGGATTACTTTTGGGGGGTGCTAATTTGTATAATCACTATGCATGGGTGTGAAAGCTGGGCACTGGAGGAAGCTGTTGGAAAGAAAATGGATGCATTTGAAATCTTCACGAATAGCCTGTACTGACGGAAAGACAAACAAATGGGTCCGAGACCAAACCACGCCAGAGCAAAAGCGACAAGGCTGAAGCTGCTGTATTTTGGATACATTATGAGAAGACAAAACTCCCTGGAGAAGACAATCTCGTTACGGAAAGTCACAGGCAGAAGAAGAGAAAGACCAAATGTGAGATGGATTGACTCCATAAAGGAAGACACGGCTTGAAATTGACAAGAGATTAACAGGGCTGCCATATTTTGGAGAGCTTTCATTCATGGTATGTGAAGTTATCTCTGACGTATGGTGACCCCATGAATGTCCCGTCCATGAACAGCTCCATTCTGCTCTTCCAAGGTCAGCTGTGGTCCTGCTTCGTGCTTCCTTCCTCCATTTTTATTAGGAGTAATTCATGTCCTTGCTGCTTTCTACCAGTAGTCGTTATTTTATGAGATTTGTTTGAAGGTCTCCTATTAGCATGTGCTCTCTAGTTGTATGATATCTTCTGCATAACTGAAATCCATGATGTTTCTTCTGCCAATTTTCATTCCTCTAATTCTAATCCAGATTTCCTTACAATGTGTTCTGTGTACAGATAGGGAGATAAAATACGTCCTTGCTTGACATCTTAGCCTATGGGAAATAATTCTGTTGTTCTGCCCTAACGGTAGCTTCTTGTCCACAATACGGGTTCTGCGGCAAGACAATCAGGTGGTGAGCCAGACTCATTTTTTCAGGACCATCCATGGCTTTTTCAGGATCCACACAGTCAAAGGCTTTGCCATGATCTAGAAGGCACAGACTGATCTTGTTTGAAAGTCTTTGGAATGCACGAGTAGACAACTTATATTTGCAATGAGCTCCAGAGTTCCTCATGCTTTTTGGACCACAACTTGAATTTCAGGTATTTCTTGCTCCATATACCATAGTATTCTTTGTTGTAACACCTTGAGCATCACTTTGTTTGTATGGAAATTTAATGCAATGGCCCTATATATGCTGCTCGCTCGCTCTCTCGCGCGCGTTCTCTCTCTCTCTCTCTCTCTCTCTCTCTCTCTCTCTCTCTCTCTCTCTCTCTCTGAGATTGGAATGGATATTGAATTATTGAATGTTTCCAGTCTGTTGGCCATTGTTTTGTTTTCCATATTGGGTGGGATATTCCGGTTAGGATTCGGACTGATTCATTTTCTACAGCTTGGAATAGTTCTACTGATATCCCATTTACTCCAGGTGTTTTATTCTTTGAAAGTGCTTTCAGAGTGGCTTTCATTCCCCCTTTAATATTGCAAGCTCTTTTTCATAGGATTTCTCTTTGAAGAAGTCTGTTTTCATTTTATCTCTTCTGTATCGTTCTTCTGCATTGTTCCACCTTCTATTTTCTCCAGCGTGTTCCCTTGTTTTTTAGCGTCCCTAATCCAGGTTTGAATTTCCCCTTGATACCCTTGGATCTTCCAGAAGAGGTTTCTTGTTTTTCCTCCTTTGTTGCTCTCTTAGTTCTTTGCACTGGTCATTTTGTCTCTACATGATTGCCACTGAAAAGTTGCTCCAAGATTGTCACCCTATTTTTCTCACTTTTTGCTTTTTGTGTTTTTGCCTATACTTAGCAACTTTATTCCTTTTGACATGCATCTAAGCCTTTTCCTTCTCTTTGCTACAGCAATTGTCTTGTGGCATTCATTCCTAACAATGTCTCTGGTTTCAGTCCATAGTTCTTATGGTCTATTAAGCTGAGCAATGCAAATCTCTTCTTTTTGTCGGCTTTAAAATTCCCCAGGGATGCTATTTAAGCTGTATTTTGTTAGTGAACTTTCTTACCTGGGCACTGAGTTTTGAAATTAAGAGCAGCTGGTCACTACTGAAATCTGCTCCTGATCTGGGTTTGGTAGCAAGAGCACAGCCTCTCCACCTTTTGCTTCCAGTTACACAATTTCTGTATTGGCCATCTGGTGAAGTCATATATATGATCATCTGAACTGCTTCTTGGCTTCACAAAATTCTCCAAGTCCTTCTTCTGTTTCATCTCTTACTCCTGCGCCAAATTTTCCTACACCATGTTATCTTTCCTTCATAGTGTCGACATAAGTCGGAGATGACTTGATGGCACATAACAACAATTCGTATAAATTGCCTGATTTTCTGCAAATTTCCTTAGTAGTTTTTGCTTTTAAAAGCATGCAAATCACAGCTCTTCTAGAGACAGAATTCTGCAAACTGGCTATACTTTCACTGAAGCAACATGGTATGAATGCAGGGTACTGAACCAAAACCCAGGAGCAGAATTGTGAAAATTCATTAGTTTCTCACTCCCTATAAGATTCTTCACATGTGCTTAGCCAGAGCAACTCACCCTGCTTTGAGCTTTTGGAAAATGTGAGCAACACAAATGAACAAGTGGAACAAATTTTGACATCCACAGTTCAAGCCTAGTATGCTTTTGTTTTTCCTTCCTCCAAACAAATGTAACATGTAGCTTTCCAAGAAGAATGCAGCCTTATGTGTGTTTGGACCACATGACTGGTTTGCAAATTGTAGGACCTGAAGGCCCTTTTTTCTGTTTGAACATTCGCAGAAGTGCATCCTAAGCCTCCCACATTAGAAAACCTTCTGTCAGTTGGTGACAGTCCTTTACACGTTAGCGGTACATGGAATGCTTTTAAAACAAAGCAACACCTACACACAAAGACTCAGTTCTCAGGGGGCTTGGTCCAGGATTGACAGCAGCTCCCTCCCTGTTGGATTTAGCCTCAGCAACGAACCTGGTAGTCCCACAATGCAAACAGCCCTTCAGCAGAATCGCTATAGTAAGATCATAGTACCAAAGCCTGCAGTACACGCCCCCCCCCTTCCCTCAAGCAGAAAAATGCAAATTATTTCCAGTTCTGAAGCTCTGTTTGCATGCACAGGATTTCTCCACTATGCTTTTGAATAGTATCTATTCAGTTTGAGATTCTAATTCTTAATGGTGAATGCTAAGGTCTGACATTTTCCACTTAGTTAAGTTGATAGCAGCATCTCAAAGCAACTCCAGCTCCATGCATTCTGTTCAAAGATCATTCCTTATGTTGTTTCTTTTTTATTTTCCTCCTGCCACTTCCTTTTTGATTGCTGGAAACTGTGTTTGAAAGCCAGGTTCGCTTACATGGCTCAGAGCTGATTCACATTATTTTTCTGACTAGGATATAATTACTCATGTCAAGAAGCGAATGTTCAATGTAATGTGCAAGGAACTGTGAGTGTTTCTCTTTGGGTATCTGCATCAGGAAGCAGATAAAGGTAATAACTTCCCAGCAAGCACACCTGGTGAGAATAGATACTTTTGTGTGATCCATACATTGCCACTCACTTGCTTTTTCCACATGAATATTAATCCGCATGTTGGGAAAAGTGAAGTACCCTTCCAAACCAGCAATACCTGCGTCATTGCGTATAGATTAATGTCTTTGAGATCCACAATCCATTTTCAGGATAAACTGGCCAAATAACTCCCTAATGAGAACTTCTGGAAAGGCATCAAATGTGCAGGATCAAGTCCATGCTCAGCCTTAATGGGTCATGTATTCCCCGTGTTCTGATCTGCAAGATATTTGCAATGGCAGTATAAACTCAACTGGGTACAGCTGTACTTGTTCCTATGCTTACAGTGGCCTTCCGGCAGTAGGGGAAGGGAGAGTGAGACAGTGCATATAGATACGGTGCTATAAATTATTATGAAATTTGATGACTGTACAATGTTTCCAAGCTGGTTTGTATATGACACCCAGGCATAATAAAAGCTTAAATACAAATATGCACAACTCTTATATTTGAAACACTTATTTACAGGTAAACTGATCTGGGCAATGACATGTATAAAAAAAACCCACATTATTTTAAAATCTGCATTGATTAAAAAAAAAAAGTCTTGGAAACATGATGTGAAGCTTCTCTGGAACAATGCTGTAAAATTAAGCGCACAGTAAAATCAGGGCAGTTCTGCAAAATCACATTTATTATGAGCTTAGTTCATTCCCTTCCCATTGCACTTTCTTCCTTTGGCACAAAACGCCACAGATGCTGAAGACAGCTAGGACTCAGCTAGAGCTTGATTATATAGATTGACAAACCTGCCAACTTGCCTTTTATGCAAGAAAATGGAGAGATGCCATCCAAGAATGAAAATCTCATATCCTTTACCACTCCCATTGTATTTAAATGCATAACTGATTATGCATTCAATGACTATTCAGATAATTATAAAATAATTCAGCTGACAGCTCCTCTCCCTCCAAACTGATGCTCAGCTTTTGACACAGAAATTCTGAATGTATTATTTATATGTTCATCCTTTCCAGATTTGTAATCAAATACCCCAATATTTCCATATTTCTGCATTAGTACAGGAACTGGTGATTGCCCGCATCTGCCTTCCAGTGGTGGAAAAAAATGCACCTAGCGTTGGATGTACATCATAGTTTTCTTTGTCTTTTAACACAAAGGCACAGAGAAGGTGGCCGCAGAAAGAGAGGACAAAAGAAAAATGACATTTTGACAGGTGCAGGGTTTTTTTTCATCCTGTAGGTTAAACTGCATCTACTGAAATGCCATCTTTTATGTAACTCTTAAAAGTACTTGAAAACCCTGTCTTCTCTTCCAGAAGGTCTTTCCTGGAGAGAAGCAACAAGGTGGCCCAGTATGGTTAAATAACAACAAACAAGAAGGAAGTCCCAGGGCATAGTTCAGGTTGGGACTGGGATCTAAAAAAGATGACGATTTCCCTGGCACAGAGAACGGGACTGCAACATGCAAGCGGCCGTTGGACAAGCCTGCGCGCCTGCAGCTGTTTGATAGCAGGTCAGCTTGTGCAACCTTGAAATGTTACAGCAGCCCTTCTTCCAACATGCCATGCAGTTACCATTCACCGAAACTACTAAGCAGATCTGACAGAGTAGGGACACACTGCAGGGAGCAGGCATAGTAAGCCGTTGACAGAGGGAAGTCAGGGAGGCTGTGGCGGTGGAGAGGTGAGGCACACGGCACAAGTGAAAAGTGAAACAGAGATGGATTCCAGCACTGGCAGAGCACCTGAGAGCTCCAGAAGACAGGCTAATGAGCAGGTTATTTATGAGAAGCGAAATGACAATGTGCTTTGCCTTCTTGGCTTCCTGGGATAAAATGTGATTAGTTCACAACATACTGGAAGTCACGCTGCATGGCTCACCACTTGCTCCTGGGCCAGGAGGGCACACGTAGAATGCTGTGATTTCAACTCGTACTGATTTGCAGAATCCGGTCTCCCTTTGTTCCAAACGGAGAACCCTTTTACAAATAGCTTGCCCAAAGTGCTTGCTGCCTTCCGTGGTTTTCCCGTGCACAGGGGGGTTTGCGGAAAGGCACACATGATTTAACTCTCCAACGTAAGCCCTAGAACGGGTCAGAAACCAAATTAAAAAGTGCAGGGGTCGTTAAGGGAGAGGAGAAACGTCAGAAAAAGCAGAAGGAAGACCAGGGAAAGAGGAAGCTAGTCCAACTTGACTTTGATGGTAGGATTCTAGGAAGACAGCCGTATCTCCTCCTGCCCAAAACCTGAACTGCTTCTAGCCCTCCATCAGCTACAGTGGCATGCAACTCATCTGCTTCCTGGTCAAAGCATGTGCCAACAATCACTCTTACTGGATTAGTAGGCTGTATTTGTTCTCAAGAGATGTGATGCCTCAAAATTCATAGCACTGAGTGCTGAAATGCATCTCTTGGAATCAGCCTTCCACAACATAAGGACCCCCAGGTGTTCTGGACTCCAACTCCCATTAGCCCCAGCCAGCATGAACGACAGTCAGGAATTCTAGGAGTTACATTTCCAGGCATCTGGAAGGCACCAGGTAGAAGAGGGCTGCTCTAAATTCATACCTCACTCATTCCCGTATCCAACAAATTTATTATAAACCAATGCAACCTAATTTACTATGTTGTGATGGCTTGAAACCCTCCACAAATTAACTCCAGGGTACCTTTTGCTTCACTTGTCATTTCCTGGCTGCATTTCAGGGGCACCCTTGAAGCATCATGATTACCAGCAAGAGCCTCGCTGTGTCACCTTCTCCCGAAGGTGTTCAAGAGAGAAAATCTGATTTGAAATGACAATGAAACCAGTTCTTGGAAAGCATTCAAAGCCTGAATACAGCTGCCAAAACAGAAAGGGGAATCAAATAGTCCAGTGCAGGAAATGCATGGAACGTACTTATTCATTTTTAATAAAGGAGAGTATAAAATTCTAAATAGACAGTGCAGATGCACCTGACAAGAACTTGAAATATTTTTAAGCTTTTGGTTGAAAAATTGACTATCTGTATAGAGCAGGATGGACAACTAGTAGACCTGTAGAGGTTTTGCCTTACAAATCCTATCATCCCCCCCATTAATTAGGGATGACAGGAGTGGTAGGAAAGGTCATCGAGAAGGCCACAAGAGGCTTATTCAATTTGTTTTGCAAGAGAAAGACCAGCATGTCATTCTTCTGTTTGCATGTACCATGTGAATGTAGAATCATAGATAGTAGAGTTGGAAGTGACCATGAAAGTCATCAATTCCAACCCCCTGCTGTTGCAGGACACCAAGTCATACCAACCCACTCATGTGGCTGTCCAGTTTCTTTTTGGATATCTCTAGTGTGGGAGAGCCCACCACCTCTCCAGGCAGCTGCTTCCACTGTTGTAAAGCTCTGACCGTGAGGAAGCTTTTCCTCATATCCAGCCTGAATCTGGGTTGTCGCAACTTGAATTGATTATTCCGTGTCTTACACTCTGGCATCAGGAAGAAGAGCTCTTGACCTTCCTTTTTGTGACAGCCCTTGAGGTACTTATAGGGGGATATCATGTCTCCCCTCAGTCTTCTCTTCTGAAGCCTAAACACACCAGTTCTCTCCATCTCTCCTCATAGGGCAATGTTTCCAAAACCTGGATCATTTTTGTTTTTGCCCTCCTATGGCCCCTAATTCTTCTGCATCTTTCTTAAATCTTGGTGCCCAGAACTGGACACAGTATTCCAGGTGAGGTCTGACTAACGAGGAGTATAGAGGATGTAGGTCGGTATCGTTTCCTTTGACAAAACAGGCCACAGAGCATGGGCATCCGCACATGCCAGTACATTTGGTATAGGGAGTATTGCCTGCATTAACATTGCACGGTCCTGTCCACTAGCAGAGTGGGAGGGCACGGGCTAATGCCACGGACAAAACGAGACCGACCTCTCTGCTTGAACCGTGTCCTTCCTGCCCCTTCGCTCTTCCCCCCTCAGCTGGAAGGCAAAGGGGGCAGGCCTGTTGACTCTTTCCCGTCCATCATGGTTGGGAAAAGATGCGCTTCCCTCTGCTGCTCCTCCAAGCTAGCCAGCTACGAATGACGCAAGACATCCTGCACGAACGTGCCAGCACCTCTCCTCCACGCAGGTCACGTGTGCATCATTCATAAGCACGTAAACTTTCCTAAACGTAGAGAGCCTCCCAGTGTGGATTCTAACAGATCCAGGTGCCAGCCGTGGCAGCAGCAGCCTCTTACTGGAATCTGCGGTCCTCGGCTGAACCTGCATATAGTCAGGTGGACAAGTAGGTTCCCAGCGCAAGGGGCGTAACTGCCGTTAGCTCACATTCTAGGAAAACAGCCGGCTGGGATGCCACGGCAGGTGCCGCACAGTACTTGCTTGTGCGAAAGTGAGATGAGTGAGCTCACCTTGTAGAGTGGAAGGAGGGACACCTGCCCTAGAAGGTCACTGCACACTGGGAGTGGCTTGCTAGACTCATGGGGCTGTGAGGACAGAAGGATGCTTCGAACATCAGCAGTGGAGAAAGGCAGTTTTTAGTCCTTCTAGTGGCATCAACCCAAGCAGCAACTGCCCTTTAGGGGAGGCAATGTGGCGATGGAAGCATCCAGTTCTAGTTTCCTCTTGGCCGTGGAGCTCACTGGGCGACTCTTGGGATTGCTGCGCAGCGAAAAGGGGAACGAGCAAGACCAATCACGTCAGCCCGGGCGGCTTGCAAAATGAAGACGGGCAGGCCACAAATATAGTAACAGAGGCGACCAAAGCATAACTGAAATATGTGGTCTCCATCAGGAGAAAACGCAAATAACTGTTATCCTTACATTGTTCAAAGGAAGAGGCCTACAAACTTCCGAAGAGGTTTTCCCTTCTCGTTCTGCCACTAGGGGAGAGACATTTGATGGGAATGGGACAGGAGGCTTCTTGGAGTTTCTAAAGTATCCTTTTTAATTCAAGCACGCTTGGGTTGCCAAGTGGTCTCGTTTCCTGAACTAGAGTTTAACCAGTGGGTGCTCTTTATTTCTTTTTATCCGATATGTTTTAATTGATGTGGTTATGCTTTAATTATGTTACATTTTATCTACCTTTTATTACCGTTAGCAGCCTTGAGCACTATTTTAAGCGGAAAGGGAAGATATCAATTAAAGACATAACATGAAACATGTGATTTGCTTAAAAATAAGGGACAAAAATTATGAATTGCTGCAATTTATTTTGGGGGAAGTGGTGGCTTAATGTTGCTGGAACTGTCAGCCAGAAATGGTTGGCACTCCAGTGGTTTGAGCCCAGCCTCCGCCAGATGGAGTGAGGCCCCATCATTCGCCCCTAGCTCCTAGCCAACCTAACAGTTCGAAAGCATGTATGAGAGTAGATAAATAGGTACCACGTCAGTGGGAAAGTAACAGCGCTCTGCGGTGTCTTGATGGCCACATGACCACGGGACTGTCATTGGACAGTGCTGGCTCACAGCCTTGGAGATGGAGATGAGTACTAACCCCTATTAGCTGCTGGCTAAGCGGAGTAAAACCCACAGGAACTCCTTTACCTTTACAATTTATTGCAAGAGCACAAGAACAGTAAGGAACAGGAAACAACAATCCTGCATAAATTATCATTTTGAATTCTACATATTAAAAAAAAAAGGAAAAGGCCTGGAGTTTCTCGAGTGGGGGGCATCTGAAGCAGGTGACCGAACTGTCCCAGCACCCGTTGGAAGGTGTTTTCCCTGTTTCTTCTGCTCACTGGTATAATGGCCTATTTTTCTACTGCGCTGTAGAAAAAGGTACAGCTGGAAGTTTGCAATGCTTGACACAAACTTAGTAATGTATCATCATGAAAATATCTCATTAGAGATGATTAAGAGATCAGGAGCAGGTCAGAGCTTCACGTGCTCCTCCTGCAAGGCTGCTGCTTAGCCCAAGAGTGAAGCTACTGAAGAACCCCCCGCCCTGCTCATGCAGTCACCCTCGAGCAATTAGGGCCGCTCGGCCGGCCCGCCCGCCCTCTCTGCGATGATCTTGGTAGAACGCTGCCACCTTTCATGTACCAGGAAGAGGCCTTCTGAAACAGCAAGCCGGCTCTGCTCGTGCAGCGAATCTAGAGCTCTGCGTAACAGGGCCCACACGAAGCGGACCCCCTGCTTCAGAACTTCCCCCGTGAGGCACAGAAACCACGGAGACGAAATAGATGAACTGGCTTGCTCCTTCTCAGACGATTATAATTGCATGAAGGTGAATAGCTGAACATGGCTCCAGCTAAGCGGGAATCCGGATTAGCTCTACTAGTACAGAGGTATCTTTTAACGCTGAACTTCTCTAAGCAGGACGCACTAATACGGAGACAATCCAAATATGGATAGATGCGGATATCCGGCCTTCACTCAGACCAGAAGTACCAAATACAAAACCAAGACAAATATTCTGGATGATGTGGAAAATCCAAAGCCCAAGAGATGCCATCTGTTCGAGCAAAATAACAGTAATTAGCATTATGATCTTACTATTTGTAGCTCACCCTTAAAATCTATATTTCTGCACATGGATGCCCATGAGTATAAGTAGCCAAGTTTCCACTCTAAGGGACGGCTCAAGTTGCTTTCCCAACCTGTTCTGAAGCAAGCAGCACTGCAGAATAGATTCCCATGCTGTGCTTGCTGACTATCACCTGCTTGATCGCCTGTGACTTTTGCAATTGCTGAACAATTCCTTCCAGCAGGTGCTTTTTCATCAGGTTTTTTGGAGTGGAGAAATGGACAAAAGCTCCCTTGGTGGTCCGGGAATCTCAAGCTGGGATCCAGAAGCCCATCCTGTATAAAAGGCTTCATGCAAGGATCTTAAGCTCAGACACTGCAGGAGCTTTGCTCTCCACCTAATATGCATTTGGCAGTCATGTAATGAAGCAAGTCTGCAAATAAGATGAGATCCGTGCATAATGGACGTATAAGTAGTATGGCCCGTGCTCTGCATATGGCAGGCAGGTGTGTGAATTCAGGAAGTTTTTTCCACCCCAGGGAGAAAAGTCTCCAGCCTCCCTTTTTTCTGGCCCTGTCTTGGATTGCCCACCTTGAATCGCGCTTGCTGTTGCCAGGGTTAAGCTGCTTTGATCTGCTTGGCAAAAAAAGGGGTGGGTGGGAACTGCGGCAGTATGTGTTGCAGATGGAATGCGGCCTTAGCCTATTTGCTTTTGCTTTAGAATTTTTATCCTTTTCATTTGGGGACAGAAAGGAATTGATAAATGAGAGGTGTGATGGTCTCACCTACATACTAGGTGTCCTGAGACCTCTGTAAAGGGCGGGGTATAAATGCTTCAAGTAAATAAATATGTAAATATCACACAGCCCAGTGATGCTTTTCAAAATGGCACCTAACAAGCATCCTTCCTCATTTGCCCCATTATATTCAGAAGCATTCGCTGTATTATAATATTGAGCAAGATTGGAATCCGAAGGTTTCCCCATTGCTTCTTCACTGGCAGATCAGAAGATGCAGACTCGGTCACACCACAGAGTATCTGCTCCTGTCATAGTACGGTGAAGGGGAAACCTCCGTCTGAAGTTGGCATTGCCATCGTGTGAATGCCGTGTTGCTGTCTCCCCTGACCCCATTTAACAGCCTAGGTGTTTGGCCACCTTTAGGAATGCTCAGACAACCACCTTATGGTCCCTCGGTGTGCCTCCTGGGCCATCGGGCTGGCTCCAAAAAGCCGTTCTGGGGTCCAAGACAGTTGCTTCAGCCTCAGAAGGAAGAACTGGAAATCTTGCCCTGGCCCCTTCCAGTTGGTGTGGGGAGACGTGTGCCAGATCCTCATCTGAGGTTGGAAATTTGACCTGTGGGCAGGGAGGAAAGGCTGGAGGAGTCAGGATACCCCCTCCCCCCAAGCTTCCTTCTCCCTCCAAAGCACCCTTGCTAGAGGGGATGAAAAGCCCATCTTGCAAAGATAAAGATAGAGAACCTCCATCATTCCCTCTGCCCTGTCAGGGTATAAGAATCTTGGAGGGTCCCAGAGGCACACTCCACTGGACTTTTCCTCCCCAGTGAATTAAATATATGGTGCTAATTCATAATACACAATCCTATTCAGTTCAAGGCTGTGCAATATTAAGCAATGAAAGGAAGTGTTACAATTTCCACACTTTATTTTTGCAGAAAAAGCCAAACATGAATCAGCCTGAACATGAAGCAAAACAAATACACAAGCCCTTTTCTATATGACTAGAGAAGATTCAAATAATCATTTATATTTGGTCTGCTTCTGGCTTTGTTGGTTGTTTTTGGAAGAAGGAAACACTAATAAGCGAAGCGCAATCTGTACAGCATAAGCTTTCCAAAGCTTTCTGCAAACCTCTTGTTCCTGCTGAAATGTGAACTTATTACAGAGATGCGTAATTGTACAAGTATTTAGAATACCTTCCTGTTATTTGCAACAGAGTAAAGTTATTTGGATGTGAGTCTAAGGTTTGACTGAGCCTTTTATTTTCCAGAAACAATGACTAACTCTGCACATTTTAAGTGCAGCTGATCTTTAAATCCTGGAAGTTTATGAACTTGGTAAGACAAACACTCCTTTGTTTTGGAGTGCCACCGGTTAGACCATTCAACAGGCGAAGTCTGATAGTGCGGTCTAAGGGACTCATGCTGAGATCAGCATTACTTATTCTCAAATCAGTTGTTTGCCTGCTGCAGTCTAGGCATGTGCCACAGGTCTGTGTTTCTTTCCTCCCTTTCTGATGATCCACCCACTGAGGAACACTACTGTTGGAACAGATTCCCCTCCCTCCTTTAATTTTTATTTTTTAAATTTTAAATTAAGTAATTTTGGGGTGGCCTTTAAAGCAGATCTAGGGGGCCTATGTAAGGCTACAGTGTATTAGGGCAAGTTTTCTTATTCAAACCCACTCATGCAATACTGCCTGTAGTCTTAGGACTGAAGTAAAAGCAGCTTCACCATCTATAACTTGGAAAAAACCCTGTATATAAAATAAAATGCAGAGACATTGCCCAGATGTTCACAATTAAACAAACAAAAACTAAAGAGAAAAACAACACTCATGAGCACTAAAATGCAAAAGCTGGATAGGTTACAGTATTTTTCTTCTTTGCACTTAGTTTTATGTTAATTTGCCAATATAAGCAAGGTAAATTCTCTGGTTTATGGGCCTTAAGTGACAGCCAAGTTAAAATGGGCTTACTCAAGCTATCAAAAATAACAGAACAGAAAATCCACCCACCAAATATAGTCAAAGAAATTCAGAGTGTTTGGTAATCTTTAAGATTCTAAATAGCAAAAAATAAAAAATAAAATAAAATGTAAAGGAAGGTCAACCAAGCAAACATCTGGAAAATAGTTGTGTCCAACAAGAGACAATGCTATAATCTGAAATTTAAGGGATAGTGATGAGATATCAACTATGTAACCATGTGAATTTCATCTGAAGCCCCCACATTAAGGCAATATCACTTCTGCTACTGCTACTACTATCCCTCCTCTTGGAGGCATACCTAGTATGCTGATGAGATACAGGAGTGCCAGGTTTAAGAGGGAAGAGCAATCAGGAGCCCCGATGCGGCCACTAGGCTGGCTTCCCAGCAGGGTCACCCAAGGAGAAATGGTCCAAGCCGAGAGACAAGACTAAGAGGCATCCCCCTCAGCAGACCAAAATGGATGCTTCCAATAGCGATGGGGGCAGAGAAGCTCCTGAAGGGCATCCCCTGGACAGCAGCAGTAGCTGAAGGCAGCGCTAGTGGTGGATCTTCCAGAGCTACTGCCAGTGACACTCAAGCTACCTCTGGTGAGTGGTGCGAAGAAGGAAAGTGGCAGCGCAAACCACTTCTGAATGTTCTTCCTCTATAAGCCCTATGAGGAAGCAGGGCCAGCAGATGAGACTACCAGGTTGGAAGGCACTCAATGAGCTGCTGGGGAAGAGCAAAGGACAGGTACAAACAGTGCTGCTGCTGATGCAACTGGAAAGCTGGAGGGAAGTCTATTGGCTGACATACAGGGAGGGGAACGTCCAGCGGATCACAACGTATCTGCTTGGGCCATGGAAAGTGAAAAGCAGGAATCAAGGCAAACCAGGAAGTAAAAGCTGGAAATGGAAGGCTTAAACATCCCCATACTTGGTGTGATCACACTAAATAGGACGTTGTCAGCCAGACAAACACGAAGTGTTTTATTCTGGAAATAACAAACCCATAGGAGATAGAGTGGCACTAATACTGAGCCAAACGTAGCACCGACAGTGAAGGGATATAATGCAAAGTTCAAGCAAATAATGTCAGTCAGAATTTGTGGAAAACCTACCAAGAGAACTACCATTCAAGTCTATGCTCCAACAAATGCCTGACAAAGTACCCCTTCCAACTGCAAGATAATCTTACAACACTGAAGTATGCATTCAATTAAGTACAGGGACCACTTTCAGGGAGCAACTGTGTGGTTCTGAGGTGCTGTCTGAGGGCTCACAGGATGCTGTAATTTTCCTCATCCAAGGTCATCATCTTAGATTTCCCCACACAAACTTGCACTCGCTCTTCACAGGTATAGAGGGAAGCTCCATGGATCCCTTCCTTTCACAAGATCAGTTTCCCAACCTGGGCAGTGGAGGATATTGACACTGTGAAGGCAGGGAAGGGGGAGGTCATGGATCGGATGTGTCCAAAAATCTCTCAGCTGTTGTCCTCACCTGCAAGGTAGGTGAGCTAGATGCTGCCCAAGGTCTGTCTAGCCAAAACAGAGGAACAGTAGAGAGACAGATTGGAAAAAACCCTACCAGCAGGATGGACGGATGGAGGGCTTGGAAGTAAAACCCATCCATTTAAAGTGCATCGGACCTTGCTCTTGTGAAGATGAAATATTTTTCATATTCCCTGACCATCACATTTTCTCCTTCTTTAATAAAGGCATGCAAAACTAAGTCAAAACAAGTTTAATTAAGGAAATCTTACAAAACTGAGAAGCACAATCATAGTGGCACTGTTTTGGTTGAAGGAGTAGCCTCGGTGTTTTGGCTCTTGCCCAGGCTGTGCATTGCTTGCAACACCGGCTGGAAGGTAACACATACAAATGGGATAAACGGCAGATAAATGATTTCCCTTAGAAATACAGGGTTAAATACATTGCAGTCATTCCACCTTTTTGACTCTAACAGATCTGATGTGGTAACACAAAAGGAAGGCGGAAGGAATAGTGGGGGAAAATGGGAGGACATGGATTGGAAGTCCAAGTTCCAAGACTGATTGCAACATCCAGAAATACCCTTGATGGATTTAGGAATTGCTTGCCTTGATTCTAGAAAGTACCTCCTTCCCAATCTACTGTTTACTACTTCCTTAGATTTGTGCAGGGAACTAGTTTATATTTGTCCTTATTGACTAGTCCTCAATGCCAATTTAATAGGATCTCATTTTGCTTTTGATGATTTGTTCCAGGGAATCATGAAGGCATCCCCTAGCAATTCGTCCCCAATTCCTGCTCTCGAACAGTAAGCATCGCACACCTTGTTCTGTTGGGTGGCGAACAAGTCCACGTCGGGGAACCCCCAGCGATGAAAGAGATGGTCGCGTGTCTGAGGATCTAGTTCCCATTCGTGAGAGATGAACATGTGCCTGCTGAGGAGATCCGCTTGCACATTGTCCGTACTAGCCAGATGGATTGCCATCAGCGTAATGTCTCTCGGAATGCACCAGTCCCAAATTTTCATTGAAAGCCTGGCCAAAGTCGGGGACTTTGTTCCATCTTGTTTGTTCAGATAGAAGAAGGTGGCTATGTTGTCCAAAGTTATCTGAATGACCCGATGTTGGAGAACATCCTCGACGTAGGGCCTTGAATACTGCCAGCAGCTCCAGGAAGCTGATATGATTCGTGGATTCTCGACGATTCCACGTGCCTTGGGTGTATAGGCTGGAGCATGTTGCTCCCCATCCCAGAAGAGATGCATCAGTACCGAGGGTTATCGAAGGACATCAGGGCCTGAAGGGAACCCCAACAGTCAGATTGACTGGGACCAACCACCAGAGTAGAGAATGGAGCACCGAGGATGGGATTCAAATCAATTTCGACGGTAGGTCTCTCTGTGGGTGGAACATCTTGTTGAAGAGGAGTTGTAACGGATGGAGTCGAAGTCTGGTGTGTGGTACCACAGCAACCGAGGAAGCCATATGTCCCAGGATCCTCTGGATGGACTTTGCTGGGACCGTCCTGTCTCGTCACATTCGATGGATGTGGCGAGCAAGAGTCTGTTGTCTGTCCCGAGGAAGGAAGGCTTTTCCCAACGTCGAATCCAGGCGGGTTCCAATGAAGGTAAGTGTCTGCGCCGGAAGAAGAGAAGATTTCTCATTATTAATGCGTAGGCCCAGATCATCTAACAAGGCACAGGTTGTATGATGGATGTGAGGAGTCCTTTCCTAGGATGGGACACTAGCAGCCAATCATCAAGATACGGGTAAACTTGTATGCCTGGAGGCGTAGGAAAGGGCAGACAGGGGCCATACATTTGGTGAACACTCTTGGAGCAGTGGCCAGTCCAAAAGGTAAAACTGTAAATTCGTAGAAATGGGGTACAACAGCAAAACAAAGGAAACACCTATAACTCGGGTGGATCGAAATGTGGAAATAGGCGTCCTTCAAGTCCAATGAGGTGAACCAATCCTCTTTCCTTAAGCAGCGGCAAAGTATTTTGAAGGGTGGTCATTCGAAACTTTTTTGTTACGATAAATCGATTCAGATTACGTAAGTCCAAAATCGGATGTAGATCACCATCCCGCTTCGGGACCGTAAAATATCTGGAGTAGAATCTGTGGAGACCGTCAGGTGGGGTTACTTGACGAATCGCTCCTTTACGAAGAAGTTGTTGTACTTCATCGAGCAGTACCGGCGAGCATGATGTAAACCGGATCGGACTCGATGGAGGAACGATGTCGAATTCTATCCGATAGCTGTGCTGTATGATGGACAATACCCACCGATCAGATGTGATGGACTCCCAAATGGGGAGTCGGCTTCGCAGTCGGTCCCCAGATGAGAGGGGGGTGGGTATGGAAGGGATCAGAGGAATGGTTTGCCAGTCCCGTCAACACTGTCTCCTATCGTCGAAACGGCGACGGCCCTGCTGATAGCGTTGCTGAGGCTGTGGAAGGCAGCTCTGCTGTTGCTGCTGCCGGTGCTGGGGCTGCTGTCTAGGCTGGTAGGACTGCCTATAAGATGGGCGAGTTCATGACCACTTATGCCTGGTCTGGGTCTATAGCTCCATCCTGCGTGCTGTCATGCGGGATTCATGTAGTTTCTTTAACTTGTGGTTGGTGCGCGAGTGGAAAAGCCCGGACCTGTTGAAGGGCATTTCCTCAATCTGACGTTTAGTCTCCTCCGGGAAGTTACAATTTCTTAGCCAGGTGTGTCTCTGGAGTGAAACGGCACCAACCAAGGCCCTTGAGTCTGTGTCCACATGGTGCCTGGCTGTGAACAACTGCTGGACAGCAACCTGCATCACCTCCTTGATGAGGACCTTGGCCAAGTCACCCTGGTGGTCCGGGAGAGTCGAGGCGACCTTGTGGAGGTGTTGCATTATGAAGTATTGATACCTCGCCAACGTCGCCTCGTAGTTGGAGATACGCAGCCCCAGGCCTGGGGCAGCATAGACTCACCTGGCCAGGGAGTCGATCTTTCGTCCCTCCTTATCCCTTGGCGCAGTGTGACCTCTCGCCTCTCTGCCCTGGGAGGACTCCACCATGACCGAGTTTGGCTTGGGGTGGTGGAGGAGGAAGGGAATGTCCTCCTCCTGAACCCGGTACATGGATTCGTACATCCGAGACGTGGGTTGAGGGTGAGAGGGCAAGTCCCAGGGCTGCGTCATCGCCTGTCGTAAGGTGGTGATCAGCGGCAGGATGATCGATGTGGACTGTTCCCCGCGGACGATGTCATAAAACTTGTCCGTAGTAGCTGGATGGCGTCGATGTCAAGGGACTGGACAAGCCAGGACATGAGCTCCGCGAAGGAGACATGCGATTCATCTGGTGACGCAGGGCCCTGGGAGGTCACAATGATGTCAGGGGAGGTTGAATCGACCTTCGAATCGTCGGAGTCAGCACCATAATATGGGGGAGCCGATGATGAGGACTCTGCTGGAGAGAAGGACCGGCTACTTCCATCCTAAGGAGGTATCGGGGATGCACGCCTTGGGCCCGAGGACTGCGGTCGGTCGCGGGAAGGTGGCGAAGACCGACCCCTAGGAGCAGGATAGTATCCGACGGAGAGCGGATCGCCCCAGGTCTGATAGTATGAGCGATGCCATCCCTCAGAGCACTGCTCCATGGAGCGACTCCTCTGGCTCCTAGGCGGGGACATCTCTACATCCGCCTCTAGAGTGGCTGTGGGCATAGATGTGGGTGACCTAGCCCTAGGGGGGGAATCCTGAACTTCCCCATTGAACCTCATTGTAGAGTTGGAAGCGGCCCAGCAGGAAGGTCAGCCACACGGCGAGGGGACCCTTGAGGGGTAACCCTCAAGGGGTAACCCTCATAGCCGCCTGAAGCACCGGGTCAGGTGGAGTCGGTACAGTAAGTGCCGCCAGTACCGAGGGGGCCGTCGAATCCTTCGATTTTTTTGGAGGTTTAGGAGCCTTCTCCTTCCTGGCCTTCTTACGGCCTGTCGATTTGTCGGGTTCAGCATGCTTGCGCTTCTCGTGCTTTTTCTTGGGAGAAGCAGGTGGAACCACTGTGGCAGACGCGCCTTTGTCCGAAGGACGTGAGGGCGGAGCCACTGAAGCAGAGCCAGACTTTGGAGCAGCAACGAGGGGGTCGGACTGCATGAGTGCCTGGTCCCACAAGAGCCTCAGTAGGAGATTCTCATGGTTTTTCTTGGCCTGCTTAGAGAAGGCCAGGCAGTGAGAGCATTTATCAGTCCTATGCCCCTCCCCCAAGCAGAGGAGGCATAGGTCATGTGGGTCGGTCGGAAACATTTTAGACCTGCACTCCACACATTTGCAGAAAGCTGCTTGCTGCACCATCGCAAGAAAGAGAAAAAAGGAGATAGTACAGAGGGTAAGTATATATTTTTGTTTTTTTGTTTTTTTGATAGAAGATTGAAGAGAAGGTAGAACAATAGAGAACTCGAAGAACTAGAAGAAATACTGGGGCTATAACAACTGGGAGAGAACAATCGAGAAGAAGAACAAGCTAGATGAGCAATGGTCAGAGCAAGAGCGAAAGCGGTACAAGGCATAGCGAACGGCAGTCGCAAAGACTGAACAAAATGGCGGACGCTCCACTCTTTATAGGCTATGGGGGAGGGGGAGCGGAGCTTTCCCGCCAAAAACTGTTAGCTTGCGACCTTCCGGCCAAAGGCACTGCGCAGGCGCAGCACCCATATGTGTGATGCACAGAGGCCACGACGAAGAACCATTAATTCCTTGCCTTCCCGCCGTTTCTCTTCCTTCTGTTGTCTGACTCAGATGATGACATTCTACCATTTCCAGGGGCTCCCAGTTAATAACCCTAACCCTTCCCCCTGTATCAGATGTTACAAATGTGTAAACTGGTGAAAATATTGATGCATTAAGATAGATAGCAATTCAGACCTAAAACTGAAGGCTCCAGGAACACAAAATGTGCTGAGTTGCTCGAACTTTGCTGTGAACACACTGGTCACTTGCATGGGAAGCTGCTGGGAACACCCAGTTAGTGTTTTTGAAACAGATACAAGTATAAGAAGCAAATTAACCAGTACCAAATCCCAAAGCTTTTAATTATAATGCAAGACTTGAAAGTTAATTTTTGTTAGAGTAGGAAATATCATTCCAAATAGGCTATCAAGCTAAGAATGCCAAATACCTGAAGGAGGAAGGGAAAAAACCCACACATCTGTGACTTAATTCATAAGTATTTTTAGCTGTTGGCAGAATTTCATGCAAAATTTATTCAGTTTGAATAATTTACTAAGTGCATTTCCATAAGTATCATAAAAAGCAGTAGCTAATATAAAGATAAATACCTTAATCATCCTCTCATTTTCCAGCAAATGACAGCCATTGCTTTCTAATTATTAACATTATTACTTTCTGGGAACAAAAACCCTGCTCAGTGCGAACCATTAACCACAGCTTCTTTTCAATGTATACAGTATCTTCACTTGGTAAGAAACGAAAGCAGTCTACGAGCCTGGGCTAGCCTCACCTTACTTCCTGTGGCCACTTTCTGCCATGTTGAAAGCCGTCTCTGAAATGTCTCTGCAGCCCCTTGGACTGGCGACCAGCATCTTTAAAACTCTGTGTGGCACCGTCTTTAAGGCTCCTGTTACTATCTAAGGCTTTTAAGAGACATCATAGATAAGACCCAGTGTTGGGTAACAGAGCTTTGAGCTGGGATGAAGGAGATGCTAGTTCTAGTCCCCACTAAGTGACTTTTGGCCATTCAGTGACTACCAACATAATCTACCTTGCTGCATTGTTGTGAGGATAAAATGGTAGGGGGAAGAGGAGGAGAATGAAAAGCACTTTGGTTTCCTTGGAGGAAAAAGGTGGGAATTATAAGAACTACCGTAATACCAGCCATGAGCTGACTTTTTATGAGAGTAGTGGTAAGACAATGGAGCCAACTGGGTGACTTTGGGCCAGTCACAGACTCTCAGCCTGACCTACCTCACAGGGTTGTTGTTGTTGTGAGGATAAGAATGATAGTAGCAGAAGGAGAATGACGTCAACTGCTTTGAGTTCTTAAGAAAAAGGAAAAAGACAGGATATAAATCTAGTAAATAAACAAATTAGAAGGCTACCTCCAATGGACATTTGCCCAGATGCCCAAACTTCTGTAACTGTTTAAAAATTGCTTGGTAATTTTGAACCTAGTTTATCTGTTATGCGGCAAGTACTCTAATATAATCAAGGCAGTAGTTGAGTTTGTCTTGGCAGTTTTAAAGCTGACGTACAAGCTGTTGCAAAGAGATGATGCTCCATGTCATATTTAATGGATGCAGCAACTTGGAACTGCCTGAAGATTTGGAAAATTGTAAAGCTTTCAAGACAAGTTTTGTATTGTTGGCTTACGGTTTATACTTCATATAGCTTTATGAAGCAGCATCTGGCTAATGCAATAAAGCGGATGGAGACCTAAAAAAACAAAACCGAGGAATAATTTAGTCTTCTCTGAGTAACTCTCTCTTGATTCATTTGGGTCAAACTGAAATATAAAACATTCTGGTCTGCCCTAATGAAAAATACCAATCTGTGATTATATGTACTGTAGCAAAAAAGTCTTTCTTTCTTGCACAAAAGGAAATTAGCAGCATACAAATGCCCCTTATCTGAATGAAAATTACTGCCCTAACTTAGGGAAGCAATTAAAAAGATAGGGGCTGGTCCCTTCTTCAGTAATTTGTGCTGTATTTTTAAAAAATTCTCTTTCTAAATTTGCGCACAGAACAACAAGAAAGGGACATTATTTTTATTTTAAAAAGCAAACCTTATTTTAAATTATATAAAGTAACTTGTACATTAAATACAGGTGATTTTCCCATCTGTGATTAAAAGTCAATTCTGTTTTAATTGCCTTTAAGCTAATTGACTTCTTTCTGCCTAGATAAAGTGTGCTTTTTAGTGACTAATTGCTTTTGAAGTAACACCAGGAAATAATGTTGCAAAAATGATGTATCAGAACAATTGTTTATTTAGGAAGAAAGCTCATTTTTTAAAAAAAAACAAAAACCCAGAACAAACCTCTTTGATTACATTTATATAAGTTTTTGGTTGATTGCATACAGAACACCAGACAAGCTAATACTAGAATACTATTAGAATAGAAAATGGAGCGCACTTTAAAAAGCTGTCAGTTGATATAATTACTGTTTCAAAACATAAGGAATTGTTTCTTGGAGACAGTGACATGTTCCCTTATGTCAGAGCTTTGTTTGGATTCTGTTTTAAAACACACACACGGAAGCTGCGATACAGATAGAGGACAAATAACCAGCGTACAACTCTAAATTCCCTTACAGCGAGTTCATTCATATTTATAACACATCTGCACTGTTGATGCAATCACTTCAGACCTTACCGTTATTTCAAACCAATCCATAACTGAGAAAAAGGCAGGCTGTTGACAGGAGTTAATGTGGGTTTTATTTTGCTTACAATTGCTTTCTAATCTACTAAATGGCTGTGAAAATTGATGCACTGTTCGAAGTGCTTTTATACACTGCTCTAGATAAAGGGCTGTTGTGCTGCAGTAATCTCCGTAATGCTAAATTGAATTTGACAAAGTTCTTTGTTTTCTTAGTTTTAATGTAAACAGGTAGCCCTGGTGAATTTATATTAAATTTAACCGAAAATATGCCCCATTAATTGAAATAAAGGCTGGAAATTGCTGACTTGGCATAATTTTAAAGGAAGGAAACTAAGCCTGCAACATTTACAATGTCTATCCAGCCCAGAACTGGGCTGTTACTGAAAGACATACACCCCAAAGATCACCTTACAAAAATGTAGGTACCTGCATGTAGAAAAAGAAAGCAAAAAGTTTAGGTGCCAGGGAGAATTTCCATGGGATCGCTGGGCTAGCAGCCCCAGGATGCTAGGATGGCTTAGAAAAGGCCAGGTGTGGCTCGAGTCAGTTCTAAGGAAGAGGCAGAAATCCAACCGTCTTGCAGCTAGTGTGGAAAGAAGTGCTCTGGCAGCCAAGCCAAGGTTGCAAAATCAACCCAAGAAATGGGGAACGGGGCACTGCAGCAGTGGGAAGCAGAGGCCAGGTTACAGTTTTAGACTGAGTTTCCTCCAGTGTTCTGGGGAGCCAAAGCTCTGCCATTTCTCCAGCAATTCTGGTTTCAGCCTGGCAGGAGTCTTGGAAACTTCCCAGTTCAGGAGCTTCCAGGCAGCTGGGGTACAGTCCATAGGATTATGCTCTAAAGTAGAAATCCAAATGTTGTCTCCTCTTCTGTGGTCGTAATAGTGGTAGTGGTGGTGGTGATAGTAGTTATTGGCATAATATTGGTTTTGTGGCCATTTAATACTCTCCCAAAATCTACCAGCAGAGCTGAACCACCTTAGTCTGCCTGGTTGTAAACTGCACTTAAACTTCTTTGAATTACTGCAATTATAATAAGCTTGAATTAATTGCAGAGGCAGGCCCAGTAAGACATAAAAACTAGGAGAAACATCTGCTTTGGAGTTATGGAGGGAAGATATGCTAGCAACACTCTGTCCCACTAACCGGATGGAAGTGCAATGGTGTGGCTTTTCTTTCTAAAACTAACAGCATCTTGGCAGAGATGAGGTGTTCTGCAAGACGAGGTAGCCAACCGCTAATTTTCTAATATCCAGCTGTGAAGTCCAATCCCAGCATGGTGTTGTAACATTACATGCATTTTCAAAACAGATAAAATTTTCAGCAGACTGAATGAAATTGCGTATTAATAATACAGGCTTTATCTAGGTGAATGAACACATGAAAGGCACTTTGTACTTTTAAGCTGTGATTCCATGCAGGGCTGCTGGCTGCCTCCTCTAATTTTAACAGGTGACCATTCTCTCCCCCTACAAATATATAATCTTCTGCAATAATAAAAAAAGGTGCTTGTCTCTGATTTTTGGCACCACAGAACCAAAACCATGAAACCTAGACATCTGAAACTTGGCATACGGACTAAGAGGCCCCTGCAGGTGTGCAGCTCAGGATTACACAGTATTTAAAACATATCAATTTTAATCTGCCTGCATACTTAAAATCTAAAGTAACTTCTTCAGTCACTAGTGCATTGCTTTGCAGTTGATATACTGATAAGCTGGAAAAAACAGTCTAAGACCTGTCGGCGCAATTTGTTAAACTTTGGTAGCTTGTGTACATTTTGTTAAAACTCAGTGACATCAAACTAAGGGCTAATTCCAACAACTATGAAGGTGAGTTTGACCATTAGTTTTTATTAAAACCAGGCAGAGCAATCATAACTCATTTCTACAACTATCTAAGGATAAGACAGATGGTAGAAAGGTGTCTCTACATCGGTAGAGCATGGGTATAAACTGCTCTTTCAAATTCCTGTGCAGTTTTTTTTTAAAGTATCATTATATTAGAAAGACTGGCAAGTTTTCCAAAGCAAGGGTCATAAAACCATTTTTCCTGCCATGATTCTCATAGACCACACACTACTTCCCATAAGTACTATTCCAAGCTGGATCCCTAAATCCCTGGCACACTGTCTGCAGAAGCTATATTCTGTGCTTTTTTATCCAGGATTCATTAGGAATCCATGTTTCAGGCATATATAATCCTTCCTTTTGGATGTGTTTCAGAACTGCCACCCAAACTGTCATTTTTAAAAACCAATGAAAAAAAATTACATTACTTTAAAAGAAAGGGCAAAAAATCTGATATGTTCCAGTTATTACAGTCTTGGAACGATAGACAATGCCGCTTCCATCTGAAATGTCTCAGTTCAGGAGGGCTCCTTTGCTCTTGCTCATTCATAGTGCCATGGACAACAACTGCGTCCGAGTCTGTACTTGAGGAGCACGGATCCTGCCCAGTCATATACAACATCCGGAAGGACCCAAAAAGGATAAAGGACACCTTTACTCCTTCGGGACTAGCTGACATTTTCCAAGAGCCACCAGCATACTTTATATTCCACTCTATGGAATACAACGCCAACTACTTCTTTCTTATTCTTCCTGTAAATACTGTAGGTTCCAAACTTTCGAAAAGTGGTCCATGAAGCACAAGAGGAGAATTACAAAAACAAGGGCAGCTCAACCATCTCCTCTTGCTTTCTCAATGCCCAACAGCTCTCATCTGGTAAAGGTGCCAATATGGATTTCTGTACCCATTTTAATGAATGGAAATGTCAGATACTTCAGTAAACAATGTATTCATGTGTACAGAAAGTCATTGGTTCTCAGATGAATAAGCAGATAGAACATTTTATAAAACCCTTCATTAATGCAGAAATATGTAACATACCAAAAGGATAAGGGCATTACACGTTCGGTTTAAAAAGTTAACAGAAATTAAAGGTGAACCAAGAAATTATCTGGTTTAGTGGCATGGGCCATATAATACCACTTGAATCTTCCCCTCCTCACCTTGTATAGTTTTCACTGAAAATGGACAAGTAAACCAACTTTCTATGTACTCTTCAATCAGTTCTTACCAGTCTTCCAACTGAAGAGGGTTACGTGAGCATTTGCTATTATTTTTATACTGATTTGCTTTTACAGATAAGCACATTTAACCACCAAACACTGTGGTGGTGTGGGCATCTAAGGCAAAAACCGGCTGGGTGAGAGAGACTCAGTAGTGAATGGAACTGTGGCTGGCTATGAACAAACTTCGTAAGCAAGATCAAAAGTATGAACTGGCAACCTGAAGTGAGAATGTTCTACATTACCAAGAGCCTAACATAGTGCCTTGGTATCAAATGTCAGGTTGAGTCAAGTAGACATGTGTAACAAGGTACCATTTCCCTTTGAGAGTCAAATAAACTTGACCTTCCTTCAAGCTGTCTGGTTAGATAACCAAAACTATCATTCATGTATCCTTGACTATTCATTCAATGGCCAGGAATAAGCAGCAATAATCCCTCATTTCCCTTGGCCTTTAAAAAATGTATTTCATTTCATTTGGTCTGCCAAAACAAGACACTTCACACTTAGATCTTTAAGGCGCTCACCTAAAGTTTTTTACTTGTACAAATGCAACACAGGTGTTAAAAAAAAAAAAAAAAGCACAGGGTTTCAGTTACACCACTTAACATTTGTCACCACTTAACATTTAAACTTCCTTTGTACATCTATTATAACAAACTATATCTTCAAGACAATGCCTTTTAAATTTCGAATATTAACATTAAATGTGAATTATTAATACTCCTTATTAAAATTAATAATTTTAATTTTAAACTGGCAGGAGTTCAAGAAGCACAATATCATTCAGGGATGGTGCCTTTGTCGTTAACTCAGTTCCATCCATCTCGGCAAAAACCTCGGTGGATAGAAAAGAACCGTACACGTTGAAAAGACATCAGCTAATGGACGTTTAAAGTCTTTTACTGAAGCAGGAGGAGTGGGGCACCAAGACCACCTTCCTTCCCTAAGAACCAGCCCAGGTGTTGAGATTCTCAAGGGAGGCCTGAGCTGTGCCATGCCACCATCAGAAGCAGGGCTGGCAGATGCAAAGGGCAGGGCCTGCTCAGTTGTGGCACCCAGTCTCTCACACTCAGTGGCTTTCCTATTATGCATTCGCTGACCCTTTTGCTTCCCAAAATGCAAAGGGGGTCTCTCTTCCTAGTAGGTTACCAACACCCTTATTAGGGGAGGGAGGGCTTTCCTGTTTCCAAGGCCCAGCAGACTAGCTGCTATGCAATGGTTTGGTGGACTGAAGGAGCCAGTGGTAAATGCGGGATGCTTCTCTTCATAGCTTATTTTGCTTGTGGTTGTTATACGCTGTCAAGTCATCTCTGACTTATGGTGACCCCACACATGAAAGCCCTCAGAATGTCCTACCTTTGACAGCCCCGCGCAGCTCCTGCAAATGCAAGGCTCTGGGTTCCTCGATGGGGTCCACCCCTCTCCTATTTGTTTGCATGCCCTCACATCCTTTTTCTGTTTTGGTTTCTTTGAAGTTGCTCTTTGTACAGAAAAGTGCTTCTGTGCTCTTAAAGTATTTTCTGCCAAGTTTTGTAAATGCTAATTTGTCTTCCATATGCTAAGGCACGCCACTATATGAGAGAACAACATCTATTCAGAAACCAGAAAAATAATTTACTTTTGCCTTTCTGTAGATGGAATGTACTTTCATTCAGTGTGGACTATAGTTCCCAATACATCAGAGCAAAGACCACAAATGGTCGATAGATCTAAAGTCTCCTGCACTCCCTTCCTTTAACCTTTACTTCTAATTGTGCACAACCTTTTAAGGCTCCAAAAATCCAGGTCATTCTCATTGTGTGTAAAACCAACAGGATGGTTAATCATTGGAGCTTACAGCTCCTTGTTTTTTGAATATACCGTTGTTTTATTTTAGTAGAACTAATTGTTTTACTGTTTGTTTGTTCAGACTTGTTATGATATTAAGTTACTTTTTTTCCAAAAGTTTGTATTTGCTTAATGGGTTTTTCAAATTCACTCACTTACTATTGTAGGTTATTACCACTTCTTAATAAGGATCCCATACAATATTTGCTTTTTTTCTTTTACAGATTCACTAATTTTTGTTTAAAAAAACTGTATGCCTTCTGATCTTAGTGGTCAAAATAGTCAACTAAGACCAGAGGGACCCAAATTTAAACCTCCACCCTATCATGAAGCTGACAGGGTGACCTTGGAAATTTTCAATTTAATCTCCCTCATGAGGCTGAGTTGTTGAATGGATCAGGAAGTATCCTGAGCAGCTTGGAAGAAGCAAATTATAAAAACATAGTTGCTACAGTACAGATCAATATCTGAATCACTAGAAAAATAGTAGTTTAGATATCTTAAAAATATACATTTGCTTTGAAGAGCAGCTCCCCCAGCCTAGGACATATCATTCTGCACTTATGAGCTCCATCCGAAGAAGGCTTGCAGAATCCAGGGCCCGCCTAGTCCAGTAGTCTCATGCCAACATTCACCAGCCACACATTGGACAAAACTTACCAGCATGCCATGTTCTAAAGACCCAAGCCCTATGTCTCCATCAGCCATCTATCAGAATCACACGGCCTGTAATCATGATGCCTCCACGTGGCTCACAGTAAACTGTATTTATTGATAGACTACCTTCCAGGAATTTGGCTAATCCTTAAAAATTAATACAGGCTAGCGGTGACTGCTGCGTATCTCAAAAATATAATAGCAACATAAAGTTCATAAGTGCTTCCATATGCCATAGAAGTCTGCTGGTTAAAGACTGGTTGTTTTGGATGTTCTTATTAACCAGAAATGATATTTTACATCACTCCTTTCAGCACGAGCATTTATAAGGAGACGCAAAACCTTAAGAAATTTGGTATGTTTTCTATAAAAAATAAAATTATTTTCCTTCATCTAGAAACAGGAGGCTCATAATGATTTTTTTTAAAATCCAAAACAGTATTCCAGAAATGTCTTCATTAAAAAAGACCTCATGCAAATATTCTTGATAGTTTAATAAGGTCACACATACAATAAAACATGGCTGTTAAAATTCAGGATGTGCAACCAACACACCAAGAGCCGATTAATTCCAAAAGCAAATACTTTTAAGTATGTGTGTAATATATTGAACTGAAACCCAACACACAATCCACAATTGAAACGCGCTTTATCAATGTAATATGGCAAGCATCTTTAGCTATCCATAGCAAAGCCAAGAATGGCATATACCCTGTAGATATTTTGCAGAACTTGGCAGGATTAAATGCGCAGCAATGTCTTATCACCACTTACTCTCATAAGGGGAGTTATTTATCATCATTTACAGTAACAAATACGGAATATATTTTGATGTAAAAACGGAAAGGTCCAAACTGGCATGCAGTTGTTGTCTGGCAGCCACATTTTTCCTAATGAATTGCCCCTGTTGCTCTGCATCTCTCTGATTACAGTCAACAGCTTTCATTAGTCATTGCAAATGAGGCTTGGTGCCACCTTATTTACATTCCTATTGCAAATAATTAGAATTTCATGTTATTATCATGCAAGAAGATTCTGAACTTGCAGAAAAGGCCATTTGACTTCATTCAGCAGTTAATTTTGCCCAGAAAAGGCCTGAAACACACAGTTCAGCATTGTTTTTAATGTTGCATCAATAGCATTCAACATTGCCTCAAATTTCTGTGCCCTCCTCCAACCACAGCAACTTCCAAGTAGATGGAACTTATTCCTTCAATAAGAAATTTCTGAAGTAACTTCTTCAGTAATGAATCTGTCACAGAGGGAGCCAGGCAAGAATTTAGAACTTAATTTGTTATTCAAACATTATGGTAACTTTGGCTTCTAGAATTATTCATTGAAAATTAACACTGCATATAAAACAGGTAATAGCATCCAGAGGTGAACCCCCGAAGAGTCTTTTTAGGTCGTAGCAAGAGCTTTTGTTGGTGGGCAGGAATCGGTCCAAATGCATTGAATTTAAGTTAGTGCTTTTGAGTAAGAAACTGGACTTGCCAACTTCTGGCATCCTTTTTTTTAAACTTAGAACTCAGTGGGTGGAAACCAATAGATTATTGTATGGTTACCATTTTCAACTTTATGGCCAGTTGCCCATCACTGGGATTATTAACTTCCAAAGGATGGGAGTCTATCAAGATATCCATTGTGGAGAACAATGGATCCAGATGGACCAACCATTCTGAAGCTTTTTCTTGTTGCCTTGACTAGTTGGCCTGTTAAAACCCCGATCAACCTCCGGAATGGGAAACCTGCCTAAGCAATTGACACAATCCCTTAAATGGTTGGGTAAACGACTAGAAAGATGGGCAGAGGAAAACTTTGGACAAAAACAGGCTAGAGTTCACTGAGGGCCTACTTTGTTAAAGTTCTGCTACGTAAGAGGTCTGTCTTCTCTGCTCCAATTACATTTTTCAGGGGACTTGGCCCTCAGATAGCTGAAGTTTCTCTACCCACTTGACTCTTGTTCTTCGTGGATGATCAAAACAGCCAGAATTGGGCTGACCGGGTGGGTTGCTGAGACTGTGAATGCTTTCTGGAAAGAAGCTATGTTACCAAAAGAGGTTTTCCTGGATAATGCTGATTGTTTTGGCGCCACAGTGATGTAGTGGTTAAGAATGTGGGACTGGGACATAGGAGATCTGGGTTGTAGTCCCTGCTCAGTCATTGGGCCAACTGGGTGAGTTTGGGCCAGTCACATATTCTCAGGTCAACCCCAATCTTATTGTGAGAATGAGACTGAGATTCAAACCAAATTTTGTAATCACAGAAGCATTTTCTGGAATGCAAGGCATTTTTCAAACTCTTATTCATGTCAAGTACAACAGTAGTCTGATGTCAATATGAAAGGCGTTTTGATCAGTATCACCACCACCTTGGGTCGTATTTTGGAGAACGAAACTAGTTTTGTAATATCAGGGAGAGCTGGAAATTAAGGAGTGAAATTACAGGAAATGGATAAAATTGCTAAGTCTCTGATGTTCGTCTCTGCCATGCAGTTTTTCTTCCTCCATGGATGTGCAATGGGTTCACCTGGCCAATATTCTGAACCGGATTGGGCCACTGTGTGAGTCTCACAGGCAAAGGTCTACAAAAACTTAGCCAACATTTGTGCAAGGCATTTTTGGTTGGATTTGTCTGGGAAAGCTGCATGAAGTTCATGTTCAGACAGAGCTTGCTGATTTCAGAGTCCAGCTAATGTTGAATCAGGTCAGAGGAACTACCTGCCTGTACTAGTAACTAGGCAAGTTCACAAATCAGAATAAATTTCTCATTTATTCAAACAGCATGTTTGGTAATGAAGCAAATACAGAAGGTAAGGTTTAATCCAAAGGGGATTTTGTATAACCTATATCATACAACTGATTTTGGGACCTCCCGTTGCCACCGCCAAGAAAGGCTTGGTTGGTGGCAACAAGGGCCTTCTCGGTGGTGTCATCCCACTTGTGGAATGATCTCCTCAGGGCAGCCTGCCTCCTGGCGTCAGCTTAAGACTGCCGTCTACCACAGGACATTTGATTAGTTGCTTGGGGGCTATCTTAGCTGCTTAAATGGGTTGTTTGATCAATTCATATAGGACATGGCAATTTTTAATTGGGCTTTAAATGCTGTATAACCTTTGTATGGTTTTTAATGTTGTTTGCATGTTAATACTGCACATTTATGAGTTGTGACCTGCCTAGTAGGCAGTATGGAAATTAAATAAATAATGGTTATAATAACCTAGTAATAAATATTGTCCTACACTCAGTAAGTGAGATGAGCTAGTGTCTATTAGAGCTGTAGTTCCCAACTTTAGAGTCCCAAGAACACCAGCTATTGGGCAATATAGATGACCCCATCACCATCATCACAACTTCTCATCCCCAGCCAGCAAACTAGGGGTCAGAGACAATAGAAGCTGCAGTTCATCGTCACCTGGGAACCTTAATGTTGGGAACCACCACACTGGGCTATTCTATTGTGAGTTCTGCTTGATGAGAAAGATGGGCATTCAGGTATCTAGTTGCTATGGCTTTTCTTGAGATATCCCCTCTGCTCCACCCCACTGCACCAAACACAGAGACAGATAAGGACTCACAGGGTTTGTCACACATAGCCAATTCTTATAGAAATTACTTTCAGCTGCAACAGGGCAAGAACTTGTCGTGATTTAGAACTGTTAACAGAAGTGTGAACATGAAACACCTGAACTGTCCTAAAATCAGCTAGATAACTTTATTCTTCAAGTCATCCATCCATTAATAAATCTTATATTTAAAAAAGGCTATCACATATCTCAATATGCTTGGCATCTACAAATACAGGAAAAAAATGAGCACAATGCTCACATGGGTGATTATTTTTTTTCCTATTCCCTGTTGCTTGTTGTTCTGCTGTTGCTTATCTTGAACTACACAGGGCAGTTATATATATATACAAAAAAAAAGAGGAAATCTAGGGAAATCAAGCTTATGGCTCAGCAACCCACTGTGCAAGACCAAGCTTTTCCTGGCTGTTGCAAACAACAGAAATAAAATTACATCTAGTTTATCTCAGCTGGCATAAGGGGCTTCAGTCATGAAACCACTCAAGAATATTCTCAAAAAAATTACTGTCAGGTAAGAACATAACCTCTGGAAGAAAGAGCACACCTCTACTTCCCCTGTTCAGAAGCCAGGTGCACTTGCCTCGGTGTAAACCACCCAGAGAGATTGGGCTCTGTGGAAGTACAGAAAGGAAATAAATCAACCTCATCTTCACCGTGCATATCTGTACTCTCCAATCACCACAGCTGCCTGGGAGTCGCGATTCAATAAATCCTGCCTGAGCCTTTTGGAGTTCTGTGCCCCGAAGAGATAAGAACATTTCCTTTCCTTCCTTCCCTCCATCTTTCTCTTTCTCTTGCAGCAGCATTACTCAACTTGTGGGCCTCAGCTGTGTCCACAGCCCGCCCACTAACTCTTGCTCTCCCTGGAACTGCCCCTCCGCAGCTCATCGTCTGGAGAATGATAATGCCAGAAGCTGAATGAGACCTTCTCTTTAAATAGACATAAAGGCTGGTACCAGGGAGTTGCATTTGCATTTCAAGTCTGGGTGCTGGAGCTGAGTTTCTTGCTCAACCGTTCTCCATATCGCAGGACTATCCAGTTTAGAAATGGAGGCACGCTCCCTCTGTGGCACCGGTATCTGTAGTTCAAAGGGAATGGAAAGCCTGGTGTTTTTCTATAAAACTATGCATATTACAATTTGCACTGTTCATGATACTGCCTCTGGATTTTGTAGCACTCTTTGTCCTGAGAATTGTGGGTCTCGGGAATTTTCACCCCTCTCTGGTGGTCAAAAGTTTGAGTCCCCCTGACTTGTGGGGAATATAAATAACAACGAGGAAACAGCAACAATAGTGGTGGCATTGATTCTATTGGCATGAGCCACCTAAATGCTGGGGCAAAATCTAGTCGTACATCATGAACCAAGGGAGTTCTTTAAATGGTTCACTTGTCCTTCAACTATGGAAAACGATGTCAAGTTTACAAAATTAAACAAACAGTTGAAGAGTTCTGTCTGCATGAAGTAAAACTAACACTGAATTCTTCTTTTGGGTAGAGAATTCTGGAAGTTCTATGGAAGATTTAGTGAAGCAATTCTGAACAATTTCAGTATATTTATACTAATATGTTTCTGGCTATAAAGAGAGGAGAAAAGAAAGAGCACACACTTGTTTAAAAAATCTGAACACAATGTTTCAAATGAACATTCTGTAAATATATGTGCTCATATTCTTACTATATAGTTGTTTGTTTTTTTAGAATAATATATTACATGCCTTCCTGGGCAGTTAACAGTTATAAAATAGCAATAAAAATACCATGTCCTGAAAGTGCAAACTCAAGTCATAACAAACTTGCTTTATAAAAACCTCAACAAAAAACTTTAATGTTTTCAAATGTTATTACCATGTAAACGTCTTTTGTTTTTGTATCTCCCTATGGAGAGCTTTCCATCCCATAGAAATATCTATGCAAACTTTGTGTTTAAAATGCATGCATGCCTCTTAATGGTTTTGCTTCTTCTACCTGGGAAAATAAGTTTACAATTCATAGGGAAGCCTTCCTGCCCACAGACAAGCCATGATTTCATTATTGCCATTCATATGTATACTTTCAAGTGACTCTCGTTTAAAAGAAATGAAATGTTCTATATATTAATTGCAACAGTAAGCATAACAATAATCAATTGTTTCTCCAAGAACAAAATTAAGTAATGTGTGCACAGTAATCCCAAACTGCATTCAGTTTCCAGTAAGCAACATAAAGGAGAATTTCCCTGGAAGAATGAGGGCTGTGAAGATGTTTTAGGTGAGAGAGACTTCCTAATGTGAGCAACACTGAATCCATTGAAAGGGCAATGGATATGGACTATGATTTTTGGACAGCAAACTCTCAAGCCATTAAGTTGAAAACTGGCTTGTACCTGCAGGAAAAAGACAGCAGTTTGGGGGTGTTTAGGAGGATATGACAGACTTAAATTCCATAGAGGCTTATAAGGACTACATAAGTAGCAGATTGGCAACATCACCCAAATGGTCCTTGAAAGGCAGTCTGCCCACAACTATTGGTTTCCCGGAAAAATACAGCTGCTACAAGGCATTAGAGAGTTTCTAGGGGATGTATTCTGTTTAAACATAGCCCATCATCCTCTGCAGCACTCTGGAGTTCATCGGTAAGCATGTGGCCACATCAATTTGGAAGTGTTTCCTGAAGACACTGAAACTGAAAACCACTCTTAACTATGTGTAAGCATAATAAGGTTTGGTATCATTCCTGTACTCCATAAAACTTGCTCCCCAGTCGCTTATTATAATCAAGTGAACTCAGCTATTAAGAGTGGTTCTGACAAGCCATGGAAAACAACCAAGTACTCAGGGGCCTTTGGCAGTGCCCCTCAAAGTAGCCGGGAAAAATATGCATATTTGTTTATTTGCTCCAGAGAGCAAATGAACTATTTCTAGACTGTAGCAGTGTTCCTTCAAGAACACTTACACAAATTAAAACTCAGGACTTGGACTTGTCCAAGAAAGACGGCAGAATTGTTAGGAATAGATACGCTATTATCTAGGAAATCCTCAACAGAACGTCAACCTCACTTTTTAAAAGTTTCTAATCAAGGTTAATGCTTTAGACCCAGATAATTATAAATAACTTTAGAATGTGGCATCTAAAGTACGGTATAATGTACAATTATTCCATCTCTGCAGCAAAGTTGCTAGTTTCTATACTGTAACTGTGTCTTAAGAGCCTGGTAGTCACATTTCAGTTTTGTTCCTTGTGATGGTGTTGCTAGATGGTGTGTGTTGGAGGTAAATTTTTGGTAAATTGTGCCTGAAATGAAAGTATTCAGTTTAACATTGTGTGCAATTATTTTTACAGAGGAAGTCAAATTAATATATTTAACTTTTTATGGGGCAATAAGGCTGAACAGCCCCTTTGGTTGCCTATTGTTGTCTTCCTGAGTAAAACAGTCTGTCTGGTTTTAACCAAATGCTTCATATCTATTGTACTTAAAAAAGACCTGGCATATGATCAGAAATTTTAGATTTGCTTACATAGTTTTGTTAGCATACTGTGAACCAATCCCGTGTAAATAGGAGGTACTGGTGTGCAGGAAATGTAGATATGAAAGTGTATGATCTAGAGATTTCGAGCACAACTATGAGATCACTTCCAAATGTATATCATATATCATATATCATATCAGGTGGCTGTAAATATAAAGTGCTGAAGATGCTAAATATTATAATTATTAAATGCAACAGGAATTATCTTGAAGTTGTAGTTTTGTATATCTGGAGAAAAATGCATCTGTGACTTCAGTTCTTATTGGAGCTCAAGAACAGAAAGCTATGCATTAATGTTGGTGAGTTGTTTTCGTTAAAATGGAGGCTCAAATAAAATCAGATGGACTGAATGGAGCTGACAGCACCTTTTGGAGTGACGAAATTGCTATTGATTTATGACAAATACCACTAAAAGTGGTCAGGGGCTGTTTTGCTGCTGTCATTTGAGAACTGAAAATAGGCGGGTTTGTTATCAATCATCTCTTGCCGGTGTAGGACAGCAGCACGCTGTTATAATTGATTTGATGGCTATATCTGAGTCGAGCTCTAGTGGGCACCATGGATTGTCATAAGGCAGTGGTGCAGAGAATTTACATGGAAAGGAAATGGCATGGCTCTTCAAAGGCTGTGTGGTATGATGTGCAGGAAGCGCGGATCGAAACACTCCTTGTGGGAAAAAAGTTCCGCTTGAGATGTAGCTGTGTGTATCCGTAACTCTGCGTTCTGTTTAGGAAATATTAAGTTGTCTGACCATTTACATGAATGACATTAAGGCATAAGTGGAGAAGCACTGCTGACTAGCAGAATCCCAGAGGTTTCAGTGGAAAGTATTATTGTTACATTACTTTTTATAGAGTCTGTAACCAACGTTCTCTGGGTGGTTCACAACATTTAAGTCACCCATCCATATTGCAACCAGGCCTGACCTTAGACAGTGGTACCTTGGCTCATGAACATCTTGGTTCACGACCAAATCAGGTCTCAAACACACATTTCATGAAAATTTTGACGTGGGTCGCAAACTCCACATTGGGTGGCGACCAAAATCGTAGCCATCTCCCCACCCCCCACCCCCTGAGAGGGAAGATGGCCACGATCGCAGTTGTGTCCATGCAGGGAAGATGTGCGTCATCACAGGCGTGTTCCTGCAGGAAAGACAGGCACGTTCCTGCAGGAAAGACAGGCACAATCTTGGCCATCTCCCCTCCCCACAACCAGCATGATTGCAGCCATCTCCCCCACCCCTGAGTGGGGAGATGGCCGCGATTGTGCTGGGGATGGGGAGGAGGGGAGATGGTCGCAATCGCGCCCGTCTCTCTCCCCCCCACCCCGCCCCAGTGTGCCGGGATGACGGGCAACTGCAGGGATGACAGGCGTGATCTCAGTCATGCTGGGGGGGCGGAGAGATGGCCATGCTTGTGCTCAGGATGGGGAGGGGGAGATGGCTGCGATCTTTGTTGTTCTTTGTCACTTTGCTTCATATTTTTCTGATTAAAAAAAAAATGGTTACAGAACGGATAAACCTTATTTACAATGAACCTTATGGGAAAATTTAACTTGGCTCATGACCAATTTGGGTCACGACCAGAGTCCTGGAACGGATTAAGTTCGTGAGCCAAGGTACCACTGTATAGCTTCCAAGATAAGGCAGAATCAGGCATATCAGGCTACATGGAAGCTTCACCTGCACCGAAATCAGCTCTGTGGTGTATGTCATGCTCAGTTCTCCTGGTATTTTACATCAATTTGTAAGAGAAAATTACTTGCTCAGATATTTTTCAGGTTCAGATGAGAGCCCATTTCTAGCATCAAGAGCTATGGTGGCCTGTCAAAACCATTAGTAGGACCTGGGAAAATGGTTGAGAATACTAGGCCTTCGCAAAACAGTATGGCTGTCCTTGATCAGGGCTTATTTAGTATTTTTATCGGCCATACTTCAGATTAAGTTCCTGGGGAGGTACGCATGAAATGAAAACATTCAAATACAATAAAAGATGCTGTTAAGTACTAAGAGGAACATGGAGGAAAAGAAGCATCATCAGCAGAAGCTAGGCAAACTCACAGACAGAAATTAAAAATGTCTACACAAAATACTAGAATGCTTATAAAAGACTTAGTCTGGCCCTAAAAAGACAAATCTGGCATTAGGCAACCTTCTCTGGGAAAAGCATCCAGAGGAGTATTTCAGCACCAGGGCATATACTTTGCCTGCAGAAAGTCACAAGGTTGACTAGGCAAGACTATGCAGATTGGACGGCTGCTTCTGCACTTGCGGTACTTGCAAAAGAATGGGGAAAATCCTTCTAACATTTCTGAACAGATGTGTGAACTTCTGAAGCACCAAAAAGGTGGCAAATAGAAAGGTAGCAGTGATCAGAGCAGGGAGAAGACAAGGGCGAGGAGACAGGATGGGTTCTGCCTGGGGTTTGTACTGGACGTGGCTGAAGGCTGAGAAGGAAGACGCAGCAGCTCAGGCTGCAGCAAACCCAACCTGTTGCACACGCTGCCAGTGCGCCTGGCTTGGCGTGACATAGCAGGCTCCTATTATGTAACACGAATGCCCTGCCGGCCTACAAGTCACACAGGGTCATGTTTAAAGCTTACACACCTGCATTTTGCAGTTTGCTATAAGTAGAAGCAAATGGAGGTAGTGACAATTTTATTTTCTTGGGCTCCATGATCTCCGCAGATGGGGACTGCAGCCAAGAAATTAAAAGACGCTTGCTCCTTGGGAGGAAAGCTATGGCAAATCTAGATAGCATACTAAAAATAAGAGACATCACCCTGCTGACAAAAGTGTGTACAGTCAAGGCTATGGTTTTCCCAGTTGCAATGTATGGCTGTGAAAGTTGGACCATAAGGAAGGCTGAGTGTTGAAGAACTGAGGCCTTTGAATTGTGGTGCTGGAGAAGACTACTGCGAGTCCCTTGGACTGCAAGGCAATCAAATCGGTCAGTCCTAGAGGAGATCAACCCTGAGTGCTCTTGAGAAGGCCAGATCATGAAGATGAAGCTCAAATACTTGGGCCACCTAATGAGAAGGAAGGAGTCCCTGGAGAAGAGCCTAATGCTGGGAACAATTGCCGGCAAAAGGAGAAGGGGACAGCAGATGTTGAGGTGGCTGGATGGGGGCAGTGGGTGTGGACTTGGGTGGACTCCAGGGATGGTGGAGGACAGAAAGGCCTGGAGGAATGTTGTCCATGGGGTCACGATGGGTCGGACGCGACTTCGCTACTAGCAACAAATAAGGAGAAGCAGTGAGATGCTACTGAGGTGTTGGGCAAGGTCTTCATCGTTCTATTAAGACTCACATTTCACTGATACACTCAGCAGCAGTGGCTCATGCCACTGTAAATGGATGGAGCACCTTATCGCCTATTAAAACTAGCCATTTTATTTGAACGTGTAACTTAACTTAGGGGGTCATATCAAACGTGGTCCCAGGGCTAGTGCTAATGATCTTACGTTAGCACAAATGACTCACTAGTGCAATGGGGAAAGTGACAGTTTGCTCCCTGCACAGCCCTATTTGAAGAAAAGTCGCTCTCTTGCCCACTGCGCTGCCAAGTTTCAGCCGCAAATTACTGTTTTCCCATTGCACTGATTTTATTGCACAAGATTTAATTTATGCGAGCAACATTATTAGTTTTGGCCCTGGGGCAATACTGGATACTACTCATTATGTGTTATAAGGAAACATTAATTCCTCACTTTTATCAGATGACTATTTATGACCCAGTGAGAAACAAACTAATTTTGTATCTGGGAGGAGGATTAAAAAAATCGATGCATGATACATTGAGTATCAGTTGGGAACTTAGTTATCCAGCGGTGCGCCTTTCCTCTACCCCATCTCATGATGTTTAACTCCAGTAAAACATTTAGGATTTGTTGGCATTGAGCTAGAGTAAGATTGCTGGCCAATATAGTGATAATTGATACTGATAAGCCACCCCGATGCTTCGGCAAGGGGCGGCATAGAAATGTTATAACAACAACAACAACAACAACTTAATTGAAACAAAGCATACGAGCATCATGGATTTTGATTCCAGCCCTTGTTAAGAAAAAGAGCAAGTACATCTCGGGTATCCAGATTAGTCCAGCACTAATCATGAACTTTCACTTAACTTACCCTAATTATAAAACCCTTGTTTCAAACAGTATCACTTCCATAATCAAAGGTTTGGAATGCTATTATAAGAAGGCACTATGATGGCACAGTGAAAATTCTTCTGAAAATAGAGGTATTAAAGGTTTGTAATACCTCTATTTTAAGAAGAATTTTCACTGTGCAGTTCCTATAAAATATGCCCCATATTTACATACTGGATATAGATTCAGTAGGATGAGGGCATTCTTAAGCCTGCTTCCAAGAAGAGGTTACTTTGTTGAGGTCCCCACCTCATGCACTTGAAAAGCCAAACAATCTGAGCTCTTGTATGAAGTTGGGATGGATCCCCCAATCATTCCAGCCTAGAAGAAACCTATCATCCTCTGACACAGGGCATATGGATATTAAGCTGGAAGCATGGAACCTACTGAATGATTTAAAAAGCAACTTCAGTGGGGTAACTAGCTGCAGTTTATGTTAATAACTCCCTCTTTACAGCCCTGTTTCATAATACACTGCTCACTTTATAGTGCAGTAAGGAATATATATCCTACTTCTAGGGCAGGTATCAAGACAGGGACAGTGCGCATTCAAAAGCAATGCACAACAAATGAACCGAGTCACCTTCAAGGTAAGAACCATCTTGTGCAATAAAGACAAGGAAATTAAAGCTACTATTTAACATAGCAACATGTTACGTTAGGAGATGCACAGGAGTGAGATAGGATCTGGCCCTTTCACAGACATAACATGGGTAGATACAGACTGACTGATGAACAGGGGAAAGGGAGTAGAAGGTGCAGCAGAAGCAGAGAAAGCCAGGATGGAGCAGTTCGGGAAAGGCTTTATGAAAGAAGTGCATCACTGATACGAGCAGGGGAAAATGAGTTTGACTAATGAAGAGCAGGAGACCATTTCAGGTATTGGTTGAGATCCAAAAGGCCATAAATGACTCCTGAGAAGTTCAGTGTAGGCATCAGGTGCTCTGGGGTGTTGGAAGCCTGTTGGAGAAGCATCCAACGCAACAAGCAGGGTTATAGCATCAAGAGGGGAAATCAGCAGGATCTCTGTTCACATGTACGAGCGCTTTAAGTGCATTTACTGAGCTCTTTGGATTCAGAGGGCGCAACTCAACAAACGGAAGGGAAGTGCATTTAGGAGAGGGGAAGAGAGCATCATGAAGATCTCATCAAGACCTCTATTGCTTTCTATAAAAGAAATGTGATTTCGTTTAAAGAGGCTTGGTACTCAGGAAACCCAAAGTATAAAATGATAGAAATGACTCTGTTTTATTTGAAATAAAGTCAACACACGCAAATAGCCTACTAATGTCAGATCACAGTACCATCTAATTTTTATTCAAATTCTGTAATACCTCAGTGCTTTATAGCTATATTGTAAGTTTGGTATATTATCTGCATATTTCATCATTTACAACATAAACATTATGGCGTCACTGAATTTAAGCAGACTTTCCCTTTTCAGTCTCCCTACTTCGCTACCCAATTACTTTAAACTGTGTTGTTGAAACTGCTGGCTTGAAGGTACACACCCTCACGAGCAAAGTTCTTTCTGTGCTATTTGATGAGGGCATGGGAACCTGAGGCAGCGTTATCAGGACTGCAGTGCCCCACAGGGAAAGCGCAGTTTGGGTTCTGGTGTTTTGCCAAGTCAGAACATTGCCTGTGCAAAGCTAGAAAAGCAGGGGGAAAAGTAACAAGCAGGATGCCCGCTCCCTCCCCCCCGCTTATCAGCATGTCACAAGCAAGGCGTTTTTGACATGTGTGGAGAGAATTCTGTTATGCGCTTTCCCCACTGCGTTCTCCTCCCCTACCCAGCCAGTTGGCTAATGCCGCAAGCTGGTTTAGTGCACAAGGTAGTGCTGAGGTCCTTATATTAGAAGATGCTTTTACTGTAGCGTCGAGCCAGATATACAGAAGAAGAGAACACCGGTAGAAAGAGGTGGCACACATTTTTCGACAACCAGACTACTGATTCCTCCAGCATGACTGCACACCCTACAACTGCCTGCATTTGCTCTGTATCCCAGGAAAGATAGCCACTTTATATTATTTAGCTGCTGTTTACCACGGCCAACCCAATATCTGTTTTTCAAAACATTTGGCCTCGTCCCAATTACCAGCTCTCCGGCAGGCACAGGAGAAAATCCTTTAGCAGCATACTACTTCATTCTTCCTGATGGGAGATTCCTCCGAGGTATTGCTAGCAATTCCATTTAACAACTTGCCTGGCATGCAGTTAAAACTACAGAAAGACACTCAAAGCCGTGTAATTTTCACTTGGGCTGTACAGTTGCGGGTGGTAATTAATAGCAATCCAGCTTGCTGCAGGAGGGTTACGTGATGAAATCTGTCAGATTTGACCGTGGAAAAACTGGGCTAAAAACCAGCACTCTCCAGCAAGGATGGAGGGTGCTTGGCCGTCCGAGTGATCTTGCCCTGCACAGCCAGCCATGGAAGAGCTTCAGCAGAGAAACATCTGGCCACACTTGCCCATCTGCACTGTCAACACAACATCAGCACACTTATGAAGGAACCAAGCAAAGGTAGTCTTGCTGATCACAAGACAAATGCAAAAATCTGTATTTTAGCAATACATTTGTGAGCCCAGCTCAAAGGAAAAAAGAACATGCGGGTTGTGAAGACTGCCCTGCTCCCTCATCAAGCAGATTCGGTGAGAGGCGGGAGAGAAAGGAGATGCTGAAGCTGTGAAATCTGTGTGATCAGGGGCTTAGGATTCGATATATTATTCGGTTTATGTGTCACACTTACAGCCTGCCTTTCCACCAAGGACTGCAAACAGCAAACAGGATTAGCCTTGCTCTGGGTCAGGCTGAGAATCAGCAACTGGCCCAAAGATGTTGGGAAAGCATCATGGTCAAGTGGCCACTAGAACTATCACAACACTCCCGTCATTAAGCCTCCCTCCCTCCCTCACTCACTCCATGGATATAAACAAAACCCCTACTCTTTAAATACTGGAGAGTGAGGCTGGGGGGCTAAAAGGGAAGAAATGAGGCTGCGGGTGAGGCAGGCCAGGGGAAGTTCTTACAGTGTTTGTTTCACTGGAAAATCTAACAAAACAATGATAACAAAACAGACGCACAGCAAAAAGCAAAGCAAAAGTCAGTAACAAAGAATCGTTGCTGTTGTTGTTAACAAAAGTTAACAAAAAGTAGCAGCCAATCGGCTATGTTTTGATGAAACTGGAAGAAGTGAGAACTAAATTCACAGGAATCCCCCTGCCACTCCGTTTCTGCCTGTTGTTGTTGTTTTTTTTTTAAATAACATTTTCCAGATGGCTCTGGAAACCTGAAAATCTGTACTTTTTGTGATGGCAACACAGCAATCCTACAGGCTCCTAAATATCCTTTGGAGCGCTCCTGGGTGCTACAGCTTTCCTCATCTACATCCTCAGACGTAGCTGTAAAAATCCAGCGGTGGGTCTTCCTCCACCACCCACTTTCCCCAGCTGCTCCAGAAGCTTCACTTAGGAAATCGCTACGTGGCGCTGAAGCTCCGAGAGGGAGAAAATGACAGAAGATGCTGGAAGGGGAGGAAGAAGAGGGAAGGCCAAAAGATGTGCATCCTACTGGCATTTAAATTTCACGCAGAGCAACTCGAGCCCAATTGCCGGCCCGGCTTTCACCCTAGCCTGACAGGACAGTACAGGACAGAGAGGGCTCCGAAAGCCCTCCGTCTTCCAGGCAGGCAGGCAGGCCCAGGACTATGGCCGGAGCTGGCCTTGCAAAGGTATTTCCCAGATAATGTCACGGAAGCAGACCCCAGGCTTTCGCAAGCCTGATTTGCACCCGTGGAGGCTAGAATAGCCACTGTGGCTTGCAGAATATGCCAGGCGCCCATTCCACTCAGAGGCTGTTGCGTTGCCTGCACTGGCCTCACTGAAGCACCCACAAGCCGCTTTAAGCTGGTGGCCGGCTCAGAAACCATGCCAACACCACGCACGTGCCGGGCCAGAAGGATGCAAGAGGCTGCAAGGGGAAGCTGGAGACCATCCCGCGAACCAGGCCGGGCTTCTCGGTCACGGGGTCTGTGCCCGATCAGGCCTTTCTTGGCACAGATCGCGCACAGTTCTCTGCCCCCCCGACTCCTGCCGCTGCCTCCCTTCGGGGTCAGGATGCCGCCGGGCCCGCACCATGGCGCTGCCGGCCCCGCCGACTGCCCAAGCCATTATTTTGAGCCAAGCCCACGGGTGCCGGCGGCAGTGATGCTTCTGGGGGCATCCGGCATGGCTCGGCCTGCCACTCCGGCAGCTCTGCAGCCCCGCAGAGCCGGGAGAGGCGCAGGAAGGGACAACAAATGGCTACAATTAGCATTCACCCCGCTCCTGCAAGAGAGTGCCATCGCCATGGCAACCAGAGTTGCCCAGACGACACGAGGCTTCGGCTGCCGCTTTTGGACGGCACAATCGCAGCCAGGCAGAATGGCCAGGGCTCGGGCCCGCGCATTCACCCACTGGCACTCCCGAATGTTTGCTTTATTTCTCAAGATTAATTAAGAAATGATGTCTATTTCCCCAGCACACAGCACCTTTAAGAGTAATTAACGAGAAACATTTGCAATGGCTCAATTTCTGCTTTCCTTTCTGTAACATAAAAAAACCCAAAACAACCAACCAACCAACCGCACACACACACACCTGGAATGCAGCCAGAAAGCAACACAGGAGGAGCCTCCAAATATGCAAATTTCCACAGGTGACTAATATTTTATAGAAACGGGTGGAACAAGCAGGGCGGGGATGGGGGAGATTTATTTTTAAGCAATAATGCTGGCCCGACAGTCCTCTACAGGCGTCTATATGGGCACACTGTCATCTGCTTGGAAAACCAAGATAACAGCACACTGCAATTTAATTATCCCAAAGCGTGTAGAGGCTGTTAATTTGAAATGAATTCAGGTTAAGTAAAATATTGTATCAGGAATGAAGAAATGATAAAATTGTCATTTGCCTTTTTTTTTTTTTTTTTTGGAGAAAATTCTGTTTCACCAAAGAAAGCTGGGAGCCTAATGTTGCTATATTTTGGAGCATACAGACACACTTAAAGGAATGGTACCATGAATTTCTAATTTCTGTAATCCCTAGCATCTTGCAAGTACTTTCTGGTAAAAAACAGAGCCAGGAAACAAAGCACACATTTTAAAGGATGAATCCCATTCGAAATGATTTCAGCTAACTGGCGCACTGAATTAGTAACAATGAAATTGAATTGAACATGGTCAAATGGGATTAGTCAGTCAGGAAAAGCAAATAATGGCTATTCAAATAATAGCTGTTCAAGCATATGTTCAGGACTAACAGCTATCCAGAAGTAAGGGTTGAGAATATAAGCTTCAGAGCCACAGCTGATTAAAACTGAAGATGAATCAACAACGCGATGCTTTGTCGGGAAAGACAACACAATTTGGTTCATATAATTAATGCTGTTGCGGGAAATAATGTGGTCATTCTACCAAGCATCAGTGAAAATTCACCGGGAGACCAGTGCCTCATTTCACAAAGCATGAGGAAACACTGGAAAATATTCAGACGGAAACTATGACGAAGTTTCAGATTGGAAGGTAAAACCAAGGAGGGCTCACGTGTCGTCCGAAGCCACCCTGGGGATAAGCTGCACACCTCGCGGTACTTTCCCCAGACGATTAGGTTCAGGGGGAAGGTTAGGTTTCCCCACCCAGCCCCAGCCCTGTGCCTGCTAGAATCTGACCCCGTTCCTAACACAAATAGCCAACTTTTGCATGCCGTGTCGTGTTTATCCCCATGCTTGCTTTGCTTGCTAGACTGCCCGTGCTCCCTGGTTTGCTTCTTCAGGTTCCCTCTCCCCACTCTCTTTGAAAGCAGCACTTGTTCCACAGCACCCCTGCTCGCCATCTCCCCTGGGAGCAGGTTGGGTTGCCGAAGCTGCCCTCCCACGTGACTTGGCCACGTCGGGCAGGGAAATCGCATGGCGCTCCCAATGCAGCCTCCACCCCAAGCTCTCCCAGCCAGCGACCGGAGCTCCCCAGCAGCTTTCTGCAGATCCACCTCAGCTCCTCCTGCACCGGACACATAGTGGACTCCTTTGCCAAAACGGTCCCGGCCAATGTGCCCCTCATGGGGACTCCAAAGAAGAGCTTCACTGGGAACCCACAGGTGTGGTTGGACTGTGCCTCTGCCCGAGCACAGTGAAAAGCCCGCTTTTGCTTTGGGAGGTATTTCAGGTCTCACTTGTGTGTGGGTTGTTGCTCCCAAATGGGAGATGCAGGCAACTGATTTGGGTTGTGGAGTTTCAGTATTTAAAAAAAAAGTTGGGAGAGACTATGAGTGGGAGAGGATGCAGTGTTGCAACAGATGCTTATAGGGAGGGGATGCTTACCTGATTGGGGGGGGGGCGGGTATCTACATTATTCCAGCAAGTATATTGTTATACCAAGGGGGCGGCAGAGGATGAGGTGGCTGGATGCAGTCCCTGGGGCAGTGGGTGTGGGCTTGAGTGGACTCCAAGGGATGGTGGAGGGCAGGAAGACCTGGAGGAATGTTGTTCATGGGGTCGTGATGGGCTGGGCACGACTTTGCGACTAAACAACAAAAATATTGTTATACTATGATATTCATTGTATTATATATTACAGTAATAGTATATATTATTGTATAGTATTTGTTGTTATAAATTATTCTAGCAGCAATAGGATAAGATTATGTTATGGCTGGATTCATGGTTTGCCAATGGCAAGCGAAATTGTTCTTTGCCCTTGTCTGACAGGTGCTCAGGGTGCAACAAGGGACAAGCACATCTGATAGACCTTCGCCCACATCCAGACGTGTCCAGAGGGAGCACTACTGTGTCCCTCAGTGAGCAAAGGTGCACCCGGTGGTGGGCAGCAGATGCGGCAGCCATGCAAGTTTTTCTATCTGGCCCCCCTTGCTAGAGCAGCCATCCCTGGTACAGCATGGAAAGCCATGGCTGCAAAGCAAAAGCCTGCCATGTGAGATTAAGGGGGTGTACAATGCGGCTGTGGAAGCCTCAGGAAGCAAGTGGAGAATCTGCCCATGGCTAGCTTTTTTGGCCAAAGGAAGATCTTATAAAATATGCCATAGCTACTCGCTGCAACTCCTGTGTAAACACCCATACATTTCCCTTTATTTATTTTTTAAGAATTTTTTCCAACAAAGAACCACAGTGGCTTACATAAGCCTCTTACTTCTTCCCAGTTTACCCTCACAATAAGCCTGTGAGATAGGTTAGGGTTTGAACTGATGGATTTCTGCATTACCGTGGCTGAACAATGGATTATATGCCCAATTTCTGATGCAATGGTTTCAAAAGAGGACTGAGACATCTGAAAAGTGCTGTGAAATCGGGCATTGTTCCAAGCATCCACATCTCGAATTGATGTCCATGCAGTTTTGATGCATAGGAATGGCCAGAGACAGACAGCAGAGGCCGGTAGCGTTATGACTGAAAGTTAGAATGCAGGGCAAGGGGTGGAGAGGGAGACTCTACTGTGGCCTGGAAACCATTTTCCTGGGGGGCGGGGTTAATAAACTGACTCGGTTCTGCTAGAGGTTCCTGTAAAGAAGCAGGTACCACTTCTGCAAACTCCGAATTACTGTTGTGTCAGTGTGGACTGCCAGTGGAGTAGGACTCTGAGCAAAGGAACAATCAAAGCCAGTGAGACTGAAGAAACCCAATCAAATGTTTTTGATCACCCGAGCAGGGATTGTAATTCAAGCTCCCCCACTACCCACACTGCTGGCACCATTCCCCAAATATGCCACATCAGATGGAAAGCACACCTTTATGCCTATGACGTTACATGTGTTGGCTCTGGTTGGTAATCCTAACCTCTCCGTGACTGTACCTCCCTGGTAGGGTAGAAATGAATGTGAATGCCCTGGGCATTCTATGGGTGCACATGGCCCCAAGTACCTCTGTTTGGGGCCACGTGTACTCATATACTCATAGAATGCCTGGGGTACAACAGTGCCGCATTTTGCTGTCATGTTTGGAAGTGCACCTGGCAAAGCGACTCTCTATTAACTTTGATTTAGATGTAAACTGAAGAGGAACAAGCAACATCTTCTGCATGGGGGTGGGGGGAGACAGGTGGGAGGATCAGCACGGAGGAGTAAGGGAGCTGACAAGCACCAGCCCCTCCTCCATTTGGATTGTCCCTTCCCAACCAGGTGCGTGTCTACGAACGCAGTTGGCGAGATGTGCTCCACAGACGCTGCAGAGGTGCCAGCTCTGCTTCTTCTCCCTCTTCCAGCCATGCGGGTTGTTGCTGCTCTATGCCAGAGTGCAGCGTGACCGATGGGTCTGCTGCAGGGTGCAGGTGAGCAAGGGACATAGTCATACAGAGGAGGCAGGCCAGGAGGGCTGGAGAGGAAGAAGCTGCTGTGCTGCCATGAGGAGTACGGCGTGAACGGAGCTCGCCCCCGGTGGCCTTGCACTACACCACTGTGGCCACGTATCAAAGCGCATCCATGGTTCAGTGCAGCTTCACTTAATCAAAGGAACAGGTGCCGGGGGACCAGATAATCAGCAGCCAAGCCCTTCCTTTGACGTTTCTGCTCACTCGTTTCCATGAAAAGGTTAGAGGTCCTCCTCTGCCACTGGGCAAGACCACTGTGGCTGCACCCGCTGGGTTCCATGTTTGTGACGGATACGAGCCGTCACACAGTTCTTAGCTATTAAAGAAAAGGATAATTTAAACAATCATACCATTTGGGGCAAAATTCAATTGCTCCAAATTAAGTGGACAGGCTAAGCATGCACGGAGAAGACAAAACTCAATGCACAATGTCATGCAATGACATTTCGCATGTTGGTTGATCTTGTTTTGGATTTTAAATCTATATGTTTGATATGTTCTTGTAATCTGCTTGAGGGGTCCGTCTCAGGGTGAAGAGAAGAACAAAATTATACTTATTTGTCATGAATGAGACTTGCTAAAGCAATGCCATTAACAACACAGGTGGAAAACAATACTTTTTCTCACAAGTCATGGCTTCTCTCCACTTACAGACAGCCCTTAATCAACAAACAGAGACACAAGCACACATTCGCCTAGACTGGATATGAACTCTATCCAACACCCGCGCGGGTAACACTGACATAAGGCAGGGCCTCTCAGCAGGCGTTCCTTTACCTGTTCAGTCTCAAATACGTATTATCAGCTGTCAGCCGTATCCTCTTTCCTTCATTTTAGGATTAACGGGCCAGTCTTTACAGGAAAGAATAAATGGGTGCAAATCTGACATCAGAAACGGCAATGTTGATAGGGCCATCTTATGCACCACTACTGGGAATTAAGTTCCAAGGATTTCAGTCTAAGAAATCAATACCCAGAGGGGTAACGGTAGAAGCAGAAAGACTAAGGGCTAGATCCAGAATCAGTCACAGCTTGAAACTAAGGGCAAACTAAGGGCTGGGTCCAGAATCAGTCACTGCTTGGAATCCCTAGTTTTCTGTGGGCTTACTGTAAACATGATATCTATGGCTCCATTCCCATGCCTGTTAAGGCAGAAAAAGTCTTGCAACACACAACTGGCTGCACTGTCTAACATTAACAGGGATGAGCACTAGGACTGGTTTCAGATCAACAGTCCGACGACAACGTATCTTGATTCTTTTTTATGAGACTTTGTTAAACACAATCCATCTTACGTGCAAGATGCTAACATTTCATGGCAATGGTTGAGTATTTAGCAGAATAGAAATAGAATAGAAAGCTTATTATCTTATTACCATGGATGTTAATTCCTTATATAGCTTTGTTTCTGATAAAGGAAAATGACTATTGATTTAGATCTGAGGTATTCTAAATATAAAATCTGAAAAATAGATTTGATGATCCATCAAATTATAAATTAGGTGAACAAATATATATTGAGAATTATTGGAAGCCTACTAATATGAGCAGTGTATTACATACACTGGCAATCATTCTGTATGCCTAACTATTTTTAAGATCGAGGCAGAGCAGCATATATTCAAATACATGTAATTAACACCAGGATAGATACTGAGATATACAACTGAAAGAAGTTTTCCTTTGACAGTAATTGGAAAAGGTACAAAGATTGGGCTGAGATAGTCATTTCATGCGAGATGTTGAAGGATAAGAAGTTGATTCATATGTTTTTTTTTTCTTTTTGTGTCTGTGGGATATAATAGTATGTCTTTTCTATTACAAGTCCTCAAGGTTAAGACTCTTTGGGTTGGATCCAGCCATGCTTAGATTATAGCTATTGAAATTAATGAAACTTAAGTGGAGTAATTTGTATCCTATGCTTATATGAGCAACACTTTCCTTGTTGCACAGGCCAGCTACAACAGAATATGCATGTCAACCTCTTACAGGTACTACAATGCCTTTTCTTCACTCAAAAACTTGTGAAAGTCTCTCTCACCCTCCCAGAACACCACCGACCATCCCTTAACAAAAGCCTCCAGAGGGAAATTGTTGGACTAGGACTAATCGGAAAGTTTAATCCCGTCTGTTTCACCCTGAACTGAGACAAGGGGTCCCAGTCTTAGTGCAGGTGCTAATTAAGGTAACAAGACCAGGATGATTGTGTTATCCCCGCTTAATGCTGCTGTGAACCATTGACTGCTTATATTAGCAGTGCACCTGTTTGCCAGCTGAGGGTAAGATTTCACTCATCTGATGAAGTGCGGTCCGTAAAAGCTTATGCCACGATAAATCTGTTATTTTTAAGGTACCATTAGACTCTATATTTGCTGCACAATTTCTTGGAAAATAAAGTCTTCTCCATCTAGCAAGGAAGCCTGTCAGTACCTGTGACAATGCACTATAGCAATAAATACAAAAATTACAAGTATGTTGTTTTCTTTGCTAAAAGGAAGGAAATAGGAACAAATTGAGACTGGGTGATTCTAGATAAATATCCTGATGTGGCAGCTCCCTACTTATTTATTTAAAGCTTCTCTATACCATCCTCTTACCAAGTGCCTCAGGATGATCTTATAATAAAATGAAGTAAATAAAATGAAATAAATAAATAAAATCAAGGAAAGCAAAGCCAAGCCCTGCATCATCTTCTATAAACTCCTAGAAAGAACACTTCCAGTCCTGAAGGGTGAAGAATTCCTCACATGAGAACTAATACTACTGCTCGTGACTTCAAAAGCCCGCCTAGCAAAAGACTCCAGACTAGGACTAATCTCTATACAGTAAAAGAGGCAGATCAGTCAGAGAACCCTCCAGTCCGCAATAATCAAGCCATTGTATATTTCATTGTGACACTGCTTTGCTGTACATAGGCAGAATTTCAGTCTCCTTCTATTACACAGCGTGATGGATACATAACCGTCTCCTTCATGATAATGCCAAATGCATTTTTAAGAGCAGCGTATCCTAGGAACACATGTTTGCTACTGAGCTGGTAAGCGCACTGAGCAAATCCACCTTACATATTGTCTTCAAGGTGCAAAGAACTGCTACATCCAAATGGAATGACTGCCATGCAAACTAATTCGGGACTAGGAAACTACACTTTTCAAAACAACGCAATGAAATCTCTCTCTCCCTCCCTCCCTCCCTCCCTCCCTCCCTCCCTCTCTCTCTCTCTCTCTCTCGGCATGGTTAGCTCTGTTCTGTAGTTCTCTGTCATGCCATCCCAACCATGGAGTGTGGTTTCCAGACAGACTTGCCCGGTTTCTAGATTGTTCTTTTTCTGCCACCAATTTTCTTCCTTTTCTGGGAAGGGGTGGGGGCAGGTTAACATTCTGCCCTTCAGTCTATCTGAAACCTATAAATATTTGCATTGCTGCTAGGTTTTACTCTTTTTTTTTCTATTTTATGCTGTAGTTTTAAAATGTCATCGCATATCTTACATTGCATTTTGGGGTTCAAAGTGCGTGTACTAATCAGAGCTTGGCTATTAGTAACACAGAAATGTAGTAAGTAAATTATATTTATAAATCTATATATATTATACAATGCCCTGCAGATGTATTCATGCCACCCTGCTCACAATTTTGTTCCAATTTTGTTCTGTTAACCCTGAATGGAAAGGGATTTAATTGGCACGGTGACCACTTGATGTGCCTAAGACACTTAACTCGGTCAAGGTGCAAAATATTTTTACCTGGGCACAAAAATTACGTGAACAAAAGCTTAATTGGCTTCATAATTATCCACCCCTTGGCTATCGCATGCCGCATGGGTCTGGCACAGCCACTCTCTCCAGAAGTCATACACTTTAAGTAAATGGGTGGAGTCCACGTGTGTATAATTCCAGTGCCAATTTGAAGTTTGTAGAAAGGCATGAGGAAGTTACAGCATAGAAGTAGAAAATGCTTCTCTAGCCTTGAGTGACCTCAACTGAGCTTTAAGCCTTACTGCAAAACTCTGCTCCTTGGCCTCTGAACCCCACTCCCATGATGAAGCGAGCAGTGGCAGGATCACTTGTGGGGATGCCTGTGAAACTAGTTGGGATTGAGGGCAAGAAGGAAGGAGTCCAATGCAGAACAGTTCTAGTGGAAAACCGGTTTCCATCTGCAAAGAACTGAGAGTGGGGCAAAAGTTCACATTCCAGGAGGACGCCTTCCAGACACCCAGATCAAGCACTGGTATACAAAAAGGAAGCAGGATGTTTTAGAATGGCCTGGTCAAAGCCCACACCTCAGTCCATGTGAGAATCTGACAGCTGCTGTTCATCAAAGGTTCCCATCCACCCTTGCTGGAGCAGTTCAGTCAGAAAGGTCAAGTACTGCAGGTTGCAGATGTGCAAAGATGGCAAGAGACTTATTCACAAAGACTCACAGATTTAATTGCCTTCCAAGGTGCTTCTACCAAGTATTGCCTCAAGGGAGTGAAAGAGACAGCTTGTTTCTGCTTGCTTTTGTGCCACAACAAAAAAAAAAAAAAACTTTGCACCTTCACAGTCTGGAGCATCAAAACTTCATTTGTATAATGCCTATTAATAGTTTATAAGACTAGATGTTACCTATAGGTGGTATATTATCACATTGAGGAAGCTGTCATTCCTTGAACAAATTCACTTCTCTAAATAAAACTCTTATATTATTGCACTTCCTCACATTAGTAACACAGAGGCAAAACCTTGAAGTCCTTTCTCACAGACAGGATACTGGGTTGAACACAGTCACTCCCTGAAGTCAGACGCTTAGCTCCTTGAGACACAAACTGCCTAGCAAGTTTACGAGCTTCTCCTGCATGCTTCTTTCAAGTCAGTTTCTTGAGGACCAGGATGCAGCTCAAACGGCTTTGGCCACCTCTGGAGTCTTTGTCTTTGCACAGTCTGACTCGCACAGTCTGCCTCCAGTTATCTCAGCTAGTCTTCGGCTCCTTCCTCCTTTAGCTGCAGCCTCTGCTGACTTCATGGTTCCAACTGAACCCTGTCGGCCGGGAACTGGTTCTGTTTGCCATACAGTTTTAGTCTGGACCCCTGAGGATATTCTTGAGCCACAGAATGTTTGCAGTGAAATGAGCTAAACCTGCCATTTTGCACTGTTCTCCCTAATACACATAACATTGATCCTTTTACTTTTTAGTTTTTACATCTTCCGTGTGACTGCTTGCTGATTGCCACAGATGAACATTTGTGATCCTTTTTCACTGAAACTCTTTTAACACAAAATGTTCTTTGTCCTAATTAAGGATGGAGATAACTAAAACTGGGGGGAGAGGGAAAATAAGCTGGCATAACGAGGCCCACTTGATTGTTCACTGGATAAAAAAAGAGAAGCAGGGTTAACTCAGCAGAGTATAATTTGCTGTGTCCTGTTTTCAGTCAGTGCCTCGCAGACAGAAAGCAGCTCAACTGGAAGCAGGGTGTAAGCCTGGAGACTGATTAGTTAGGAAGCTATTGCTAAAGGCGGTAAAAGAGCACAATCTGTCCCGCGAGCTCCCTCACACAGCAGTTTCCTCTGCCCTGAGAGACTCCACTGGAAATCCCTTAATGCACTATGCCCTTCATTTATTTTTGCTACTGGACATTTGAGAGCATTTAAGAATGCTACTTTCTGAACGCTTGCCTTATGATGGATCACACTGAATATATTTTTATTCCCCCCCTCTGGTTACAGGCAGTCCAAGAGTACCATCTACAGTACAGTGTGTGAAACCAGATGTTTCACCTGGTATCTTAACAGTCTGATTAACCAGGACTGATTAACCAACTTATGCTTTAAGATGATGCCACTTAAGAGCTCTTTATGCTAGCTATAAATATTTGAAGTGCCCAAGGCACACGACTCAGTCAAAACCTATATAATTAGCTCTGAATTTCAATGGAACAAATAGTATTCTGCTGACTAACACTGCTCTTATTTACGTTTTCTTTGCCGCATACATTAAAAATGCATTGTTTACCAAACAGTTAAAAGTGGATGGTATTAATTCAAAGTACTGCTTGCGTTCTCTTCATTTAAGTGCATCTAGCTAAACAATGCCACCAAGGCAACGATAATTATTTGGTCAAGCAGTTCCACTATAAGAAGGTCTAGGGGGTGCTTATACCATACATCATCTGACTCCTTTAACATTAACGCCAGTTCAAATATTAGCATCCCTGTGTACTTAGGGTAGTATTTCATTCTGACTGGACAGAAAGTGTTGCAGCCGGCATTCACCAATTTTCACAGGCGAGGCTTGTCCAGTCCAGGGCCTAGCAATGGATAACTGGCACCCCCTAGCGTTGGAACACGTGGAAGAGCCTTTGGGATGCTTCAGCAGGTGGGGGCCCTCCTGTCCAGAGACTAGGGGTCTGCAAAGGGACTAGGGGAGCAAACGACAAGGTCTAGCCGCTTTGCTCTAGTATCGTTGGGTCTGGTGTCCCTGCCCAAGAATTGCTTTATTTTTTTCCAAGTGTGTTTGTAAAATACTGGGATAAAAATAGGACTGCCATTCTCCCGCACTTAAAATTATTGTTGAACTTCCTCCCAGCCCTGGAAGAGATTGTTCCTTAAGTAGACATGTGACTTGTTGAATCTGTTAAATCCCAAAAAGTTTGCAAATCATAGGTGTGCTGTTCTGGAGGAAAACCTTTCAGTGAGGCTTGAGGTAACATACAGCCTCATTAGGCTGCCTTTCTGTTTCTTAGTCAACTCCATTTAACCTGTTTACTGGTGGCTTTGTAGGAGTACATGCCTGCAGCCACTTGCCTCCGTATGAATGCTAAAAGATCCCTTCTTGGATTTGCTGAGAAATGGATAAATACATGGCGTGAGTTCCATAGTATCTGGCTTCGCTGCTGCCCACTGGCTAAAGGGAGTGATGTGGCCAGGGGTCCTAACATAGGTGACCCACTTTCTGCCTTCCAGGAAGCGTGTGAAGCTAGTTTGATCCTCCAGTCAAATACTGCCTGAATTAACCGACAGTGGTTTCATACAGGAAAGTTTCCCAGCTCTGGCCGGACATTTCAGTCAGTCAGTCAGTCATAGCTTTTATATCCCACCCTTCACTGTGTCTCAGGGTGGCGATACAATAAAATACAATAAAGTTCAGCATCAAAACACACAGTAAATAAAAGCCAATCCTAAAACAGCATTAACATTTTAAATAACGGGAAATAAAAAGGGTTCTCCGGCATGTGCTCTATTAGTGAGCTGTGGCTCTTTCCTCAGAGCAACCAAAATAGCCTTGTTATACTGACATTCCTTGGGTCGGCAGGGGAGTAACTCAGCCACAGTTGGTGTGCACATTTCAGAAGCTTTGCAGCAAAAGACCTACCCCCGCAAAAAAAGGGCCCCCAGGACATGGGTCTACTTAGCATTCAACCCAGTAAGGCCCTCTGCCCCTTTTTACTTTTGCCCAAATGAGAGAATGGCAACGGCTCATTCATATGGGAAGAGAGACGCATGAAGGATTCCATGCCGCCACTGCACTATATGGGCATGGTCAGCCATCTGCTCTGCCCTGACCCTGTTTGCAGAATACTGCTGATCATGTTTGGAAAAATGCTTCACAGCCTGCCTATGTCGACCATGTCAAGAGGCAGTGGCGGACGCCCACACTAGGATGCACACCTTAACATGGTCAGCAGGCTTGAGAGTGGTGGAGAAGCCGAGAGCGATGCTGTCAGGAGCCAGGAGCAGCCGCGGTGGCTGGAAGTGGCACTAGTGGAAAACCTTTCACAGGCAACCTAATTCTGGTTGGCATTGCACAGAAGGCAACGGTCCACCACTTCCAAACCTCCTTCCCTTCGAAACCCTGTGAGGAAGCAAGTGATGGTGCCACAAGACGGGCCCCCCAGGTCAAAAGGCACTCAGTGAGTTACTGGGAAAGAGCAAAGGACGTGTATGAATTGTGGTGTACTAATAACACAACGTGATCAAAGCCGAGAGGGAGTCCAGTGGTTGATACGCACAAAAGTGAAAGGAAAGTCCGGTGTTGAGCAACGCATACAACTGCTGAAAGACAATTCCTATAGCAACATGAAAACAAGAACCCTAGATGGATGGCAGAAGAAACATTCACGGTTGCAAAGGACATTGAAGAAGCAAATACAAAAGGTGAAAGAAATAGAATTAGAATCCTGAATGCAACTTTTCCATGACTTGCACATTTGGACAAAAGTATTACAATGACCAGTACAAAGAAATACAAGAGAGCAACAAAGCAGGAAGAACAAGAGACCTCTTCCTGACGATCCAAGAAATCAAGAGAAATTCATACCTAGACTGGGAATGCTGAAAAGATAAACAAGGGAACTAATATTTGACCAGGATAGAATAAAGAGAATGGGGAAAGAATATACAGAAGAACTGTACAGAAGAGATAAAAAGAAGACACTTCTTCGAGGTGAAATCATACAAAGAAAAGCCTGCAATATTAGAAAGTGAAGTGAAAGCTGCTATGAAAGCAAAGAATAAAACACCTGGAGTACATGGGAGATCGGTAGAACAGTTCCAAGCTGCAGGAAATGAATCAGCTCATGTCCTAACGAGAATATGCCAACCAACATGGACGACAGGACAATGGCCAACAGGAGGGACAAGTGCAGCGGATGTTTGGCTGGGGCTCAGATTCACTGGAGATCCGCTTTCCCCAGCCAGGGAAAACCCACGCATGGCAAGGCTGCCGAGACACGAGCTGGAGGGGTGCTCTGCCACCTTGTCCCTTGCCTGGGAACCAGCCTGGGAACCATGTGCAGACTCCTCCTACCTGCAGAAAGCCTACCTGCACTGAAGCAACCCCGGATGGGGAACATGCCTGAAGAGTACTCCTCCGGCTCATGCTATGACCTGGGTAGTTCCTCTTGCACTCCTCCGCTGAGGAAGAGAGGTGTCCAACAATGTACTTTCTTGCTCTTGCCTGGCACACTACAGGGAATCAGAAGACCTGAGCAAGCTAAGCTGCTTTAGGAGAGCTCCTGTCCTGAAAGCCCCCCTGAAATATTTTAAATTAGATTAAGGAAAATATGATTCTTTGCCCTAGTACCCTACACAAGGCAGGCAAGGGGCCTTTCCCGAGGCCCCATGGACTGGACTGGCCAGCCAACTGGGCCAGCTTTTGCCCAATGGCTGGAAGCTCTCCATCCCTGACATACAGAACTCCTGTAAAAAGGTGTCTGACGGTGCTTTAATTCTCATAGGTAAAAGAATCACAGTCCGGGAAGTTCGTGAAATGCACTCATGCTGGTTTTTCTTTATGGTTCAAGTAAACACTACGTTGAATAAAAGCTCCTGACCAGGATTATGGGTAGATCAAAAAAAGAGAAAAGTTATTTCTATACATGAGCAGCTTAATGAATTCACAGTTACAAGCTGGAGTAAGGGACAGAAGCTATCAAACATCACCCAGGATAACTAAATAGAATATCCATTTACAAGGTACAGCAAAGGCAGAAGAAAGACAGAATAATGCTGCCATTATTATTATTATTATTATTATTATTATTATTATTATTATTATTATTATTATTATTAAACTTGGGAGTTCTCAGTGGTTGTCACTGGCTTACCATTCTTAGATACATATCCTGGACAAGATACACTAGTATTTAAGCCACAGAACAAACCATGGAGAGCTTGCACGAGATCACTCAGCATAAAATAACTTAGACATGCATGACTTAAAGTAGTGCAATGAACTGTACTACCTGGGCACATTAGTTGCCTTCAATGGATGATGTATCCTGTATTTTCAGATCACTGGGACTGTGTCATCTGTACCATTCTAACCCTATCCAGTATCTACCCATATTCCCCTATGGCTTTTGTGAAATTACTCAGAGAAGAGAAAGAAATTATTATTCAATTATGAAGCAGTACTTCTCTCCAGTTTATGAGTTAAGCAAATCTGCTGCTTTAATTCATAAACTTGCACGTTTCATTTCAAGAGCCAAGGCCATACTTTGCTAATTTCCTGGATTAAGTAAACTGACATGCATAATTCCTCAGATTGCAGAGACAGTGAAAATGCAGGCCGGATAGGTAAAGACAGAAAAATATCTAACTGTGCAAATGTTAAGCAAGAGTTATATTTAACATTAGTCCTATACTTTATTGCACTATTCCAGATAGATAGGTACACGAGGAGTATCCTGGCCTCTCACGGAAGTATAAATCAATAGGAATCAGAAGTAAGAACATGTGATTTATGAATTACCATGGTTACACGCTTTCAAAACAGGTCTCTCAGAGGTTGGGCTGAGATTCTGTGGCACATCTGTAAGAAAGAAAGAAGCAGCAGCAGCAAATAAACAATCTGTCTTCTATTAGCATTCGCACAGAAGAATATTGCCAAAGGGACCTTTTCCAGATTAAATATCTGGAAGAAAACTTGCACTTTGTACATTTTACAAGCTATCATGTAATATTGTTGCTCCAAGATTAACACGCGTCCCTAGAAGAGTCATATCAGAAATAATCAAACTTTTACTCAGGTCCTACTTGGGGAGACAGAGATATTGCAGACAAAGCCTAGAACTGTGGAGCAGAGTGAAAGAACTTTAGCCTAGAGAATAATGCTTCATTTTTTTGATTCGCAAGACAGGTCTGAATGTCCTTTTTGAGGGCGGAGGCTTATCTCAGCCCAAGCCCTTGGTTAAGGGGAGAAAGGACTGCTGTGGTGAGAAGGCCTGCTTCAGCTATGGGCATTAAAATAATGGGTATTTTAAAGGACTCTGGTCATGCTGTATATTCCAGTATAAAGGAATTAAATCTGTTATCCCAGGAACAAGTGAAGTATGGGACAGAGGGGTGATAATTAGTCCCCAACCTGTCATCTACGCACACAGAGCAAAAGTTATGGGTGTGGAATGGGGGAAGGAGGCGAAGCCTTTCTGAGAGCAGGCAACATTCTGGTGGCAGTGGCCAACAGAGACGCCTTGCTATTTCTATAGGTGTCCTTCCCAGCTTTAGCTATAAAGGCAGAGTAACTTTCCATACAGACGGAGTATTTTCAGTATGTGTTGCAAATCTGCTACTCTCTAGGACGTCCCAGGAAAGGGAAAATTGCTTTTGGATTCCATTATTTCTGCCTGCAATGATTTCAGAGTGCCACATCCACATGGCATACAGAATTCTCGTCTGTTGCCGGGCTGATCCGTGGTTTAGTGGGATGTGCTGAACGAGCCATGGACCATTCCTCTGCAGACTGTTTCCTGTGCAGAGTGGGAAGGCCAGCTTTTCTTTCCCAACACAAGCCAAAGCCATAAGCCCCTGAAATGTGCCTCAAGGAACTTCTCTGAAATGAAATTCGGCCTTCGGGCTGAAAGAGGCTTGCCATTCTGACAAAGTGTTATGTAAGCCTTTCTCAAACTGCTATGCAACTGGGAATGAGTGAACAAGAAGCAGGGAACTGGTGGAAAGCATGGACAAATGTAGAGTCCTTCAGTGGGTGACAATGAATGTTGTAATCCTTGTGTGCAAGGGTCATTTCAGTTTATGCTTTAAGACAAGGTGCGCCATACAGCACCGTTCATTTAAAAAGTATATTGTATTTGCTGTAAAATAAATTCTTTTCTTCCCACTTCTTGTGTACTACTTCTCTGGTCACCCTGAATCCTTCCTTATCCGCTGCATGTCTGAACGGCCTCTGGTCATCCTTTGTTGCATCTTTTTATCATCGGAACATTTGAAGAACCTCATTTTCACAGGCTGCACTATATTCAGCACACTGATTAGTAAAATATGATACTATGCCAAAGTGTCAACTCGGCTGCATTTTTCTTTGCAAGGAAATGATTAACAGGACTAACACCACTTGGAAAAAGTTCTGGCCTGTGGTATTGCATCAGGGAGTGTGCTCTTTAAAAAAACAACAGTCCTGTGGCATAACTGCATGGAAACTAGCAAGGAAAAAAGGTATTTACCTTTAAATCTCGTGGCCCGTTTTCTTCGGTCTCGGAACGCAGCGCCTGACTGCAAGGCCTCCAATAAGCTATCCATCACCCCTGTCTCATCACCCTCTGTAAAAAGAGATGGAGGGAATTCCTTCAGCATTCAGGGTTACCATAGCAATGCCAGAGGATTTACAAGGATTGAGGAAAGACTGTAGCAATAAAATGCTGGCAATTCCAAATTCAGACAAGCCTTTAATTTACTCATAAATCAGATCTCCAAAAAGTCAGCCCTGTTAAGTGTTCATACTGCGTCCACTAAAGCAGACCAAAGTCCATTTGATTCACTTCATACCACTGCATCCCTAAAACGAGGCAGAGCCGCAACTTTAAACGTAATGCAACGCCATTCATATGCTCCGACATTCCTCTGAACCCAGAATGAAGCCACCGATCTTCATAAGCCCCACTTCCCTTACAGAAGCTGGCTGTTTTGTACAGCACCATTCCCTAAGACGAAATTTATTATTTCCATGATGCCTATTAGCTCTACAGATACTGCTGGCCTGAATAAATCATGAAAATTGCATGCCATCATTGAGCCTTTGAGTACCCACTTACTGAAGGACGTCACTCATTATACTTGGATCCTCTACACTCTTTCAAAATCATGCAACACTGCACTGGAAAAGGACTCTTAGGCTTGAAACAATCCACTTTCCCCCTGGAAGAACACAGTGTGATTTTATAACACTACCTGAATAATCTCGAGAGCTACTTATTGTAATTATGCACATACACTGCCCTCTTGACAATAATTTTCCAATTATAACTGGAGTTAGTTTTTTCTTAATGTGCATGCATACATTTACTCTGACATCTATAAGCTAATCTTACCTAAAGATTTTCTTGGACTACATATTACAGCGGTATGACTGGCAATTCTTAGTGCTGGATTCACTTTGAGGAACTGGTTTGAGAATATTTGGGATGAAGCCTTAACCGAGTGTTTAAGAGCCCCTCCATATTTTGGGGGAGGCAGGAAATCACATTAAAAGCCTGGTATCCTTTTATCAGGTGTATGAACATCTAGACCACTCAGAGCAGGCTGATTCAGGGTCTCTTGGAAGACCCTGAATCAAAGTATTAAGGTGCACGTGGAGGAAGCAGACAATGCAACGGACAAGGATGAGATTCAGCAACCCGAATGGATACAATGTGACGGGCTGAACTTGCAATCTGCAGTACTTTTCTGGTTTTACTGTTTGCCAATATATGAAATTGAGTTAAAAGCCAGAAAATACATATGCATGCATTAGTATCAAATAATTGGAGAAACCCTGATGTTTGCTGTAGTTCTCATGGTTAACCTTGAAGATTTTGATAAAATGGCAGTTTATAAGCAAAAATATGTTGTTATTGTTACCATTATCACTGGTTTGAGTGTTAAGTTTATAACAATGCACTTCTCAGATGAAAAGAAAATTGAATTGTTTTCTAAGCCAACTAATGAAATACCAAATGTCTCTTAAAGAACTTTGTTATATGCTAACTGAAACTTCTACATATCCCTGTACTTGTACAGAAAAACATCAAAGAAGTTCTTCAGCACACCAGGATTTTTTTTTATTAAACTGAAATTTTATCATGCTCATCATACAGCACAACCTAAATGGTGCTTGTTTGTAAGACAGAAGATTTGCCATTCTGAACACAGTACTTAAAACGGTGAAATGTGTATGGCAGAAGCCACATGCAACTTCAAATCAGTGCGACTAAAATGGCAGATGTGGATTAAAATCTTTTCCTCTGCTCACATCACGCCTCTAAAACCAAGAAAAAGCAACACAGAAAGTAAAATAATCCTGATTGTCTCCGACTCCCTCCATCTATTTAGTTTGTTCCTTTATATTTAATAGGAATATATTTAACGGAAACCATTTCTGCTTGATAGTGGCATCTTTATGATGGAACATGATCCCACAGTGCTAAGTTCATGCACAGTCTGGACCAAATATGCCAGCCACATAAAATGCTACTGACATCCATCACCTACTTCATACAGAATACAAACTTCTCCAGTTGATCATCCCTGAGCTGTGTTAAAAGCTGAGCATCACATAACCAAGAAGTGGTTCTGAAACTCAAAAAGGAAACAGCTTCTGAGTCTTCTGCAACCTTCCGAGGCACCTGAACAATCCATAAGAATACCAAGAACCTTGGGAACTCATGACCCAGAGCCACTGCTGGCGAGTATATTGTTTCTTTCAAAACTGCAAAAGCTGCAAGACGAGCGCTTCACTAAAGAGCTGAAAAGAAGGAACAGGAGGCCATTTAAATCAAGGAAAGAGAAAACATTTTGGATTCTCCCCTTTGTGACTGAAGCTGGAACTTTTCCTGAAATCTTCACATTTTAAAATTTGTTCATTTAATTTTGTTTTTAAAAGCCTTTTAAATAAATCAGATGTGCAACTGCAAATTATTTTGTGTGGTTTGCATTTTCCTGAGTCCATGAAGTTTATGTGATTGATCAGTTCTGCTTTTAAGAGTCCAGTGAATGAACACCTGCTTTGTGTTACTCTCTAGAAAAACCAAGTTGTTCTCCACATTACCTGTTTTCATTTCAAGCAATTGCTTTTTCTTTTGCTGTCTTTCTAATTTTTCTTTTTCCGCCTTTTCTTTTGCTATTTGAGCACGTCTTTGCTTTTCTTCTGCTTCTTTTTTTCTCATATTATCCTTTACTGCTTGCTAACGAAAAGTTACATCAACATAAAACAAGTCAGTATACATAAACAGTATGCATAACCATACAAACATTTTTACCATAAGGAAATATCATCATTCTTTTGTTGTTAAAATTACTGTGTTGCTAAGGTTAGTTGCAAGTGCTGCCAAGATCTTGTCTGCTCACTGGAGGAGTCAGGGAAGTTTCTCCCCTCGTGTTAATTAAGCTTAACAGTCTATCAACAAAGCACGGGAACCATACAGGACGATTTCATCTTTTTGTCAGAGCAGCCTTGATAGATCATTTACACTTCGAAACTACTTCAGTTTCATCTTTTACAACAGGTATGTACAGATGCAGTTACTAACTCTTGATTCTCATTTTTCTAAACCCTTTTTTAGAAGTTTAAGGGATTCATTTGCTGCACAAATCATTCTACAATTAACTGACACCAGCCGGTAATAAGATAGACCTTCCTTTGAGAGTAAACCAAGTATGACTTGTTATGGGTGGGCAACTTTGCAGACCAAACTCCTCATCTCTGTGTTTGGTCCCCATCTCTCTCCTCTTCTCCCACACTGGCATATACATGAAAAGTTTCAGTTTTTTCCATTTTGGGGTTGTGTTATCCTCTTTTTTACTTGGGCACACAACACTGTATTGATGCATAAAAAGGGAGTCTGCCTGCAAGACTGCAAAATGATGAACACTCAGCTCTGAATGTCCAAAATAGAGGGAATGATTTAAACCCATACTAGCAGCTGCTGTTTCAGCTCCATTAATTTCTCATTTGAAAGAATGACCCATCTTGTATGTTAACTTGTCCCTATACACAATCTAGTCACTGAAGAATATTCTTATCTTTCCTCTTCAGGAGGTACAAAAAGCACTGATACTCCTGCAAAGTTTAACATTTTACTGTTATATATGTTTACCATGAACATCGATCTGAAGTTGTTCAAGTCAGTCAGAAATTCTTCCACCGAGACCTTCTTCAAATCGATGGCATAAAATTCCATCACGTTCCGATAGAGTTTTTCCATATTCTCATGCATCCTGGCAAGTTTCTGAAACTGGTCCTTTGCTTGAACAACAAAGGTGTATTAGGCGTGTTAAGGTTACAAGGTGAGAGCATGAGACTGGTTAAAGGTCCAGGTTCAGAACCAGGGCAGAGTCATCGAAAGGGGAAAAACCATTGATTTGAGAGCAGCACTTTGAGCCACCCACAGACACCAATCCACCAGCAAGACCAGGCTGAAGTGCCCACAGAGCTATTTCATCCCAGTGCAGGTGAACGGAATGAATCTTACATTCACTTACATTCACATAGCCTTGCTGTGAAATGGCTATGTGCCCCTCACCAAGAACCCTCGAGGAGTCAAGAGCCTTGGCAAGGTGTGAGTATTTCACCTTTTCCAGCCAATTATCAGCAGGGGTGGGGATTATTCTCGATACATATCCCAAGATTGTGCTGAGGGTTTTTGTATAAAAAGAATAGCAGGACATTAATAAATACAAAAACCGCCTTTCCACAGTGCCAGTTCACCAACTGAAGTCGGGTGGATTCTGCAACGTATGTCAGCTAACAGGCTAGTGCAACAAGCATCCACCAAGCTACTCAATGTGCTAATCCTCTGCAAGGTCTTTATTTATTTATTCATTCATTTTTTTATTTATATGCCACCCACTAATCCATATGGATTCTCTAGGTGGCTGACCATTTACTGACTGTTCTTTCCAAATAAACTTTCCTTCCTGTCACAGCTGCTGTACTAAACCAAATACTACAACAGCAGTGCACATATTTCCTAGTACATAAGTTTTATTGGACTTGAATGATGTGTGTATTCCAAGCTAAAGACCAAATTCAACCAGCATTTCAGGTTAATGCAATTGGAGCGACACAGAGACACCCCCATCCTGCATGTTTGTGTGTATAAAAGCCATATTATCTACTGGAATCTTCCATTGACATTAGGAATATTGTTCAATATTTTTTCAGGGCTTAAAATTAATAGTTGAAAAACATGTTAATAAAGTTTTCCAGGGAAAATAATTCAGAATCTTTGAGGGCACAGAAAAGTCCTACCACTTGCAACATTCCCCAAACTTCATCACGGACATCTTTTTCTGTGTGTTGGCAATGTATATAAAAAAATAAATTAATAAATCTATAACTTTCCTAAAGTACCAACAGAAACATACGCCATACACCATAATGGGAAGTTACCTTTCTGATGACAGTTTCATACTGAAATTTGATTTCACATCAATGGATCTTCTCACCAAGCTAATACTACCTTACAGATAAAGATCTATACAAATCTCTTTAAAGTTAAACTCACGGTTAAATACACTACTGTGATTAATGAAGCAAAATTACAGATTAGGTTTGGTTGTATAGTTTTAGAATGCTTTATTTCCAAATCTGTCACTTTATTAAGACACTAAGACAACATTCCCCCTGCTATTCTGAAAAAGTAATGAAGTGCAGCATAAATTTTATTAACCTGCTCATAAAATAAATATTCAGCTTCTTAAAAATATAGATTTGTGGTCCTCTGTAATATATCTGTAAATGGGTATAAGAAAATACTGACAAAATTAAATAATTATCAAAAAGCATGTGTCAAGCTAGTATATCTGTATATCATTTGAATAAACAAACACCCTTTTGGGTGTTTAGCAAATAAGAGCTCAGTGCTTTGATAAAAGCATATCCATATTATAAACCGAATACTTAAGCTCCAATACTGCTAAAGCTTCCAATCTTCATTTACCTGGTTTGAACATTTATAAGATCACTGAAATAATTCTAAATGGCTTTCTCTGTAATGTTTGCATAGATTTTTGTTCTAGAAATGATTTCTCTGGAATGTCTATGCACAACAAACAAAGCCACATATTAAACGAATTTAATTGCTTGAAAGTAAAGTGCACAGCTACAACAGACGACCAACTAGGACGATCCAGTGAAGGAAAAGATTCACCAGATTATGTATTCTAATAATACTTAGGCTCACTGTCTGTGGGCATATCTGATTCTGAAAAGAAATAGGAATACAAATCAATCAATCAATTAGATAGCTTGTGCTGTTTAGTGACAAGATAACAGCTCAGGTGCCTCTGGAAGCTAACTGCATGCAGAATGAAAAGAAAAGAAAAGAAGCTTCTGTCTCAACTTCCCTGTCTTGCCTGCTTTTTATTAACAACCATGCCTTTCAAGACATGGGCATCATTCAGCTTCTGCCACAACAAAAGGAGCCAGGACAGGCCCCAGCTTCTTTCTGCTGTGCAGAATTATCTAACCCTTACATCAAAACTCCTTTGGTTTGTAATTTGTCCTAGATTTAGTTTTCCTGGAAGTGAGTTTCTTTAATTAGCAAGCTCAGTCATTACCAGAAACTGCATGTAACTCCACTGTTCCTCAATTATTCCCTGCCTATAGGGAGAGTTAACAGGAGTCAGCTAACTATTCCTTGTTAACAGTGTTTAAAGATCAAACCATCTGTTTAAGTGTCACATGTGGGTTTGGCTAAAATAGTGAAATATTTCTGTGAAGTTCCAATAATGGGAACATGGCCATTTTATAACCGAGACCTTGCCATCTTATAAACAAGAGAAATGCCTGTGAGAACCTGTAGATTGTACCTATTATGTATTTCTATAATAACTAGTGTCTCAAAAGGTATTTTTACACACTGTGCTTATTATAGTCCTTCAATATGAGGATATATTAGAATCCTTCAATATGAGGATTGAGCAAGCAAGGAAAGACACTGGTTTTTGAATGCGACAGACCAACTATTTACAGCCACAAGTTCAATAAGAAACACTTGCAAACTAAAATGCAGAAATGCTACACAAGTGCCAGTAAACCTTGACAACTGCCACTGTAGAAATTTTAACCTTCAACGCGGCATGAATCACTTTTAGGCAGAATTGTTTTAAAATGTGAATGCATTTATTTCCTGCAAACAATGTACTGAACAAAAGTAATATGTGTGGAAATATGTTCTTTGGCCTCAAATAGCCAACGACAATCAATCCCTCTTGGAAGAGGTCATACAAACCTTGTTAGTAACAAGGGAGGCAAGCTAAACTGGAATGTGAACCATATCATTTTAGAGTGGAGGTAGACTTGTTCTTTCTGCTTATTATTAGACCTTCCTGTAGCCCAACAAAAACACTTCATCCTATCTGCTGGCATGTGAGTAATGCGGTACTTTCTTCCTTCATGCTCCTAATACTTGTTCTTACCAAACTACAAAGCAAATAAAAAACAATTCAGATCAAAAAAACCCTGTAGTCTGCCGCTCGTGGTGTCGAGTTTATTGAAGGGAATTATCAGGATTCCTATATATTTGGAGAAATGACTGCAGATACTATTCAAGAGAGTAAGAGAAAAGGAGGAAAAAGGAAACTGAAATAAGTTTTATATGCATGATAAACTAATCAACTCAGGTTGCAATATCACAATCAGAATGGGCAATTGGAAAGGCAGTTCCTAGCTATTTCCCTTATTTCCAAACTAAAGCCTTCATTCTCCAGCTGAAAATTGCCTTACTTCACCAGGTAACTTCAATCTTATTGTTTCATGTGTGTTTTCTCATTCAGTGACGTGCTTTCGTGCCTATATGAAGGAAATTTAAAGTCACTGGAGAAGGGACTGTACTACCTCCAGATTATGAATTATAGGTGAATCTTTATTAAGCTGTTTTACATTCTTAGTAATTTAAGGTAGAAATGAGGTTAGGGTTGTCAAAAAATGATGGTTCTAAGTTGAATAAAGATTATGCAAATACATTTGAAAAGTGTAAAAGAACCTTAGACAAAGCCAGATAAGTTATTTAGCAGAAAAAGGATATGGACATCTTTGTCACAAATTTGTCATGAATATCCTCAGAAAGGGGAAAGGTCTCCAAATCCTTCTCAAGTTGCTTAAGCTGCCTTTCCATCTGCTTTAGACTTTTCTCCAAGTTTTCTACAGAAACTAAACATATATTAATAATTTAAAACTTCAGATGTGCCAAAAGATGAATGCTGTTTAGATTAATCTTGCAAGAAGGCAGGTACAATATCCTTCCGTGCATTATAAAAGTCAGATGTACCAAGTGCATGGCAGACAACCTATTCCATATCATCAGGAAATATCACGTTAATAGCTCACCCGGGTAAAAATCATGCCACTCAAAACAGAAAGCAAGTTCACATGGGCTGAGATTAGATACACGGTGAGGGCTTTGGGAAAATAGCACATTGTGAACAACTGAGGTACCAAGCCAGCTAGAGGCCACTTCAGCACCAAGGCACCATGAGAACAAACAGTTCTGTGACAGTCAACTCTGGGCAAACTCCAGGGGCAATTTGAGAAAATGTGCCACGTGTACCAAGATAACTGTCATGAGAATGATTGCTAGTCACAAATGACAAGCGAGAAGTTTAACACAAAACATGTGAGCCTGTTTTTAACACAAACCTCTACTTGCTTTATCCAAGTGCTCAAAGTCTTCAACAAAGCTAAGGACACCAGGATATTTCTCCTCACAGATTTCCACCAGAAAGTGAAGCAGTGTTATCTTCTGATCAACTGATTTCGTATCTTTTAACTGAAATTAGTAATACAATATTCAGAAACACCAATGAGTTTTAATCACATCTTGCAGAATTCTTACATTGCTGAAGTGACTCTATTTTCAAATACAGTGCAAGAAAAACAAGTTTTGTGGAAAACTGAAACAGAGTTTGAAAAAATTAGAACCTGGGCCATCCTAAACTGTGGATCTGAATTGCATTTTCTAATTCAGAACTTGAGCTAATGTCTACTCCAGGTCCTAGGACATGAAGGAAAGAACAGACAATACAGCAATCTTGCCGAAGTTAAAGTGAATCTAATCAAAGATCTTTGATACAAAATGTCAGCAATGGAATTATTTGTTAGTCAAAAACTAGTTTTTACATGTAAGTGTGAAATTCAACTGTTTCACTTAGGTACCTATTCAAAAGAAGGCTCCCAGCTGGTTGGACATATGAGAGTGGCACAAAAGCTCAGTGTTAAGCACGTTAACACACATGCATTGATAAGTACCACTGGATTCTGCAAAATATTATTTCAAATATTGAGGTTCAATATCAAATAATGGGCAAAATGCATACATCCGATACCGGAAGAATTCCAACCTTCAAGACCTAGAAACAAAATGAGCTAAAGGTACTCCAGGCTATGTAGCCTTGAAGTACTTGCAAACCTGGGGCCGATTATTTGCCCGACTGAGCCCTTAACAATATTCCTTTACCACAGCTTTTCAAATTTTAATTTTGCTATACTAATAAAAATATTCCTAGTTGAGACAATTATCAGCAATAATAGTTTACCACAACACACTTTTCTGTCTGCTTTACTTAGTGGTAGAAAGAGAAGCTTTCAAAGCACAGTGTGTGGTGATCACAAAACTGATGTTCAAAATCTACTTTTGTCTAGCTCAAAGCAAATGGAGGGCTGCTGAAAGCGGGTGTGGAGCAGTGAACAGGTATTTATGCTCAAATTATTGAACAGATTAAGTGTCAAAAAACAGAACAAGCAATTTAAATAACATTGAAAATATGAAAAGGAAGTGGTTAGAGTACTGAACTCAGCATCCAGAGCTCTTTAAAACACTCACTTTACATAGGGAGCAAGGGTTAAATCCAAAGGCCTGTGCATTCCGAGAGCCTGCGTTCATGTAGTTTCCCGTCAGCAGCACCAGCTCCAAGAGCTGGCTGAAGCTTCTGCTCTTCTGTATCTCCTCACAGGTTGCACTGACAGCCAGGATGTCAGGTTTCATGTTGCTCACCTGCTCCTCAAACTGCAGCTTAAACAGTATTGCATTCAGCCGTGGCTTCAGCTTCTTTACACTGCTCATCTGATTGAAAAGGGGAAGAAGAACCTCCTTGAAAACCATGCTTCAGCAGGGAGAAAGCTCACGGATGGCTCACCAGTATGGCTGATTTGAAACTGCAGCCTCATACCCATCACAGAAAAGCTGTATGAATGGGGAGCACGTATTGCAAGCAACGGAAATGACCGCTATGAAGAATCATTGCAGCCATCAAGCTAACTGCAGAAAAGCGTACACCAAATGCAGTATAAATACTCAGTGATAAGAATTATAATAAGCAGAGTTTATCCTGAGACATTTGAATAGATACTTAGTATAAAAGTGACATGTGTAAATAAACCATAACGCATGAACAATAAAATTGCTCATGCAATAAGGTTCACAAGCTATCTGAGACGTAGGGAGAGAACACCCTCCTCCCAAAGGCCATCGTTTATGAAGGTCTGTCTGTATGATTCTTGAGGTCTAGAATGCAGACAGCCTGAAGCAACTGAATGAGGAGTTTAATGCCTGCTGACTCGCAAATAAGTGCCTTTTGTTTGCCCCATCTGAGAACGGCCTTCCAGTTGCTCTTGTACTTATCAACGCCATGCAGTTTTTCAGAAAGCACTCTGGAAAAAGATCCAGATGCTCTTCAACCGTTAAAACAGCAGCGAAATCAGGAAGACCCTGTGACCATAAAGGAAAAGTTTCAAAAAGCAGTGCTACTTACCACCACAGCAAACTGCTCAGGTTCAGACAAGTTCTTATATTCACTCTTTAAATTGGACAATTCATTGAGCTGTTTTTGTTCAGGAAGGTGCTTTATTAAATTCTACATACCATGAAAAGACATGAAATTAGACCTTATGCTCCCGTTTTCTTGGCCAGTTTTTCTATGAGGCTTTATTCAGTATAATCGGCAGAAATACAAAAGGTTCGTTTTGCGTCACTGTGAACTTAGACATTTGAAAACAAAAATGTTATGCCTTCCAAGAGGTAAGCACAGAATTCAGCTTATTAATTCATTCCCCCCACAATCTCAGAAAACTGCTGCATCACAGTGCCAAGTGCCAAAAGGAACTGCCCAACGGCCAGTTTGCTTTAGGAAGAACAGAGCGTACACGAGAACATGAAAGGGTGTGTGTGGTGGGGGGGGGGGCTTTTAAACAAATGCTGCTAATGAAAGTACTGTTCCCGCCCCTCAGGATGGGGAACATTAAGTGGGTTACTAGACAACTGTCCACCTGGAAAACGGGGCTTTTATGATCTAGAAAAGACTACAATAGAGGAATCAGAACAATGTTGCATAACTACCGCAATGTATAACTGGAGTTGTTGTGTTTTTCCTTTCATCAGTTATACCCTTGTTTATCTGAGTAAACTCCTTTTAGATGCATTTAGTTTGTAAGATGCCACTATAAAACAAGGAGCAGAAACTTTTAAAAGTGTACACTTGAAATAAAAGTAAAGACACAGGAAGCTGAAAGGTACAATTTTACACTAACTTTGCCCTTGCCTGCAATTTGCTACTGGTATGTAATGGAGCCCATTCAAGTCCAGCCTGGACATAAAGTGAATGCTTAAACTCAAAATTACTCCAGCTTAACATTAAAATATATTTTACTGGTATTGCACTCCCAAAACAGCCTCTTACAGAGCTATTACAAGACAGGGCAGGATACACCAAAACGAACAGAAACACTTGCTTCAGGACTGGGACAGACCAGCAAAATTCCCCTACTCAAGTTTCACTGCCCGGCCCCATTCCAGTGATGAGACTTCCATCTGGTTCCTAGTTGTCCCTGGAAGTGCTAAGCCCCTGTACCACAAGCAGCGCTCTCTGCTGGCAGGCAGAAATTGGTGGGTTGCAGAGAACGGGTGGCCTGTCCTGATATGCATTAAAACAAAAATAGAATGACTGCAGGACATCTTCATCTATTTTAATTCTGTAGTGGGCTGGTTCAGCTGGCACACATCAAGGCCTGACATATGGAGGCTTTTTTTAAAGGAAACTACTGCATTAAAATATCATAATAATTTTGCCCAGTGAAATTAGCAAAGTCATTTCATTGGGGAGGGGACACACACACACCCCTAGCATTTCTCTGGGCAAAGCACTGAATAAGCTGCAATATTATTTGTCAGAGGCACAACCCAGTGAAGTTGTGACCTGCTAGATGGAAGCCTCCACTCTTGGGGATTTCCAGGTACCTGCGCCTTACTGGGCTGCTGTCAGCAAGGTGGGAGAAAACCTGGAGGTAAACGTCACTTCTCCATCTTCCTGTGCATCCCCCACACCCTAGACAGGCCTTGAAGGTCTGTTGCTGTGGTTGGACCAGGGCTGGGAAGGCTACAGGATATGGCCCTTCCCAGACTCGTCTCCTCACCTACTGGAATGCCTCGCCCTTTTTGACCTCTGTGAAATCATCTGAGGTTGCTTTTGCAACTCTGGAAATCACACACTGTGGTTCTTTCTGCAGTGGCTGCAAGAGGTGAGGCCGGGAGAGTATATGGCATGTATCTTGGGAAGGGGGCATGCAAAAACTCTTGTGTCCACGGGGGCAACAGGACTGCTATTCCCACAACCTGCTTAAGATGTGTTTTCCTTAAATAGCTTCCTGCCTCTTGTCTGCAAAATAAAGCAGCATAGAAATGCACTTGAGAAAAAGATGTCATTTGTAGTATTGTTCAAACTAACTCCAAAGATGGAGTTCGTGATGGAGAACTGTCTAATTGGATCACAAGTCATATCAGCTCTAATCAAGCCAAGAAAAATTAAAAGAAGGAAGAGGGGAAGGGGGTGGGGTGGGGAGAAAGAGAAGACTAGTTCTTTTTGCTCTAGAGGTTTCAAACTGCACTGCACTTTACATAGGGCACACCAAGAGGGTGCAAAGTATGAGTGCAAGCCAACAGGGGCCATTTTTTAACAAGCAAATCCAGGACAGTGTTACAAGTTTCTTCATGCACACTCCAGTGATAGGAGAGCTGCTTCCAGCTGACAACAGAAAGATTTACAAATGTGAGAAAGAGATGCAGAACCTGGGAGCTTCAAGAACAGGTAGTCCTGAACAGCATCTGGAGTCATTCACCTGTGACATCCAAGCTGTTCAGCTATACATCTTGAACTACTTTGCAGATGAAAGATGGTTGTATTTACTGCAAATGCAGCCGGAATTAATCATGAGTCAGGCTGCGTATTCAAGGAAGGAGCATTAGTGGGTTTCTGATACTGAAAACCTGTGTATGTGAGACCACTGGGCAGATTAAATAAATGCAGTAAGTAAATAAATTGCTCGCTGTTCATCATACCTGGACCATGGATTCTGACAGCTGGACTTCATCTATTTCCAGTATCATCATTTTTATTTCTTCATACGGAACCCGAAAAGAACCTAGAAAGATAGCTGAAGAAAAAAAGAAAACATTTAACATTTAAGGCTGCAATTTGCTTTACGTTTCAGCTGGGTTGAATTGCCCAGATACACCACAAAATCACTAGACTGCTTGGTCACATTAGAAAGGTGGCACATCAACAGGCTAAATGAGATTCAAGAGTTTCAATTAGGAAACAAGAGATAGGGAAGGGAGGACTATAATGAATCGCCTGGGTCTTGCCTACATGACGTTCAGAGGAGAGAGTGAACTCCTAATGCACTCCACAGGTTCACTTCAGCTCCTACTTTCTGTATCTTCAAGCAGTGCTCTGGCAAGAAGAGAGAGCCTGTAGTAGGAGCTAGCTAGGGATGCTGGCCCAGAGGAGGGAAGGATGACCGGCATTGTCTCCTGTGGCCGTCAAGAGACAAGCTGCAGGAGGAAACCACACAGACTGGTCTTCACCCTTTATAAGACAGGGCTCCCTCAGGAGACAAACTGCACATTCAAGCCCCTGAACCAGACCAGAGTTATGCAAGCACTGTTTAACACTTCCATAGCCCGTGGTCTGCCATGGGTCAGCTAACTATCACATAACCATCACATAACCATCACGTAACCCTTTGATCAACAAGGACCTCTTCATCTTCAAAATGTCACTTGTATATAACCTGCATCTGGCACAATCTCACCATGGTTAAATTGCTGCTGTGTGATGTGATGAGTAGAGGAAAAAGCAAAAGAAGGAGCAAAGTGAGAGAGAGAAACAGCTGAAAGAAGCAAGATCATGCACTAAATCTTTAGTGAAGATGACAAGAACCTCAGGAAAACATGCGATAGAAAGTAACACCTCATTTTAAAAAGAAAACAGAAATAATAACCATTCACATAGGAAAGCACAGAGAGTTATTTTTGTTTTGAAAACAAAGATGGTAATGTTCAGAGTCTAGGGAAAAATATATTCATGGTATTTGTAAACATTTGCCATTTATTTTCGTATACCTGATGAATTCCTTGTTTACTACTGCATAACTTTAACATATGGTTTTACAGCATTTTGTTGTCATTATAAAATATGAACTGAATTAAAAGCAAAGCTTTGATATCTAGAACATCAAAACTAGTAATTAAAATCAACCAATTCCCCAAAGTATTTTAAATACTGTAAAACATTTACTTACAAAGATTTTGGGCAACCTTTGGTTCCAAAATTTTTAGTTCTCTGATTCGCTTTTTAACAGATTTCTTCTCCTCAAAACCTTCATCTTTTTTAACTATTAATACAGAATGTCATATGTCAGCACACTCCAGAGTTAACAGTATTAACACGTTTTCTTAAAAAAGACTTTTCTAGAGGTTTAAACATTATGTATGTATAAAAATAGGCATTTTTTAAATAAACCAAGTTCCACTACATAACTGAAGCACTTAGCAAATTTCTTCATTACTATTTTTAGAATTAAACACTAAATCGTCTGAGCACTGCTCAGACAATTGCTAGCTAAGGCCTGATTCATCCCACACCATCACAGGCACCCCTACCTGTGACCAGATGTGTTCTGCCCTGCAGACACATCTTGCTGGTTTTGCCAAGCCAACTTCTGTGGAACGGCTAGCAGAATGATACTATCTCTTCTACTTTTTCCATTATACTACTGGATACATTCAATATCCAGTATTGAATCCAGTATTGAATCCAGTAACCAATCATTTTTACAATAGTGGAATTTTCCCAGTCATTTCCAGTTCAAGGTTTTCCAGACCCCTTATATTGCTACTTTTTTTTAACCAAAGCCTAGAATCTGGTAGGGACACTAAAAGAACCACCAGAGACCCTCCCATTTTAGTTTTAGCATATATGAGCATTTTTACTTTTCTAGAAAGTGTTGAATTGGGAACATTTTCAGAGTCTATCTCAAAAAGTTTATCCAAATAGCTAAAAATGAAATATTTAAAACTAAAATAATGAGACATTTACTTTAGGGGGGAAAGACAGTACAGCAAACTTCATGTAATTTAAATAGCATATTCAAATTAAGAGTTCTATTTGAAAATGTTCTTACCTATAAATATTTTAATACAAGATAACTAGAGTGCACCTTTTCCATTTTTTCTAAACATTTAAACAAATGAAGATACTAATACTAACATACTAATTTTAATTCACCTGAAGAGTTGTATGTAGGTATGTATAACAAAATAAATTTTATTATACATACTGTTGCTCTTATTGTAGGATAGTAATATGGAGTAAACAGCACTGGATTAGATATGACAAATAAGATTATATACTTATCTTCCTAACTGTAGTGAACAAAGGCAGTCAAAATTACTGGCTATCTTTTCTAATTAAACTAACCGCTAAACTTTTGAAAGGCATTTGGCATCTTCAGTAATCTTCATCTGCTTAATGCACACTCCTTCATCTTTGGGGCCTTTTGATGTTATAGCTATATTCTATTTGATCGATTAACTGCCCTGTAAAATTTTTAAACACTGTATATACAACGGCAGGTGGGGGGGGGGGGAGAATGCCATGCTGGATACATGATGGGTTTCCCTGGTAAATCTGTTACCACATGCAAGTATGTGCTCAGCTTAGTTCTCAAATGACCATTCTGGCTGGAATCTTAAGAATTGATGGTTCCTTCAAAAACAAACGAGTTCATTGCATAATAAAACATTTAGACTAGAATTCGCACTTACCATTTTTTTGACAACAAAACGTAAGTTCCAGCTTGTACAGCAGCTCAGCATTCTCATACTTGCCCTCATTTGCCCTCAGCCAGAAGCAGGATTCATTCATGTCGTGTGGCCCGATCTGCAGAATATACCATAATCTGGAATAATATCTCAGTCTCTATGTGAACCGTATGTATCACAGACAGACAATTATAAAAGTCATGGACATAATATGGAAGGTAATTAGTAATTATTAGAAGGAAGTGTTGTTGTTGTTGTTGTTGTTGTTGTTTTTGCTACTGGCTTATTCTGGTTCAAGTATACTCAGTAATGATTAGTGCTCAGAGTCCTAGATAACTGGCTCTTCTGAGCACATTGAGTGCTATTTCCACACATTCCCCAGCAGCATCAATGGCAAGGACTCAGTTGTAGCAGAACAGATCTGGGTGCACGCGCCAGCTTGAGAAGCAGCCCGTTCCGATACTGCATAGTTCTGCCTATTTCTACCTGTCAATCCAACCTGGATCATTAATGTCTGATCTTGGGTCTCTATGTCAACTATGAATCATCACGGTTACTATCATTTGATGTTCAGGTCACTCAACCCAAGCAGGACGAGTTTTGTTGCATATGGCTGGAATGAAGGCGTACATCCAAAGCAGAGGACAAGTACTTTTGCCAATTGTTATTTTGACAGAATGAAAGTTCTCCTTCCATGCCATGCCATGTCATGCCAGACCCAGAACAAGCAAAAAGCACTTTTTACTGTAACGCTGTAACGCTGTTGGGCCCCAGCCAGCCGCAGCATGGGACGGGGACACTGCGTGCGATAGCCGTCTACTGACCCTGGTCTCTACTCCTCACTGTACCACAGTAAGAGCAGGGAAGACCAGCACTTTGGACTCCAGTGGCAGCACTCCCGAAGCCCACCTTTCCCGGTTGAGCATCCTCCAGACTACACTCCCATCATTGCCAGCTAACCAGGCTAGAGAAGGTCGATCGAAAGCATAGGGGCATGGAAAGAAACCAGCTCTAAAGAGATGCGCAGAAGTTGAACTATGTGACTCTAAAAACAAATGACTGGAAGCTTTTAGCATGTAAACAGCAATCGCCTTCTAAAATGACACCAGATGCGAAGCTTAGTTTACCTTTGCCCAGTTGAATCTTTTCATCGTGACCTCAGGTTTAAACTCCTTCTTAGGCTTCAATCCAAAGGGTAGGGCTTGAGGAGGAGGGGAAGGCATTCCGGGCAAGGTCCCCAGTGGGGGCGGAGGAGGAATACCAAAAGGAAGAGGCTTTCCTGGGCCATTAAGAAGGGAGGGTGGGGGGGGGGGGGGGGGGGGGGGGGGGGGCGGAGGAGCTCCATTGGAAGGTGCCGCCGGTGGTAACAATTCAGACGACACGACAGTCGATGGACGTGGAGAGGCACCTGCCATCGCAGCACCCTGGAAAGAAAGGCTCTGAGTTAACGAATGCAAATCTTGCACCTCCCTCAGTCGAAAGCAAAATGTGAAATCCCGTACAACAGCCATCAGTTGTAGATTCGGTGCAGAAAGCAGATGATCAGTTCATTCAGATATCTTTGTGGGCGACAGTTTGCCAGTTTGGGATTCAATTCTGTCCTCCATCCAGTAATAATAATAGAATGCCGCAGCTCACCAAGAGCGTGGGACTCAATTGCACTGTGGCCATTTCCTTCTGAACACATACAAAGAGATTTTGTATTGCGGTCACCTGCAAAACCTTATGTACTACGGATTAGACTAAAATACTACTGTATGATAACTCCTTCATCTGTTATCTTCTCCAACGATGCTTGAGTTACCAGCTTGGATATGAGAAGCACAGGATTAAATGACAGTTCTGCCTAGTCTGCCATCCTTGTTTCCAGTAGCGGACAGAGAGACGGTCTGTGAAGCTTATTAAGGGTCTTCAGCGAAAAAAATAACTAGATGGGGAGCGCAAGTCCAACCACTGCCAAAGACCCTTGGTAAGCGGCAAGCTTCCTTTTACTCAGAGAAGTTTTCAGTAGGCGCCCTTGACTCTCAAAGTTCGCAGAACAATGCTGCTTCATTGATTTTAAAAGAAGTTGATCTTGGGTGTTTCCCAGAGTCCTGAAGGCTAGTATATTTCTGACCCAGGGCTATGCCCAAGATAAATTGCTCTGGCCCGAAGAACAGGCGGCCATATTGAAGTTACTACTCATACACGTAATATGAATGTGGAGCTATTTTAAACTGTACTGCTATCTCCTCAACCCTAGAGCAGACTTAAGGAAGGTGCACCTATTTTACTCAAGCTCACATTTGCCTTCCATACACCTTGGTTCATATCCATGTGATCTGTGTATAAGGAAAGTTTTGCAAACTGGCATGATTGCCTTCTTTTTGGCCCTAAACGTGGATCTCCACAAAAGGAGAAAATATGATGCGAAAAGTTATTCAAATTGCAAAATAATCTGTAATTGTAATACAGTTAGAAGGTTTGTTGTTGCCAAGATTGGAGGAAAGGTGAAGACAAACTAAGGAATATTCCTCAGAATAAATGTACTATGAGAGTCAAAACGTAATCGAAGACCTCTTCAAGTTGGAAGACTAAGCAAATTATCCAGTACGGCTGGTCACTTTGGCACCAGTTTATACTAGTAAGAAGTTATAATTAGTAAAAAAAAATGAACTTGTAATACAATTGCTTTTATTATCCATCCTGATCATTTTAAAAATAAGAATATAAAGATTTTTTTTTTAACCTGGACCTGGAATAAAAGACAGCCCTCAATTTTTTGCTTTGCTATTTTTGGTCTCAAGGGTCATTTATATAGTATATAAGCATAACATTTTACCAATAAAATATTCCTTTACCTTGCATTCTGCTTCAATTTTCTGAAGTTGCGCCTTTGTCTCCTGATGAGCTAAAAATTCTTCTTCAAACTAGAACACAAACATGAAAGTGCTTTGCATCTCAGTATCTTTCCCCCCTCAAGCTGTTGGCATAACTCCCAAGTGTTTTAAGTCGTTTGCATGTTGTATTATCTAGATATGTTGATCGTGTGATACTCAGTGGGGCACAGGGAGAATGAAGCAGCAGATTGACCTCCGGCTCCGAAGTGGGGTAGACTTAGCATTCGCCTGTGCTCAGACACCTTTTCGGGTCTCTTGTCAATCCCACTGCTCTTCCAAGGGTCTGGGGGTGGGGCAGTTATACCAGGCCCAGGCTGCTATGGATGTGAAGTCCTGACATTACTTCAATTGATCCAGGCCTCAGTTTGATTTGATCTGGCGCCTACCACCAAGTGCTACAGCTGTCCCCATATTATCCACAAGCATAACTGACCCTTCCAGGCAAAACACAGCCCACCACCGTCAGCAAAGAGGGAATCCTATACAACCTGAACCGGGAGTACGCCCCACTAAATTCAATAGGACTTGCATGTGAGCAAAAATTAATACATGCCATTAGCAACATTCAGTTACAAGAGAAATTCTAAACACAAGCAAAGTGAACAAGGAGATATAAAAGGAGGAAGTAATAGGAGACAATTAACTCAAAGTATTAATGCACATGGCTGTGTGCTCAAATTTAACTGATTCAATCTTTAGAGGAGAGTCTACCCTTTATTCTCCACTAACTACTAGTGTACTACTGGGAAAGAGCCAATTAAATTTAATTCAGCTCTTTTCACATAAAACAACTACTCTGGAGTTTATCAGAGGGAGCAGCCCAGGTACCCAGACTCCCATTTTTCAAGTCACTACTGGTATGGACCTTGAAATGCCTTCAACCAACTTCCCAAATGGACATTGAATCAAAAGGCACAACACAGGCACCGGGAAACACTGGGGTGCGCAGCTGTCTCCCCCCACACCCCGCCCCACTGGTCCATGTGTGCAAAGCCACACTAGACAGCTGTTCCTTGCCCAGGGAAAAATATATGGATCGTAAATGAATCTTGCAACTGCTTTTTATGAGCTTCCACACAGAGACAGAGCTGTGCAAAGCCAAGCCTGTGGGTGCCCAAGACAGAATTCACGACACTTTTTGCAACAGCTCCAGCCCTGGCACTTCCAGGGGCCAGATGGATGCTGCTTTTCCAAGGGAATACGCAGGCTTGACGCTGCTTGCAAGGATTCGAGGCCACCCTCTGGGATCTGACAAGCAGCAAGGCTTTGATGGCAAAGTGGCAAAGGAAATGGCTGGAAGGTTCTGTCCTACGTGCTCAGAGGTTAGTATTTAGATGCACCGGCCCAGCCATTTCCATGCTGTGCCCTCAAACGGGCAATAACTCATGACAGTGCCATGGGGCGCCATTTCTTTTGATGAAAAGCAGGCAAGCATGGGACACTTTTACAAGTCTAATATGCAAATAATGCTACTTGCAATAATGCACCTCAGTGTGCAAGGTTGTGGGCCGGACACACACAATGCACGGAACCTCCTGGCATTTAGGAGCAACCGCAGGATGTTCCCCCAGAGTTATGACAAAAAACGTGGCACACTGTTTTGTATCAGCCAGTTTTTCACCTGCAAAATTAACTCTAGGGGAAAATACAGACTTATAGATTGGAAAGACTTTTGTTCAGAGTACATGGACGGACAGTCGGATTTTTAATCTGAGTAAGGAGAACTTATTGCCACGTTCTGCTTAGCATGCTCGGCAAGATTTGCCAGCAATGGCTGAATGGCAACATGCGCAACTCAAGAGTCTGATTGGTTCAGTTTTGCCACTTTTACAGCTTCAGAATCCTCTTAATTAAGTCCTTAAGTGGAAGATTTAATTAAACTCTTTGATTTTTGAATGGATCATTTTCAGGTGTAATCTACAAATTATTTTCTATAATAGTATATTATTGTACCTCTTACACCTATGTAAGAGATACATAGCATATATTCATTTATATACTTTAATTGTGAATGCATTGCATTCATCTCTCATGTAAGAAATCTTTAACTTTTTCTGTTCATTTGGGTTTCAGTTTCAATTTTGAATTTAATAAAAGAAATGTCACCCACCTGCCCAAAGGTTGGTTTTCCCCATCAAAATCTTTGCTAGCTTCTAGCAGCCCTGCCAGGAAAACGAAAGACAAGCACAAAACATGCAACCATTTTTTCCCCAGCTTGTGCTGATAGGGAGAATGGCATAGTTATAAACTGAGTTAAAACTCAAAGTTTGAGATCCAGTCATTGTGTGGCTATCTATCTGGGCCCTAATAAAGGTTTGACAGGAGACTGAAAGTCATGCACATAAAAAGTTAGACATAAGTAAATAGAATTTTTATAAAATTACTAACCTTTTTTGAAGCTCCTGAAGCCTTCTCTTTAAGCTCTTCTACTTTGTGTTCAATGCAGACATCTAGTAGAAAATCAAGTTGGTTGGTTTGGTTTTCCAAGACTTCCCAAGCCTTTCAATACCTGTCAGTCTTAGAAGAGACCCCACCATCATATGGATGACACCCTCCTAAAGGGCTGCTCGTTTAGTTCAATCAACTGAGATGCATGGAAGAAAATCTAACAGAGACTCAATTTCCAAGTTTTGCTTCTCTCCTTCGTAGGATAAAGTGTATAGCAATCCACCCCCAACTCTGAGGTCAAGGTAGGGCCCGCTAGCCCCCAGAAAACAAAGACAGTCTTAAGGGTACCAATATACAGCAGAATGTTATCTGTACTATATCTTTTGGTATGAAGCAATAATGTGAAAACATACCCATTAGATGACTAAAGTCCACATCCAGTCTTTTACGGTAACTAAAATCTGGGTCTACTCCATTTCGATGTAAGACTATCTGTGAAATGCACTCTTCGATTAACTTGAAATACAGGGGTCTACACAAGTAGGAAATGAAAGAAATCATCTATTTGTTGATTATGGAATCACTTTATAAATAGCAAGCAAGTGGAAAAAACCATAATTCTGCAACCTTGTTACCACCCCGAGGCAAGCCTTTGTCACAGCAATTTTACGTGGGTAAAATTAAAACAACCCCCTCATTTCAGAAAATACTGCTCATGAAGATTAGAAAATTCTGACACAGTGCTGCTTCTCATCCTGCCTTATGCAATGAGACATGCAGATCCTAATCTGTGAGATTTTAACCAAGACTTGAAAGCGTCATCAAAGCTAATCAAACCTAAAACTGGTTGATGCAAGTTGCTGTATTGATATAACACTTAACTATTATGAGTCTTGACAAAAGGGTTCATGGTTGAGAAGGACCAGCAACTGCAACCCCAAGGCCCATTTCCTATCCCTTCACCATAATCAGGAACAATCAGAAACGACCCACCCATCTCTTGAATTGTAATACAATGCCAATAAATGGATTTTTTGCACTCCCTTGGCAGCTAAAAGACTAATGCCACAACCTGGAAAGGATAAACACCACCTGACAATGGCAAAAGGAATGGAGGATTTAATGAAACATTCAATTTACGAGTCAACTACAAATAAAAAATACATATTTAGTGTACCTTTAATAAAGTATATGCATAATTATTTTAATAGGGTAGTATATTCTGTTATAGTCCAATATACATAGCTGCTACATGATGCTCCATAAATTCAAGACAGAGGTTACTTTTATGGAACTGATCCGTCTTATACTTGGCCTTTTCTTCTTCTACCTTTAAATTTCCCTAACATTATTATCTTCTCCAGTGAGTCCTGCCTTCTCATGAAGTGACCAAAGTGCAACAGCGTCATCCTGTTTGCTTCCAGGAAATTTCTGGCTCAGTCTGATCTAAGGTCCACATGTCCATTTTTTCTTCAGACTAGGGTATTTGCAAAGCTCTCCTGCAGCACCCTGCTTCAAACAGATCACTTTTCTGATTAATCGAGCAATATTATGCTCTCACTTATTATAAATGCCAAGTAAGAGCTAGTGCGAGTTTTCCTTACCGTATAAAATTGTCATTTCGTATCAGCAAGAGATGCTGAAGGATAGAAAGAAAATAGCCTTCTGCACTTGTGTCCTTCACAGAGTTCCATACCATATTGTAAACATCACTTGCATCAGTAACCAAGTCAAGGATAACACAACTTATTTCCATGCTCAGCCACAGAAACATTTTATGCTTTCAGAAAAGAATTTACTATTACGTCTCTGCTAAATTTTTTCACATTTCCCCAACAATTCTCAATCAGAAAAGGCATTATATTTGAAAATAATTTTAAGGAGAAAAAAATTTGGAGGATTGCATTGGGTTCAGATGAGAAAATTTAAGGAAATCCCACCTCTTTCCTGGAGCTGTATATAATACTATCCCATCATGCCAGCATTGTAGTAGATGCAAATAGGAACCAACATGTAAACAGATGCTGCTGCTGTCATTCACAATGACAACACAAAGCCCCCCAAAGCCCTAGGGAAAAGAAGCTGTGCTACAGCAATACACTTTTAAGAATTTCTCCTTCCTCTGGAAAAAAAATTAGTGAAACAGAGCCCTCAATTTCTTCTCCCATGACTACAGTGGAGAATTCCAAGTGGCTACTGGTACATAGCTCTATCTTCTATACTGAGGGAAGGATGTAAATGAGCCACATGCCTTTTGCACAAATGTCTTGCTCCAAGTATTGCTTAGAATATGCATCGCCTCATTTTCCAGATCAAAGCACCGCAAGAGAATGAGAACTTGCTACAAAAGATGTTAATTGTCCACATGATTTAGCATGGATCTGACCAAACCAGGGAACTGAGGTGTGTGTTACCAACCCCAGGTCTAAACTTTTCAGGGTCCTCTGTCTTCTTTCAAAGGATATTCTAACTCAGATTTGATATCTTCTAAACGATGAGAAAATTCAATCATATCTTCTTCTTTGTGCTCACTGAACACTTTGAGCTGGATATCCAAAGCATCATTCTTTATGCATTTCAAATGCTGCAGTGGAAAATAATACAATAGTGCCTAATTGATAATTGCATATTAAAATAAGCTATTTTAAAGCAACCCCATTTTTAACATTGCAAGGTATATGTTTAGGTAATCTATGAAGTATTCAAACACACAAAATATATTTCCAAACTAACTTAGAAAACATAAAGCAAAACTGTACTGCAGCTGCTTATCTTTATTTCATTTTAAGCTATTAGTTTCTGAATAAATTTTTATTTGCAACGTTTCATTCTGTGTCTTGATAAATTATTCCAGAAAGGAGTCCAGCTTCTTCTCAACTCAGGTAAACCTTCCCATTTAAATATTCATTTACATACACACAACAGGCCACATACCGGCAATTGCTCTTTCAATCCACAGCGCATAAATTCATTCCTAATATGGAGTCTGAAGTCCAGATCATCAGGAGATGTAACGAGTGCATTGATGAGTTGCATACAAGCTACCTGCAAGAAATAACATGTTTATGTTCTTTGCATGCTTTGAATGTGAAGGGCTAACATTTTAGGAAAAAACAGACCAAATGGTGCTCCAACAGTTGAGTTGATAGCCAATATGTCTAGATATTTTATTGCTATGAACTTGGGCATATTAAACTGTATCACTGTGTTAGACCTAGATTGTATGTCTTAGCAGCAAACTGTAGGATTTTAAAAAATCCATTTCCAATTTAAAAATATATCTATGAATACTGTTGCATGACATTTTGGCTTGTTAAGGTTTTATGAATTAAACAAAACAGAGCTAACTTATAATCATTCAGTATGTCATAATTTACCTCTGTGATGTTTGAACCAAACTTTATTTATATTTATTTTACATTTATATTGCAATTTATATCCTGCCTTTTTCCTACAAAGGGCTCAAGGCAGCTTACATCATTCTCCTCCTCCATCTTATCCCCACAACAACCCTGTGAGGTAGGTTGGGCTGAGAGTCTGTGACTGACCTAGAGTCACCCAGTTGGCTCCATGGCTGAGCGGGGACTAGAACCCAGGTCGTCTGAGTCCCAGTCCCATGCTCTTAACCACTACACCACACTGGCTCTTAACCATAACACCACACACTTTAAAGTTACATATTATAATTAAAGACCATTAAACCATTCCAGGACCATTCAGTAAAATTTACATTTTATAAGAAATTGCACACAATCATCATAAGAAAAGTAACAATTTAAGAATGCATAATTTAAGTTTTAGAATGAAGAATTAAAGAGTCAAAACTGTCTTCATTTATTATTTTATATCCTGAATATTTAAGCTACATAAATATTTTTATCCTGCAAGATCCCAGTTTCTCTTGGCTATTCAAAACACTAACCTGAACATCCTATGATGTAAGAATTAAGTGCTGAGCCGTAAGCATTATTAGGAGTATCATGCTAATAGGTCAAGCCACAGAGCTGCAGAATAGCTTGGTAGTTTCACCCATGTGGGAAAGCAGGAAGAATAGCTGGAAAAGCAAGACTATTTGCACTTGCATTTGAGGTGTGACTGCCCCTAGCCTTAGATTGCCAATGGAACACCTCGTTTATTGCAAAAGTTTGGAGCAACAGGAGAGGAAAGGAGATTAGGAGCAGGGCGCATGATAGGCTGCTTTGGGCAGAGCAGAAAAAACCTGGCAAGATGCAAGAGCTACAAACCTCAACATTCTGTGAGACAAAGAGAAACACAACCCAGGCCAAATGTAGTCAAGCTGTTGTCTTCCAGTGCATCCAATATATATGAAGAACATGAAGGAAGAGGCCTTTTCCTTGTTCACTGTCTGTACATGTGTAGCCATTGCAAGCCTAACAATCTTCAGTCTGAAGTAACTGTTCTTCTAACCAAGGATGCACAGCCACGAACACGCAGTTTTCCCGCCAGCAGATTGAAAACATGTTTAATTGGCCTTACCTGCTCTTAGAGGAAAAGCTACACCTCTTATGCCTGTTTTCTGCCTCTAGGAGCAAAGCGGTAATGTGCAGCATCTACTTAAAAATAAATGAACTTGTCCTCTGAGAAAGATTCAGGAAACAACTTGTACTTTTTCTATTTTAAACAATCATAGAGTATTCACTTTCAGCCCTCCTCTACACCCACATGATGGAACTGCATGCAAGGGAGGGTTCCAGGTAGATGCAAATTAACCGTGGAAAAACATGCCACAGGTACCTTCCTGAAGCTCATCCCATTGTGTCAGATCCAGATTTTATCATCCTAAGAGAAGGTATCTCATGACTAACTGAACTCTCACTGATTTCAGAGGGTCTATTCCAAGCATGCCTAATTCGGCAAAGCTTCTCTCCTGTTCTCGATTGTGTTCATCAGCTACACGAAACAAGGTTGGCAGTGCTAACCAACTGGATGCCCCTCTTTGCTCTCAGCTGCCATCGAGTTCTCACCAGATTTGGCTTTAAGGTTTGATCACTTTTCTTGCCATGTCTTTCTCTATTAAGTCTTCACAATCCTCAGTTCCCTTCCATAATATGTATAAGATTCCTTAGCAGTCTTATCCAGCTATTTCAAATAGCTCTGTTATAATACTGCCCCTATTAATCTGCCTTCACCCTCTTTTTCAGTTGCATGGTAAATCAATCATTGGCTCAAGTTACACACGCCCGAAAGTGACATTAGTTCTTCTCCAAACACCTCTGCTTCCTCTGCTAATTCAGCCTCACCTTCTTAAGCTCATAATCCCAGTGTTTTGATTCCTCTCTTTCATCTCTCTTTATTTTACATTTTCTGAGCACTTGCTTGTTGCTTCATTATTTCCAAAATGTATGTGTGTTGGTGTGGGGAGATTCAGACTGCAATAACAATGACACTTCAAGGCCGTTTTAGTGCTTAGATTGTAGCATCTGCTAACCAGATTTTCTGCTTCCCGTATCTGCAACCAATTTGCAAGCACTCTCCTCACTCACACCAATAGCCTCTCACCCTCCTCCACTCCACACACAAAGCCTCACGGGCTTCCTTTTCCTCCCCATATTATATTTATCTCCCCCCTCCCCGCCCCACAGTTCCTGATTGTCTTATTTATCCACCTTTTTCCCCCCACACTGTCTCCAACCTACTTAAAACCCGGATATCTTCTTCTCTAGCATGCCTCTCTCTCTCCGTCTGTTGTCTACCTTTGTTCTAGATTTATTTCCTCTATGTTACTAATCTTACTTTCTTTGTTAGAATATTCCCTTGCTTCTCCTGCTGCAAATCTTGAGCAGAGAGGACTGTTAATAAAATAGGAAAATCCTGTAACTGCTTAGCTGAAAGCAAGCCCCATTGACTTCAGTGGGACTTAGCACTAAGTAAGCATGCACAGTAAGTGCATTAATCCTGGGTTTGCACAACACGACAACTCATCCAAGTGCGCTACCCAAACTATTTTTGCGGGAACTTGGAGCAATTCTCACAGGACTTCATTTCTTGGGGGAAACAAGGAAACCTGACGTTTAGTCACTTGTTCTAGCATGCCACCCTGACCCAAGCACCTGTCCCCATCATGGGTGAAGGGAATGGGCAGATCCCCTGCAGCTCATGCCAAGCTTCCCTCACCACCTCCAGAACAAGCTGCCCCACGAGGATCCAACTGGGCACTCGGGCGTAATGGGCACTGGCTGGTTGTCTCCCACTAGTGCTTGGAAGCAATTCTGGCACAGCACCGGTTTATCCTCCTTCACACTGCTTTTCCTTAGAAGACCAGCCTGACAGCCAGTTTTTGTGATCTCCGTTTTAGGAGCTGCTGACAGCGTCTTCAAAGTGCTCCAATGGCACTTTTCCTTGTTCCCACATTTGTGAAACTAGCCCCCTGCACATTTGCACAAGTGTGGGAATCCAGGGCCTGACTTGAGCAACGGCGGAGGACCTACTGCCAGAGGACAGCAGATACCAACACTGGAAGTTGACCCACAGGCTCCAGAAATGGGGTTTCTTTACTTGGCTTCTCTTGACAGCTGTCAGTAGCTGCCAAAAGAAACCAAAGGCATGAGAAACTTTAGCTCACAGGAAAAGGGTGCAGTCATTTCCACCTCTGAACAACAGGATCCTTTTTTCTTTTTCTTTTTGCCCTGACCATTCCCTGAATGAGGAGTATTTTACTCTTTTTCCCCAAGACTGTAGCAGCTCAGGGAAGTCCAAAAGCGCAAGAGCCACTGCTCGGCTGCAGAGAATCTTGACCCATTTTCTGCTTCACCATTAACACACAAAAAGGGCTTTGGGAAGTAGGGCTTTGTTGTACAGCTCTACAGAATACTGGACTAATTGAAATGCATTAAAGCTTGGTTCAGACCTTGGAAATAGGATACTGTTAACACCTACTTAAAATATGTTTAAAATGTTATGCTGTTAGATTGGACTGCCATACTCGAAGCATCTACAGACAGATGGACGCTGTTATTTTAAAATTCCTTATCTGACTTGATTGGAACAAGTTTCATGTAGGAATGAATTTTATAGCTAAAAGTTATTAACCGAGTGCCTGACCATTTACAGTAATGGGTGTAAACTGAGAGTATTAACTTTGGAGAAGCTGTAATATAACTTTAAAATCCACGGCCTGATATCAAGGATTAATTATATTTCAATATGGGGTTTACATAACAGTGAAAATCATATGATGGCTCTTCTTGGCTTGTTAAAAAAAAAGTCAATTTTCTTTTAAAGATAACACCAGGGTTTTTATGAACTAAAGCATCTGTGTCTGGAATAGTTTTGATTAACAGACATCAATATAAAAGCCATACCAAGTCCACATAATTGTTTTTGCAGAAATGTATCTGCATATCCATCTATACTCAGAAATGAGGAGTATAGCCCAATGTTTCTTTTCCCCTCCAGTAAGCACACAGAAGACAGGTCACATTTGCTGGCTATAAAATGCCATGGAGAAGTGTCATTTACTTGCAAATGGGCTGAATTTCCCTGCAGACCTTCCACAATGGGACAAAATCTGTCAGTTTTCCTCTCTTCTGCTGCTGCAGTCAAGGCTTCCAAAATCTTTTCAAGGCTGTAGCATGAAAGGAAAGGAAGCCAAACCAAAACACATTATTTTGACAGGTAAAGAGAAAATGTATGCTTTAAGCTTTACACACATTTGGTGGCATCCACACGCACACAAAGCCAGGCATCAGCAACGCAATTCCTTCTGCACAACCCATTTAGCTCTTCGGGTAACACGGCTGTTGGTTATTCTGGAAGTCTTGGCGAAAGATTGTTTGTGGAAGACTCCAACCTGCAGAGATGCCCGTTCAACAAACTGCTCACATATTAAAATAAAAACATTTTCCAATGCTGTCAGCATTTTCAGGACTAAGCATGAGGCCCCAGTTCTTTAAAAAATCTACTTTTAACCCTCATCTACCTGCAAATAAATCAAGTTTACAGATAACATGTGCATTCAGTACAGTACGTACGTGTTTTCTTCTCCAACAATGCATATTGCAGAAAGAAGTTTAACTACATCAGTCATCATGTTGATGTGCTTGGGATCAATTGCTTTGGCCAGTAATAGAAAGCTCCTCTCCTCACCCATTATTCTTTCCAAACCATACTAAACAAAGCAAAACAAGAAACGAAGGTTAACAGAACGGAGAAGGCGACTGTCGGCCAGATTAATTCATACGAGGGACAGGGAAGTTTTCATTCCGGCAGAACCCACTGGCGAATGCACCCCACCGATGGAAGGCCAGAACAGCCTTTGTTTCCCCAAAGCAAAGTGGGCAAGGAGCACCTTTTAAGGCGAAATCCAGCACCAAGCTTTAGGCACACAGGCCCTGCTACTGCATTCGTCTTTTCCATCTGCCCACCAGCAGACCATCTTACTCCCATATCCTCTCCCCCTCCTCCACACCCACCTGCCTCTCAGCCTCTCTCCCCACCCACTCACCCCTTTCATGCCTTGCTTCCCACCCCATCACTGCCCCCTGAAAACTCTCAGTTCAGTTTACTCCTGTCTTCACACAGGGAGCCTCCAATGAATCCAGGTTCCTTCCAGAAAGGGAATGAGTTCTCCCTTCATTGCGGCAGGAGACAAACTATCAGTGGGAATCTGGACATGTCCCTACTACACATAATGGGACTTACTCCAAAATAACTAGGTACAAGACTACAGTCTAAAGAAATGAGCAAATCAAGTTACTGACCTTGTTGTTCATAAAAGCCTTCAAACACTGTATGATTTTATGCTGTACCTTCTTCAGAATTTTATCCTGCCTGAATGCAAGAAATGTGGTTCGTAAATGTAGGTCCTTCCACTCTTACTAAACATATTATGTTTATAGAAAAGGTGTGTGTGGGGAAGAAAGCAGAGACCCTTACAGTTTTGCTTCAACCAGTCTTTCCAAAATGTCCAGCAGTAAGCCAAGTCCTTCATGTCCAAAGTTCTCAACCCAGCTGCAAGAAAACATTTCACTATTAAACAAAAAGGGTTACTTTTTTAATCCTGCCTGTCAAAACCTTTTAAGATACTTGGCTTGTCTTCTCTGCTTATTGAGTATGTCCACATACTGCAGCAGCTTGTTTCCTTCTTTTCAAGTGAAAGGGACCAGCAGTTTCCCCTTGGCTCTTGATAGTCACTGGACTCCATGAAAAGCACACCAACTAAATCCATGCCTAGTTCAGATGATACATTGCACTCTTCCATTCTTATCAGAATACCACAACTATGAAGTGCTACAAAACTTGAGGCAAGGGGAATGAAAAGAGCACATTTTTCCAAATGAGTCTGTTCAGGATTTAAACCCATCTGGAGGCCCTCCTCTTGGCCTCACTAATGCAGTTCTTCTCAGTGACCATCCCCAGACGCTGGAAGCCTCTGGCTGAGAAAGGTCAGGCTAGGCCCCTCTTCTGCTGACATTTTGCCAGAAGCCCGTTTTATTCAGGCAAGCCTGTGGCATATTACTTGGTCTGCTGCTAAATGGGAGTTTAATTGGGTTGCTTTCTGTTTGTCTTCAACCTGTGTCTTGATGTTTAATTAACTTCACATTATTCACAGCTGTTTTACTGCTAGTCATCTTGAGCTTTCTTTTCTTTGGTAGACAAGAAAAAGGTAAATTTATACAACCAGCACAAGAGTTTACATCCTGAAGTCAGTCACGAAAGGATCAGACTGAATGTCTTTCTGAAGCAGAAATTTCTTGCCCACATATCGGTGTTTGGCAGCCACTGGTCTGCACATGGGTTAGTACTATGGATATCTGCATCCATTTGGGGTTTTTTATGGCAGTTATTAAGCTGGTAGAACATCAGTCTTAGTAATGGACTGCTTCATGTTTGAGGGCCCCTTCACAATCATCTGCTTCCACTTGCAAAGCGGCACGTCTCTAGCTCCAGAAGCACACACTGCACGTAAGCAGGGAGTAACAAAAGTGCTCACATTCCAGTCCGGACGGTTACACAGTCCTTCACAGAGTGCTAAAGAATAAGTTGTGAAACGCACAAACGTGTGGCGTGCACAAAGTAATGTAAGCAATTTATATGCAGACACCACTATAAGGCACTACAGCTCACATTAACTGTTGATTTAATCAAATTCTAATTTTAATTCAAGAGACCTTTTGGCAACATCATAATCATATGGAGATTAATTTAGAAACAAGTGAATGAGCAACACAGATGAAGTACACCGGTTGCATAGTAATGCACACACGAAAGCACCTTTCTGAGCCGCTATGAAGCAAGCGTCAAACCCTCTCTCAGGAACAGGACAAACAGCAGCCATTTATCCTACTCTACCATTTCCTTGCAAATATATTTGGCTTGCCAGCACTTCTTTCCAGCACAATGTGTGGAATGCTACTTTGCAGAGCGTTTTACACTATTTGTAAACTTGGAGCACAAGTGGGGAAAAATCGAGATACCACTTAAGCAACAGTGACCACTGATAGGTAAACATTTTCCACCTTGGAAAGCCTGAACACATTTGCTTACGGAAGGAACTCGGTGGCGTACAAACATGGTTACAGGAGCTTACAGGTCAATGAAATACACAACCCAGAAAGCCATTTTTGACAGCTTCAATTACCTGACAGGATTGCTGGTCAACGACACTCGAAGGGACTCCAAGCAACTGGCAAGTTTTTCATCAGCTGCTCCAGATTTCAGTTCATAAATGAACTCTTGCGGGGAAATCCGCCTGCTACTCTTCAGGCTTCCCTGCAAGCAACCGTCAGTTATTGTAGCTGGTTTGTGCTAATATTCCAAGAATTATTTTTCCCTTTAATCTTTCCGAGTTGCACTCTTGTGAGTGACCGAACAGTCCTGCCTGCTCAGTGTCCTGGAAAGCGTCTGCCATCAAAGTGCAGTAGGTACCAGCCATGGACACTGACCACGCCAGGATGCAAATAGATTATTTTGCTACTTTGCATCCTATTTGACAGGTGTCCAACAGCAGGCTGTCAAAAGAAAACAAAGCTGCAAAAAGGTATTTGCTTGTGAAAGGGACTAGTGAGTATCTCACTCCCCCTTTACAGTGAGAGTTTCCAGTTCTGAAGTTAACACCTGAAGATTCTCAGTGTCCCCCACCTTCTCCTGAGAGGCTAGGTGTTAGGGAAAGGAGAAATGCTTCCCATCCATTTACAGGAGCATAAAGTCTGACAGCTGTTTAAGTTCCTTTTTTTTAACAGTGGTTCCCCTGCCCCCAAGCAGAGCTAAGTTTTTCTGACCGCAAAATACATAGCCATGACATCTAAAATTTGAGAAAGTAGAAAGAAAGAAACAAGAGGTCAAAACAGTATGGTACAAGCAGGGTAAATTATATGGGTGACCAAACCATCAGTTAACATGATCTGCTCCTATTTGCATCACTACTAAAGTGCAATCAGATGAGAAATTGATGATTAAAATAGAGAAATGAAAATTAAATGACACATTGCCATATGTTCAATGAAAGGCTATTTGTTTCTATTACTCTATTACAGTGAATTTCAAATAAACTTCAGAAAACCTTTTCAATTCCTTCCACTATAGACCCTGTATCCCATCACCCCATCAAAAACTTGAACAAAGTTAGTTTAAAAAATCATTTCATATCAAGGCATTTTATTTACCTTGATGTTCTAGTATTACTGGTGAAGATACAAACATTTTGTTCATGTGATGGATGGAGCTTTCCTTCTAAACAGTATTTATTTGTTCATTCATTCAAGTATTTCCTCATTTCCATGAAATTATACCCTCATTTCCACTTCCATACTGAGAAAGTATCAATCAATACTCATGCAGTCCTCTGTTAAAGGCACCAAATGAACCAGAAATGATCTTGAATATTAATACAGGACATGATGCTATGTGTGCTTAGGCAGGAAGCAAGTCCAACAACTCTCAGCATGGCATAGGATTGTGCCCCAACCTGCTCAAACTGAGAGCTTCAGCTTCTGAGCAAGAAGGATTAAATAAATAAACCAAAGCTCACCAACGTAAGCTTAAAACATGAAACCGCTGGAAGAGGCCATTAGCAGGTGTGGGCTGCGGAATCATCAGTACGCTGATGATACCCAGCTCTACCTCTCTTTTTCCACCAATCCAGGTGAGGCAGTGCCTGTGCTGAACCGGTGCCTGGCCAAGGTAATGGGCTGGATGAGGGCCAACAAACTGAAGCTCAATCCAGACAAGACAGAGGTCCTGTTGGTAGGCGGTTCGGGCTTTGGGGTGGGGGACCTGGATCTTGCCCTGAATGGGGTAGCACTCCCTCTGAAGGACAGGGTCCACAGTTTGGGAGTACTCCTCGACCCGGAGCTGACTTTGGAAGCTCAAGTGTAGGCAGTGGCGAGGAGCACTTTCCATCAGTTTTGGCTAATCCATCAGCTGCATCCCTACCTGGAAGACGACTGCCTAGCAAAAGTGATGCATGCATTGGTTACTTCCCGATTAGACTTCTGTAACGCGCTCTACATGGGGCTGCCCTTGAAGACGGTCCAGATACTTCAGATGGTGCAAAACAGAGCTGCCAGGTTGCTGACGGGGACTGGGGGTTGTTCTCACATAACCCCAGTCCTTCGTCAGCTTCACTGGCTCCCATTGAAGTCTGGGCCCAATTCAAGGTGTTGGTTATCACCTATAAAGCCCTTAACGGCTTGGGACCTGGCTATCTAAAGGAGTGCTTGTGTCCATATTTGCCCTCCCGCCCCTTGAGATCGGCGGCAGAGGCCCTTCTCTGGGAACCCTCTGTGAAAGACATGAGGAGGGTGTGTACCCGGAGGAGGGCCTTCTCTGTGGTGGCGCCCCACTTATGGAATGTGCTCCCCAGAGAGGTCCGCCTGGCACCGTTGTTATTTGTTTTTTGGCACCAGGCCAAGACCTTTTTATTTAAACGTTATGTTAATTAGTTTTTAATTTATTGATTGATTTTAACTTATTGCCTGGATGTTTCCAGTTTTATATATTTTTTATATACTTGTATTGTTATTTATTTTCTGGAAGTCGCCCCGAGGCTTATGCGAATGGGGCAGCATACAAGATTCCCAAATAAATAAATAAAAATAAATAAAAATGGTACCATGAGCTGGGTTGCCCAGTGGCATTCCTTGGTGATATCAGACATATTTTTTGCCAAACTGTGAATGTAGGTGCTGATAAAAAGCTAATCAGGAGCCTGAAGTGAACTTATTTGTGCTTACATTCTCTCTTCCCAGTTTGCATCTCATTGCCTCTCATTATTATTATTATTGTGCATGTATGTTTTGCCTGTTCCCTCTTAAGGCGGCTTCCATAGCTCCCTATTATCCTCACAACAACCCTGTGAGGTAGGGCGGAAGGTCTGTGAGGTGCCCCGAGTCATCCAGTGAGCTTCAGGGCCGCATGGGGACTAGAACCCAGACCCCGCCGCTCCACAGTCCACCAGGCTGGCTCTCAGGACGACACGCTCCCTTTTCTTTCTTCCCCTCATGCACACTCACCGCTCTCGGAGCAGTATTGACATACTGAATGACCATCTCCTTTTTGGTGCCGAAGTCCTTTTCTCTCAATGGAGCCTTGCGGTCTTCATTTAAATTCATGTCTTCCTAAGGGAAAAAAGGCAACACAGATAACACACTCGCCAGACTATGATGTCCCCATTCTGAGAACCAAACCATTTTCTTCTTACAAACCATTTCCTAGCAAACAGGAAAAGGACACTTTTCCTTAAATTACAGTTCCACTGATATGCATCACATTTTACAGAGTAACAGAAGGAAAAGCAAGCCTCTTTCCTCAGGAAATTTACAATCTATATTTCAGCAAAGAAGAAGACAGAGAGTGAAGACAGCAAAAGACAAAGGGAAGGTAACCACAAAAGAACATGCAGTGAAGGCAGCTATGCATATTTAACCATTTTTTCCCCTCTAGTAGGAGCAAAAAAGAAAGAATTATTTTGAGGTAGAACTGGGAATAGCAGTGCCTAGGATAGGATTATTTCAAATCAGCTTTATATTTAACAAGGCCCCTGATAACCACACACAACAGGGTATCCTATGCGTATATCTCTGCAGAGTTTCCTGCAGGGGGGTGGACCAACAGACGACCCCCAGAGTATTCTGCTCCAACTCCACCTGCCTGTTGGAGGATTTCCGTGCTGGCTGCAGCAATGGAGGAGCCCATGGCACAGCCCAGTCCCTGCCTTCCCCACCTGCCTGATGGTGGGTGGGAAGAAGGACTTGCAGTCTAACAGGTGAGTGCCTTCCTTCCCCTCCTCTACGGCTGACATGGGAGCATAGGATTCCTTATCTCCAGCATTATTTATTTCTATGACTATTTTATTTCTACTATTTATATACTGCTAAATATTTTTAAGATCTCTAAGCAGTTTCCATATATTAAAATCATATTTAGAATTGCATTTAAACCACAATTTTAAAAACAATGCTATACAACACAAATACAATCCTAATTTCACACAGCGATACAGGAGGAGTAACATAAAAAGCACAGTTGTTTTAATTACAAGCCAAGAAAATAGGACTGAGCAGGTATGTTTTCAGCAGACATTCAAAAGGTATCAGATTGTCTGCCTTTCAAACTGCGCAAGGGAGTGTTTTTCCACAGGGTGAGCAGCACCACCAAGACGGCCCGTATGGCGACAGTTTGATATTAGCATCATTGGTATCAAGGCAGGAAAAACTCAGGCTTCTGCTTTGGGAAACCCCCATATTAAATACGAGCAACGTGTGCGCACATGCACATTGCGCGCTTATCCCACTCAGAGCTGCATGCAGCCGGACAAGTTGTTCACAAGGTTTACACAGGCTATCTAGTGCCGCACATCTCAGCCGTGCCACAGAAGACTCTGAGAAATGCCTGAAATGGTGCCTTTCACTGCCTCCCAAGGTGATGACTGTCCCCTTCCCGCCAATGCATTACTGAGCCAAACAAGCCAATGAGATCAGGGGGGGCTTGATCTGAACTAGGCATGCCGGGGAGTGCACTGTCCCTGGAGGGGCCGTGCGCTCCCCCTTCAAGATGCTGACCAAACCAAAAGCGCTTAATGGATGCACTTTGAATTCAGAAAACATGCATGCTCAAACACCGTTTCTATTACATCACAGAAATATTACTGTTATTAATGTTTTAAGGTTCTTCTATCTAGCCCCTTGATATAAAATTCCTCTTAAGCTAAATCCAATATTCTTAACCCTTATTTTCTCATTTATCTGGATCAAGAAAGGAGTTAAGCGCTTACATTATTCCCTTAACACAAAGCACCCATGAATCTACTTGACATATGTTCACTTCCTCAAAACTTAGCCAAAATTCTTGGAATATTTGAGAAGCCTTACAGTTTCTCTAAACCTTCACCAATAACTCATTCACATTTTGCCAGAATGTGCGTTAGAGGAATGTAACCAACGCATTAACAAAATTTAACTTATACAAAATATATTTCCACGTAGAGTGGGAGCTATGAATTAAAAAACCCATGGTTCAAATCTTATTTTTGTGCTGAGCTCAGTGCCTTCGGCAAGCCACTCAGTGTCAGTCTCCCCGCATCAACTGGAATATGATATCCAACGTAATTTAAAGAGTGGTCTTAAGGATTAAAAAAAAGTCATGAAGGTAAAGTCCCTTGAACATTTGAAAGCACTATGCCAAAGTCTTTATTATGATCATCATTGAGGCCCAGAGCAAGTTTCTAAACCATATATTTTCTTTAAAAGAAAAGAAGGAGCATCCCTTCCCAGCCTTACTAAGCTTGCAGCAGAAATATCTAGAAATGTCTGTGTGTCTAAAGTACCATAAAGCTAGTTTAGAAATAAGGGCTCATACAGGCTGTGAGTATTTGCTAACACTGAGCAGCTGCAGTTTATTTCTAACATCCACGTAGTGTTTCTCTCAAAGGACACAGGTGTGTAGAGGAGCAGATTGGCTGTAGCACATGTTATGGCTTCACAGGAATGATCTGGTGATTCAGGTGCACCTGTTAGATTTTACTTAGAAAATACAAATATGAGCCTTAAGAGGTATAGCATAAAGGCAGTGTTGCTGTGAAGCACCCAGAGAACTTTGGCTATGGGCAGTATAGACATGAAATGAATGATAATAATAATTTCAAAGTAATTACCAATTCTTAAACTGGGCACGTACAAGTTCTGGCACTCTAATAGTTTGGTCTACAATTCCCATTTGCCCTAACAAACAGTGAAGACAGACAGGGATACTTTGTTACATACCCCAACTTAAACTGGAAGAGGTATTTTATCTCTTCCAAACAATTTGAACAGGAAGGTGAAGATTAGTAACAAACTAAAATGCAACAAGGTGGCAGCAACAAAACCATCAAGAGTGGGAGTTAAAAGCTACATTGGACTTCTGCTTTTTAGAGAGCAATTGTACCTGGACTTTTATTTCAATGCATTTCAGGTCCTAACCGTCAAGGGCACGGACACAAAACAAGAGCCCTGATAAGAAAGTAAGAAGGTCCCACAGTTCAGCTAGAATTTTTAAAAACTCTTAATCTGGCACCCTCTTTATCTTGCTCTGCGCACCAAGTTAAGACTTTATTTAGTATATGCTTTTAGATTTGACTATTGGCTTGCTGCTTGCTTATTGTTTTACTGTTTATTGGTTGTTGCTTTATTGGTTATATTGTGTTTATTTCCTCCTGTTGTGTTTATATGGTTATATTTATACTGTATTTTTATCCTTTTATGTTTTGTGGTTTTAGTTATTCTTGTTTTTAATCTGTATTTTCAGGATTGCGCTGTGAGCCACCCAGAGAACCTCCAGCTATGGAAGGGCATACAACTGCAATAAGTAGACAGACAGACAGACAGACAGACAGACTAACAATAATTCTAATAAATTGTTACAGCACGTAACTTATTGAACAACTCTTACCATCATTTTTTCAAATAGCACAAGGATCTCCTCATCTGACAAAGGCATAGGGAAGAAGTCCTCTGCATCTGCAGAAGCAGGGCACTCACTGGTTGAGGGATGTGTTTGTTTCGCATGCAGATGCAATGCTGGCCTCTCTTTTTTGCTGCCCGGAATCCGTATGCTTGAAAATTTATCAAACTGAACACGATAAAATTCATTTGCAAGAATGAGCAAAATTCACTTCTGAATGAGTTTACATTTTGCAAGTTTACAAGAAGTTTACAAGAGAGGCAGAGGTGTGTGTATGCACACACACACACACACACACACACACACAGAGAGAGAGAGAGAGAGAGAGAGAGAGAGAGAGAGAGAGAGAGAGAGAATGAGCACTGTCTAAAATAGTATTGATATGTGATCAATAGCATACCTTAAAGGCAAAAGAACTGAACACACGGTATTCTAAGCACCATTGTATTTTATAAGTCTCAAGGAAAGAAGTTTTCTTTTGTGTAGCTCATAGCAATAGCGAGACCAATTTTCATCTTGTTTGGGTGCTCCCAACCATGGAGGATTTAAAAGAAGTCCTGGCTGAGGTAGAACTGAACAGTTGTCTCACAGTTGCATAGGAAGTTGGATTTAGGATCAACTGCTCTTAAGAGAAATGGCTATAGCCATCTTTCCTTCAGCAATTCAGAAAACTATTTATCTAGTAAGTTTCCTTCTCCTAGGTCTTCCTCATCTGTGCAGTCTTCCCAGGATCTAACAAAGAGCAGTCACCTTCCTTGCAATGACTCTGTCACCCCACCTCCTTCCAGAAATATCACCACCATTTATTTTGGATTGCTTCAAACCTGCCACTGCAGCATGGGGGCAAAACATGCAACCGAACTGGCACGGCAAGAGAGCTGGTGAGATTATAAGCATACCATTGGATTCTACCCCAAGCCTCCTATCATAGGTGAGATAAATTATGTAGCGAGCCAATTTATTTCTCAGACATTCACACTAACTCAACTAATAGTCAACACACTTCGAAGGAAAAGGCACTTCCAAACCATCGGTGGCTTGATCTTGGCATCATCTCTGTCCAAGTTGTATACAAGCTTGCTTTCCATGCCCTGGAGGCCACCACGTAATTGAGTCCAGAGAAAGCTGGTGCCTGCGATTTACCCCTCTCGCTCACTACCATGTGGTCCAGCTTATGCCCTGCTAAGCTTCAGAGCTAAGAAAGGAAGACAACTGTCCCAAGTGAATCAGATGCGATTTGCTACTCAGGAGAGCAGCTGCTCTTCCTACTGAAAAAACAGCACATCACCCCATTTAACCTAGTGAAGCTATAAGTACCTAACGCCATTCTTTTAAAAAGTGCATATTTCGTTAAGCGAGGAGAAAGAAGTGCATAGAGACAGAACTTGTTTTCTTGCAAATGCCTTTGTTTCATCTGGCCCTCAAGTTTCAGTAACCTTTTGCTTTAAGGAATCTTCAAAACAGAGAGAAAACATTCACTTTAGAGATGCAGAGGTCAGGGACAGGCTGAGAGTGAGAAAGAAAAACAACACAGGCAGGAATAAAGCAGCTGGAGAAAACTCCAAAAAGAGTAGGGAGGTCAACTCTACATCATACACCGTTCTCAATCTGTTTCAAGCGTCTTTTCATGTTGGAAAGCATAGATCTTGTGCAGTATCCTATTCTGTCATTGGGAAATAAACCCTGCTCATGGCACCCAGATATTCGATGCCAGCTGGGAGTTTGCTAGGCAAATTTGCTTTGAGTTCTTTAAAAGAGAAAACAGTGGGATATAAATCTAGTATATAAATAATGATCTAACATTTAATGTCTCCTCGATTGCTTATGGGCATAGAATGTAACATTGCCTTTTCTAGAAATGATGTTTTCTAGTACTGCTTCATAATGGCAACAACTGCTTAGCAATTGCATTCACATGACACAACAACCTTTCATAGAAAACTAGCCTTAATGGGTTGCAATACCATCTGAACCCAAATGCCTTGCTGTACAATGGCTTATTTTTTCAGAAAGAAGCCATCTTGACAATTGATGGCTTGCTCTAGAGTTGTTCGACCTTAGAGGGGTTGTTGTATGGCACTTTCATCATGGGTTGTGGGAACTGGAATGCAAGTTGTTCAGCAAGAGCCCGAAAAAACCTTGCCACAATCAGTAACAGCTACTCTGCCAATTGCAAAGCAGCATTTTGGGGAGACTATGATTGGTTTGATGCTCAAATACTTTGGCCACCTAATGAGATGAAGCAACTCACTGGAGAAGACCCTGATGCTGGGAACTATTGAAGGCAAAAGGAGAAGGGGGTGGCAGAGGATGAGGTGGCTGGATGGAGTCACTGGGGCAGTCTTAAGTGAACTCCAAGGGATGGTGGAGGACAGGAGAGCCTGGAGGAATGTTATCCATGGGGTCGCAATGGGTCGGACACGACTTTGCGACTAACAGCAACAACAACAAATGATTGGTTTGCCACTCTTTCTTATTATTTACCATCCCAGATAAGTGTGTTAATGTATTCATAAAGTTTTAATTTAAAGCAATTCTTTGTCAGCCTTTCACAGGTAAGCACTTGCAGCTGTCCACTGTGTAGTCTTGCCGGGTCAATTTCCTTGTATGTTTCAGCTGTCAAGGAGTGCATGGAAGGGGAGTAGGTA